>NC_070636.1:10544137-11144137 GCF_947347685.1 Pleuronectes platessa | reverse complement strand
TCCATTCGGGACTTATATCGATATGAGCCCGGCTTAATCCTTTCACTCTGATGGCTTCAATGACAGCGGCACACCATCAGATAAGAGGTCATTGAACTGCAGCCGCCACCTCTTCATTGAGAATAAATGGGGTGCACCGAGAGTGCACCTTACTATGTGCCACGTAGCTCTGGTCATAATGAAAATGTAATGCATTTTGGGTTCCAGCTGCCATCGCTGCCGCACTCGACACAAGTGACACAGTCGATATTACTTGTGTAACTTGAAAAGACGGCCATACAAAAGAGACATTTCAATATTTGGTATGTATGAACTTACTGTCCGGGTTGTCTCTTCTTTTAAATTCAATTCAACCTATTTGTGAGCTTCGTGGTCCCATCATAGTGACATGTTTCTCCTGCACATTGTTTAGTCTTTTTTGGCGAGGGGCTTGCTTGTTCAGATTTTCGGAGCTGCAAATAGAAACAACTTTCCAAATGTCCGTCAACCCTAGCCGTCAATATGAGGCAGACATCTATCAGAGCCGGTGTCAGCCTAATGCTCTTCCCTGTATCCTGGCACAGCGTGACCATATGGAACTGCATTTGTTTGTTTGCTTTTGCTTGGCTAAGCAGTCAGGTTGAAGGGAGCAGGTCGCGCAGGGAGAGAATTCTTCCTAAAAAAAAAACATCTAATATCCACACAGGTGTTGCTTTCCCCTCTTTTTTTCTTCTTCTTCTTCTTGCTCTGCCCGTCTTCAATCCCACCGAGGGACATGAAAAACCGGAGACCACAGGACAACCTTGATTGAGGCACAGCTGAAACATGCTAATGCCCTGATTTTGTTTTCATTGGGAGGGCTCCCTGGCTGTGGCACATCATTTGATTTTTGCATGCATCGAATCGCTCTGTGTGAACTGTCACAACATGTGTTTCTGTCTGCTGACGCCTCGATGAGCACCTCTCTTTGAGCAATCATCTGGGGACTAACGCTGGATGTTTATTTTGGCAGAAATCCCATCATGCATTCATGCCCATTTCCTCTTGGTCCGAGTGGCGGGCCTGCATGTCATGGTAAAGTAAACTGAGAATTTAATATGCACATACGGGAAGCCGGAGCCGTGCACGGACAGGACGATTTGAAGATCCCCACCAGCTTTTAACTGCTACAGCAGTAAACTAATTATAATCAAATGTTCTAATCTCTCGCTCACTCTCCTTGGTATTTTCTACCTCTCTCTCTCTCTCCAGTTCTCTACAGTCTTGATAGTTTAAGACCTGGCCATTAAAGCAAGCAGCGCTTTTAATGACAGCGTGTTAACGCAGCACAAAAAGAACATTCTCCTTTGCCTTTTCTTTATTTAAATTCAATTATCAGGGAGAACAGTTAGACAGCGAGGGAATAATAATAATAATGAGGGGTGTGCACAGGATGAAGGTGCGCAATGGCCGCATGGCGACATCTTTTGTTCTGCTTTTTCGGATTGGCAAGATAATGGCGAAGGCTGCCGCGAGGGGGGCCAGGAAAAGTGGAGCTCACCACGCAGGTTATCTTTCATGCTGTACAGGATAATCACGGAGTGGTGAAAGCTGGGGAGCAGCAGAGACGTATCTTCTCTGGAGATCAAGGTCAAAACAACTCAAAGGAAGGTGGAAATTCAGTTTCAAAAACACTCACAGCTGCCTGAAACGTATTGATCTCGCTCCTCTTCCCTCCACCTCCAAAGTCATTTCTCTGATAGACTCTGGTAGAAATACATTATTTTCTTGTCATAGGCCCCACAATGGATCACTGTTAAGAATATACAGCACTTACAGAGAGAGGAGAGGAGAGGAATGTTAAGATCATGGCGAGCTATTTCTGAAATAGCAATTCACGGACTGCTTCCCGTCAGGGCTGCAACCCATTCCCATTCCACAAGCTGAAATTTCCATCAATCGCAAATGCATGACTCCTAATTAAGGGCATTTAGGAGAGGACCTCTGCAAACATTGACCAGCTGAGCTTTAAAGAAGCCTGACAATTTGTCAAGTGTGGAATTGGTATAAACAGGGTTTAGGGTATAGATAAATGTTACGTGACCAGTCTGGACTCCAGCTTGCCTTTAAAATGCATAGATGCTTTACACACACAATAACTCTGCAGAAACTTTACACAGACTGATCAATAAGAACGCCGAGCTCTAAGACCTCTAAGGTATTGCTGTAAGCTCAGCCACTTATGAGCTGAGCCAAGTGGCCTCTGCAACAAAAGAATAGCAGCTCCCTCTCATTCCTTTGATTTATGCCCTTGGAAGTTGGCACATATTCCCACCAAGGACCGTCTAACTATCTGATTGAAGTGCTTGATGTTAAGCAAAATTGTTAAACTTAATTCACATTGAGTTAGAGATCAAAGTATGTGATGAGACGGGCTTTGGTGAATAGATTAGGATGCATTTGATTTGAATTCTTTTCAAACTGATAAAGCTAATTTCTGATGCTTAGCGACGACGGGCCGACGCCGTGTTTATGCCTCTGTGTTATATTCCGATGTGGACTCGACGTTAACAAATTGAACTGTATTGTCCTCTTAAAAACCAGTTAATGCTCCTCAGTGTATTTTTTGTTATCTCCAGCTGACTGGCTGCTGGATGTTGTTCAGACACTGTCACTCCAAAGTCCTCCACCTCTCCCTCTTTGTTCCGAGCACAAATCCTTCTTTTATTATCCAGGCGGCAGCGGAAGGTCCTGACCTCACTTCCCTATTGCAGTTTCCTCCATGTTTGATGCCCGCCCACCCCCCCCCCCCCCCCCTTCTTGGATTATTGTAATACTCTATGAACTTCCTTGATGTAATAACCATGTGCAACTTGCAGTTGGTGCGGAATTTGATGGAGCAATGACCTGACAGATGAGAGAGCGCCTGTCGGACCAGCATCCATTCATTGGAGGGGTTTTGAGGAAATACAGAGCTTTTTATTACATGGACTTGAATTTGATTTTTCACATTTTCCTTGATAATTCTGGACAAAGATACAACAGTTTGGTGAACGTCACATAACAGTTTTACACGGGAATCACGTTGAGTTCCCAACAGCCCAGTTTGTCCATTGCAGGAATTAATGACCTTGAACATGCAGCACTGAGTAAGAAGCAACTTCTAAGTGAACAATACAAATAAACATAACGGCCTTGCATATAGCCAATCTGTTTAAAAGGTATGGATTGAATCATTCAATCAATTTGTCAAAGTCAAACTCAAGCGTAGGTGGTGGCAGCAGTGTATACATACAGTGCGTCTTATTATTGTCTGCCAGTTTAATTCATTGACTGAGGACTTAATTGATTTGCTGACACTGTTCTCAAAGTCACCTCATCGGAAATGTTCCAGACGAGCGACGCCACTGCTGCCGCGCTCGAGTGGCTTATCCTGCTAATTAACCACTGTTAATCAGATGAAGATGAAACTAATCATCCCTTTATGAGGTAATCCTCCGACAAAAATGTTGATACAAAGCAAAGCACAACAAAACAGCAGTTCTGATGACTCTGTTTGTCGGCAGTGTAGAGATGCGATGTGACGCAATAACCAGCTCTCTTATTAATACCCCTATTGTATCTGAGCATCGACATGGATTCAGTGAAGCCACAAATGATTCTTCCCAAGGTTGTGGGAGTTTTTTCGATAGCAGGGATGGAGAAAAATAAATTGCTTATAGCCAAAACCCCTGACTTCAAACAGCACAGCTGACAACAAAGTCAATAAATGGGTCACATCAGGCAGTCGCGGGAGCAGACAAGGCCAGGCTGTTCTGAGATCAGGCCCCCTCACCAAACGCGAGCCATTCCAGGTGACTGGGTTCATGTTGATGGAACTCACCTGCTTTGGCACCTGACAGGGAAGTTCTACTGAGATTTGGACACATAAACCATCAATAAGGCAGATACAGCTTTGTCGGCTTCGCAGTGACGGCAGGGGATGGGGACACAGGCATGCGCTCTTTTGAGTCCTTCTACCAGGCTTCACACAAACACACACACACACACTCACACACACACAAGAGCAGATCAACATGCAGTTTTCCTCAGTAGAATAATTGCGTGCCACCCCTGGCTGTCGAGCCATGTCAGTGTCTCGTTAGTGGTGGTATTGGCTCCGTCGTAGCTGGTAAACCGGGAAAGGTCAGAGTGGCAGTGTCTGCTCTGTCACACCGAGCGCAGGCTGGACAGACAGAGCAGGTTCTTCTCTGTCGGTCACGGCAAGCCCGATCCAGGGAGGCTGAGTTTTTCTACACCAACACCTCACAGAGGAGCAGCTCTGTTTGGTTACAAGTTGTCAGCTCTCAACGCGATATAACGAGACTGTCATTTTTTAATAGGGCAATTGTGTGGTCTCAAGTGAGGGTCAATACGATTTTCAGCTGGTGTAATGGTGGGAGTTCGGGTATAATGGCAAAGCCGGTGGTAGTAAATCTGAGATTGTGTGGTTGTTAGAGGCACAGGCTTTAAAAAATGGAGGTTTACTGATGTCTAAAGAAGCAGTGAGGCAGCAACCGTGACTTTAAATACATAAGGAAAGAGCTTATAAGGACAAATCTGATATTCACATTAGTGATCAATGTGACAAAAACCATGAACCATGATCTTGACCTTTAGGCGAGAAAACAGATAGTCCACGTCAAATACAGTGTGGCAAATTATCAGGGTCTTTGCTTAACCACGTCATTAACTTCAATTGTGCAAACATTTTATTTAGACACAAGTTACAGCTTTATACACAAACATAAACATGAATTTCTCATGAGGTGATATACAACCAGAAAGGCTTTGACATTATATTTCAACATCTTGTTTGGGCTCATGCATTGCTGTATCACAGTTTGTCAATTAAACTGCTAATCTGCACCATTTTAAACAGCGTTTCTCACACACTACACACAGACACACACACACACACACAGTGTTGCCACAAGGCCCACAGCAGCAGTTTGACTCACACCAGCAGCCGTAAAATGTGGTTTTTGAAACAGCATTGAAAACAGTAATTCTTATTGAGGAGTGGATGAAAGCAGAGAGACACAAACAGGAAACCTTGCTGATGCCATGTCTGCCAAAGTCCTCTGATACACGTCCAGCCTCTGATGGGACTGGGACAAAAAAAAAAAACTGGACCCAATTTATTTCATCCTGTTGCAAACCTTTCATTTATGTGACTGGCGCCACTGCGCTTATCAACTGCAGAACTATTAGCCACATCAAATCAATGTGTTCACTGCTCTCTCTTTTCCTCTATTGCTTTCCTCTTTATTTCCGCAGCCTGTCCCTCCCTCTCGCTGGCTCTCTCTCTCTTCCCCGCCAGACAGGTCAGATATTAGAAACCTGTATTATCAGGTCTTCCCAGGATGCTGGTGGAAAAGTTGATTTGCCACGCCTGATTGAATCTACTTATCCTTCATCCCTTTCCAACCCCCAGCCAGCTGCCCCAGCAGACAGGAGCCCAATGGCCTATCTACGGTGAGGTGCCAAGGAATAAAAATATCTATCTACAGAGAGAGGGGGAAGGAGAGAGGAGACAGAGAGAGAGAAACGGAGAGAGGGACAGAGTGTCGGCCCCCATGTCGGAGCTTTGGACAGCTTGGGGGAGATGCAGGGGAGGGGGTGGAGATGTACTTCCCATCCCAACGCCGGGCCCATCCCCTTTGCAAAAGCTTTATCTACTTGCATTATACATCCATTTATCAGTCACCAAACAAAACATGTCGAGTCCCCCCCCCCCCCCCCCCCTTCATTCTGAATCCCACCAGCTCACGCCACACACACACTTATCCACAGGCACAGCGTTCACACAAAGTTAAATTAGTCAAATCCCTGAAAGGAGCAAAGGTCACGGAGGGCATTCATTAAACGACTGTAACTTGTGATAATTGAAGCCAGCTCGCGATAAAAAAAGAGAAGAAATATTTATCTGTTGACGGGGGCTGCCACGGCTGAGTGGCCGTCAGTAGCACAAAGAGACCCATTATGGCTTTATCTTTGTAAATAGAGGGGAAAGTGAGTCTTGGCTGCAGACGGAGGAATGAAGGGATGACGGAGGAATGAAGGGATGACGGAGGAGAGAGCGGAGAGAGGGAAGGGGAGGAAGTGGGTGAGGTGACTGATGAGGAGAGTGCGGAGCTGTGGCTGGTGGAGAAAAAGGGGAAGAATACACAAAGTGGCAGAGGAGGGGGAACAGGTCCAGAAATGCCGCCTTCATCAGGAGGAGATTGGGACGGGGGGGGGTTCGCTCAATTCGTGAACGCAATTACTGTAGACCTCCCAAGTCTGACTACTGAATCGAATCAACACTGTGGAGGCAACCAAAGTGCCTAATTTCATTCTGTATGCCCTTCATTCAACAAGATAAAATGGACAATTAAGAGTAATGACTATGACAGGTGTCACCACATGAGGAGGTGGCACAAAAAAAAAACTCCTCTCCGAGTGCCCTGCCTGGAACAAAACAAAAAGAAAAAAAGAAAAACCACTGAGTTGCCGAGAAGAGACTGACTCAGAGCTCCGTGTCCGGCTGCAGCGACACGGCCACAGATCTAAGAGGACAGCTGTCAATGGAGACGCACAAGTCACTGGGCCAGAAATCGGTGGTTTGGACAGGCCTTGTACTTTAATCTCAGACACAGTTGCTCCCTTTAACAAATGTCCCTGTCCCATGCAGGCCTCTTTGAGTTATTGGCATGGGTGCACCTGCAATTAAAGCCCCCACAGCAAACTCCATTACCGCCGACTTGTCTTTGACTCGTCCTGCAGACGCTTTCTGACACCGGAGCCAAATGATGTTTGACTTCTGTGCCTTGGAAACTTTTAATGGAGTTCGTTCTGCAATAAACGCAGCCAGGGGAGCCGAGTGAACTCTGACTTTGTCGTATTGATCCCTCCCCCATTTGTTTACTGGCTGAGGTCACCAGAATCCCTTCTCCGGCCCGCAGAGGGGTCAATAATGTCGATACAGTAAATTAGGTAATTCAGCTGTAAAACATCCCGGGATGGTCAATTTCCATTTTAGTAAACTTTATATGCGTGACACACAATTACGTCCGCATGTCAAGTTGTCAAGTTGTCACACACTTGCACCGGGCAGAGCGATTGAATCTGGCCCGGGCGGCAGGATGTATATCTCGAGGGGCGGATCTATGAGTAAACAAATCATCTTTTGTCAAGTCCAATGGTAAATCACTCCTCTATAAAAGATGGAGGATTAGGGCCATTTAACCCTTTATTACCTCGCCTCAGCGGAGTTAAAGGTCAATAGGACACTATACATATTTCTGTTCCTTGTTAAAACGGGTCTGACAAACCTTTTGTGTTTAATTTGTGGTTAGCATTTATGTTGGTTGTGCATGAACAAGCAGTGTTGCCGAAGATTATTTACAAACTCAACACAAAACGTGTTACATCCATGCAGGTGACAGTTCTGATGTGCACAGCCTGGGGTCGATTAGAACCCAGAGAGATGTTTACTACTTTTAAACCTCACTCATGAACAACCTGTCTTACAAGTTAAATAACATAAAAGATGTACCCCAGTTGTGTAATGGATTTATAGGTGAACATGTGACCGACACCAGTAAAAACCGAAGCAGCTGTGGTTGACATGTCCAGACTTCTACTCTCCCATAACATAAGTTCCAAAGATGATCTTTCAGTTTCCATAGTGCAACTCATTAGCATCTTTCATTAGCCTCATAAATGGTTACTTTAGTCTCTCTACAGTCAGAGGACAGTGTACTGTGACAGACTCGCACATATTTCCCATGATAAATTTCCCATGTAAAATTGGTGAAGTGCCCCTTTAACCACAAGGCAAGCCAAAGTCCATAATTATAATAAGTATAATGCTTATATGTGCCCGACTATAGGAGTGCTTACACATGTACCTGCAATCAGCAATCAGTTCCTACTATTTCAAGGCCCAGACTCTCCCTTTGAGACAATTGAACCATCACTCCTGTGCTCTGAGGTCACTTCCAGTCCATACTTTGTGATTAACAGCAATTTATAGGGTCAGAAATATAGAGGAGCATCAGTGGCAAAGACCTGCAAACACACACTCCAGGGCACAGATATAGGCACCAGAGGACTGACAAAGAGGTAAGTGTAATAAAAAGGAAAACACGGCAAAGAGAAATATTACCGGTGCCACAGTTGAATTTACATAAAACTTGCAGCGTGTAATAATGATATTACAGAAACAGACTGTGTCCCGAATCTTTTTGAAATATAAGACCACTTATCAGCAGATAGGACTTTCTGTACGTGAGTGATTCATGGCAGCATTCCTGTGATAGAGAGACCACGGCGCTGTATTACATCTGTGCTATTCCTCTCTGCCTGTCTGCGAGATAATAGCTCTGCAGCTCAGCACTGTGAGATTTAAAGAAAAAAAAGAAAAAAGGTTAAAAAAAAAAGTCCCACAATGGTCAGGAAGCCCTGCCCGTTTAAGTTCTGCACAAGGCGGACACAAAAGGTTGAGCCGGCGCTGAATATTGGAAAAGCTCACTGTACAGCTAAAGCACTCCAGACAGACAAGCATTCACACCGGGCCTGGTGAGATGGGAGTCCTGGGCAGGGCCTATTGCTTGATACCACAGGGGAAATAAACTGCCTAAAATAGGCATGAGGGCAGGAAATGGATTTTATTGGAGAACTAATCAAGGGGGCCGTTTTAGTGGGGCACAATTTAGATTTTGATTGGATTCCTACTGACATCGAGGTTATCAATGCGTCTCATACTGGGAGGTGTAATTTGATCTTTGATGTCCACACGGTGGTCTTGATGTATGTCCTGCTGCATGGGCAATGACTGCTGTGCATGTGTTTGTTACGTACGTGTGCGTGTGTGTGTGGATGCCAGAGTGAATGGAGGTTCTGATATAATAGTGGCTATTGTGACTCAAGCCACTGCTCTTTTAGAGTGAAGTGCCCCTCAAGCCCAGAATGAGTAAATAGTGAAAAGAATAATCCCACTCTCATTATAGAACACTAGCGGGGAACCCGGTGAGCAGCAGGAGAAGGCAAATAGGTGAACTTCTGTTGTAAACCCACAGGAGACGACCGCTTCTTCATTGTCAGCAGTTATTGCTTTCAGTGACACAAAATCTATATATATATGTTACTGACTGAGGAAAAACTGCAATTATAATCTCTATACGAACCTGAACTTGAAGATGTGTGAAAAGTACAGAGTTATTGTTGGATATGATGATTTAAGATACCTCCTTAGCCAACCAGTTTTTGGGCTCACTCCTTGCTTTCATGCGAGTAGAAAACTTTTCCACTCTTTCCTCTCCACAATTATCTAGGATGTGCAATAATCTATCTTTAGCCAAGGAAGCAAAAACAATATAGTTTGTTTATGTTGCCTAGAGTGACATGTATAGGGTGATTTTCCATCCACCCTAACTTATGCAAAAATTTTATAACGCACGTCGAAGGAAAGAAAAGTTTAGGCACAGAAGAGCATGTTGAGGTTTGGAGAATAATCATGGTCTGGGTTAACGTAAGGTTGGGAGAGCAGTGTTGTGGTTACAGTTACTTTATACACAAACAGTTAGAGATAGGGATGATGTAATCGTGCTTCAGAGGGAAGTGTATTAACGTTCAGTTGGAAACAGGAAATAAAGAGCACATTAAAGAGAGATTAAAGTCCATCCATCCTCCCCCCCACGTCATCCTGACAGTCACTCTATAACAGCATCACGCTTCCTCCCTCACTCTTCTCGGCTGCAAGATGGATTTGTCTCTTGACAATTGAATTTCTTTGGGGCTGTATACTTGCTGAGACAAGTTCAAGTCAGTTCATCCCCCCCAAAAACTCTGGAAAATGGATTAATGATACCACAGCTTGGCATAGACAAAAGTACTATATTTACTAGAACATGTCAAGTATTAAGGCAGGCTGGGCGACATGTTTACAGATCCGTAGAATCACTTTGCTCTCTGTGTTCATTTTATCAGAAATATGTTTGTTGCAGCCATTCATCGACTCTGACTTCAATACAAAACAAAAACAGCAGGAAGCTACTTGAACTGGTTTATCAATAATGAATCAAATTAATTGTTGCAGATACTATGTATTGCATGTTAATGAGGATTAAATCATTTCAGTCCTGATTGGTTCAGCGTCGACTATTTGCACCGTTAATCCTTCGCAGCAGCTCAGGCGAAATGATGATTGTCAATAAAAAAAAAAAGCATTTTAGCCCTTTATATCATCAACAGAGCACACACTGTGTAATGTTAAATAATAAATCATACAAGTTCCACTTATTCTAAAAGTCTTTGTTGGATCCTTTTTATTCATTTATTCGTGTTATTTTCTCTCTAGTTTATTTTAGTTTTTTTCAGTTTTGTTCCTCAAGTCACTCCCTGCATGCCAAGCATAATATCTGCACAGTGGCAATAAATAAAGTAACAATATTAAAATGGTATTATAATCTATTAAAACGGCAGCTATAGTTGTAGATATTTTACTCAAGAGTTCTGGACCATTTCAGAACAAAAGGGTAAACAACAAACTGATGTTTGTTCATTTGGATGCTAATATTCCTCTGTTCCTCCGGGGGCACAACAAGTTAGTTGTTGTTCCGTCACGTTTGTCCGCTTTCCACCCTGCAGTCATAACTACCAAAATAAAGTTCTATTATTATCAGCAACATGGCTGTTGCTTCCAGCCATGCAATTCCTTCAACTAGGAACCTTAATCTCAGTACAATGAAATAAACACCCGGTGTAAAACACTTGGTTGAATTAAGTACAGGCAAGTTTAACTGCCTATGGATCTAGTGGAAACACAACCAGTTTAAAGTCCCAGAGCTCTCTCCGTATTCAGATTATAGCCACAAATCTTCTGCATTAAAATATAATCCAAAAAGTTTTTAACTTCTCTGTCAGCCTCTTTACCGGCCCTCTCGGTGAGCCTGTGATTTGAGGAGAGCAGCATCACTTCACAGAGGGAAGAGTTTACCCAGAGTGCCATTTCTGCCGATGGGGAAAGCTACCGGTAGCCAACTGGGAAAATGTTATCTTCTTTCTACATTCTAACACAGGGGTTCTCAAACTTTTGCAGGCTGGGCCCCCCCAAAGCTGGTTAGGGGTAGTTGGCAACTGGCGCATCGGTTGCCTGACTTTTACGAATCAGAAACTTGTCCATAGTTGTGTTTGTTTGCTGATACAGTGTTTGTGATGTTAATAAAGTTCTAATTGCAACATCGTGGTCTTGTGAGTGTGTTTGTATGTGTGGCTGTGAGCGACTTGCACACGAATAATGAATAAGGCTGTGCTAGGCAATGGTTCCTAACAAAATGAACAGTACACAATGTAGACAGGGACAGCACAGAATAGTATTCAAGTGCTGGTGTTTTATTTGTTGCAACACGGTGGATGATTGAAGATGTAAAGGTAGGTGTTAAGGAGAAAAGGGCTAGCTGCAGTTGGAAGAAGTTAGCTAGCTAGAAGGCTAGCTCTTGGGGCTACAGAGGAGACTGAGGAGCAAATTACTCCTTAGACTAGGCTACGAATAGGCCTGCTGCAAGTGCAGGAAGGTATTACTAAGGAAGGAGTGAGTCTTTAAAAAGATTGTTTATTAAGCAATGAATATCTGAATTATAGAGGAAACAAGAGCAATCGCACACACTCTGCAGGGTGTTGTCTCAGTGAGGGTGAGTGCTGACCATGCCTGCAGTTACTTTTATACTCGGAAGCATACGTGCAACTCGCATTCAAATGATAACACTCCTCTTTTGATTGTTGGATCAGGAACGAAACAGTATTTGATCTGTTTGTGTAAGTCCAGCCCCTAGCATTTCGCCATTGAGGGAGCTTTTTTTATTTTTTTATTTTATGTCTGTGACATTGCGCCCCCCCTGGAGAGTGTCCGCGCCCCCCCCCCCCCCCCTACTTTGAGAACCACTGCTCTAACAGATACACTTCCTTTTTGGCGTTATCCTTTTGGGAAAAAATGCACAATAAAAGTCATCCTTATAGTTATTGGCTATTATATACAACAATCAACATTGATTAATATTAATTTCAATTTTCCTCACTGAGATCGAGTGATCCATGCAGCTTCAATGGCGCTCTTCTACCTTCATCAATATCACGGTAGAAATTAGCAAGACTTGGCAGTTACAGACAATAATTAACACCAGAATAAGCAATGAACTGGGAGTTAGCAAACAATGTGAATGCACAGCTGTAAACACTGTGTCCTGAATTTCCTTTCATTTGAATATTAGCTTCTGCCCTTTACTCGTCTCTTCTGAATATCCCATCATGTGCCACGGAAAGACTTCTTATTAAATCCGACATCTGGTGTGCTGTCTCGCAATATCTGAACCCAATTTAGCTTATAATAATGTTGGCAGGCAAACAGCATTCGGTTCAGTTTCTGCCCAGAGGTGCACTTGACCGAACCGTCGGTGTACTGGTCTGTTGAAAGGGTGTGTGCTAAATCCAGTCCACTGCATCTGTCTATAATATCAAGGGATAGCAATAGCTCAGAATGGAGGAATTTCTAAAAAAGACTTCTACATGATAATATACTGCATATTTAGAGGCCTTTCCTGTTTGCAATTTCCTTTACCATGTTACCGTTTTTCCCCCTATAAGTTTTGACATTGAAAAATACTTATAATATCCTGTTATGCCGAGATGAAGAGCAGGGGCCTTTTTAACATGCAACACTGTAATCCTATTTAAGTTGCAGCCAACACAGATGAGTGCCAAAATATCATCAAAACCAGACGGCTTTGATGCCCAGGCCAAGACTTTAAAGACAGAGGAATGTGGTAGTGGGGGGCCAGTGCCAGGTGTACACCACAGTGTAATTAGGACTGAATCGAATTATAAAGCAGCATGTAAAATATAATTCCACTTATTAGCAACATATTCTAAGTGTGTTACTTTTACTAAGATCGGAGACAATCGAGGAATGTTATAGAGAAAAAAAACTAAAAACCTCAACAACTAGCTACAAAGGGTGAAGCTGCTCGTCTGGAGATAAAGAGCCGGGCATGTACGAGCGAGGAACACGTGTTGAAAGAAAGGTGAAAACATATCGGACCAAGCTCCACTGGTTAATGACCGGGGGAGATATTTAAAAAGGAGGAGACTCTGAAGCAGGCACCAAGTCTTCAAAAGCAGCAGGCTCACCTCAATGGCCTTTTCATGTCTTGACGGCTCATTCAGCGTCCACGCTTTTCCATGCAAGTATTCTCATCTGCGCTGTATTGTTTTTCCGAGATTAAAAGCACTCCAGCGCAACATGTGATGTTTGCATGTGAATGGAATCCATACAGCGAATGTCACATCACTTATCTTTTGTAGGAAACTGCGGCGTTCCTCCCGTCAGCTGCAAATAAGCCCATTGTGTCCTGCTGATAAAAGGCAATCAAACAAAGTATATAATCGTGAAGTCAAGCATTAATTGCCTGTATAACTACCGCCCTAATGCTGAAATAATTAAGAATGTCTCTTACTGGGGACTGGCAACGCAATTATCACCTTGATGACTGTGCCTTACAAAGACATTCAGGGGAGGGAGACAGAGAACGAGCGAGAAGCAAATAACTAAAATGATGGGGATAATACAATTAGAACATGGCTGAGAGGGGAAGGAAACAAAGAGGAGACCGCCTCAAGGCTTTTTCCAACGGGGTTGCCATGTCTACACACTTCATTTGCATCCTCATAATCTCAAACAATTACAGCCGATAAGCAACGCTGTGGAGAGATTGCAAAGCCCTTACACAAACACTGAAGTATGTTCCTCTCTGACACCACCTCTTATATCTCCTGCTGCTGGTCTTTCACTTCAGGTCTCAGGCCAACAAGTGAATCTTAAGTTGACTCAAATAAACATTCAGGGCGAGCAGGTGTCAAGCAGCGTGTCGCTGACCTTCATTTACGTAAATCGTCATCATTCGGACTCACTTCATATCAACGACTCCAAATGAGCCCTGAGCCATGTCATAATTTCCGTGGCAGAAGATGCCACTTTTAACTACGCACAGCGCGGTGTAATGCAATATGTGATATACGTATACAATAGTGGACAAAGTCATCATCTATAGGAAAAAGGGGCAAATGTTCAATTCCTGATTCTGCATTATTAAAAGGTGCAGATCAAATGAAATATTCAACAGATGATATGCTGTTCTAATATTCATAGAAATGAACTTTATATTAGAGAACACATTTTTATGGGAAGTAGACCGGAGGCCACTGATTAAATTTCATTGTTTGATCACTATGCAGGGACATTATGGGGTATAGGGACGGCCGGCCTGCATATCTTCCCCCCCCCCTTTAGCAAACATTTAGGGGCAGTCTCTGAGGCCGTGCCACCTGGGCAGGGCACATCACAGGTTTACGATACTTAGATCGATTTCACAAATGGAAAACAGTGCCTTTTTAATGTGGTGCCCGAAACGCTTTTTAGCACGGATAAAATCGGGAGGTGTTTGGGAAAATATGTAAGTCGTAGCATGTCTCAAAAAGCACTGATACATATTCATGTATTTACGGGCACAGAAATCACCTAAGGCAATCAGGATTCTGCAAATATGAATAAATCAGATCGCTCCCCGTAGTGCAGTTTCTGTACTTTTGTATGCTACAGTGGCTCTTGAGTGGTTTTGTTTTATTTTGTGCTGTTGTGTTTACATAAGAGTATTAAAGAGTTAATTAAGTTTAAACTGAAAGCAAACACAAGCTCCATTACACAACTATCAGGAGAGAGCCCTCAGATACCGATCTATTTTAGACTTGGATGAGATGTAGACTAGCTGCCGTATGAGCTGGGACCATTTATTCCTCCCTCTCTCTGTTTCTTGCTTAAACACACACACGCGCGTGCTCACACACCCGCCCTCAGGTCCGAGGGACGAGGAGAGGGGGATCGGGGTCCCCGCTGCGACTCCTAACAAGATGGCATTCTCCGAGGTCGCGAAGGTTGCCGGAGTTCGTGTCTACTTTTAAAGGGACTTGAAACTCTACTCACGGTTTCCTATCAGTTACCTAATTGGATTAGGCCTCAAAGAGAGGCCCCCTCTTTCTTCCAGAGCTTTTGTCCATTCGCCACAGCGCCCAGCCGAGCTTAGAGAGCTCCAGACACCGAGGAGGACAGGCGATGGATTAGGTGAGGTATCCTGACCAATTAAGACGAGGCCAGGTGTCGTGCTGATAGCGGGAAAATTGAGACCTCGGCCGACATGTGTCTAATTTCCCACTCGCTGCCCTGCAACTACTCATTTGCCTGTCCGCCACACACCGCCTCCCTCTGTCCCCTCCCCTTCCTCCTTGCCTCCTGTGCGGAGGTAACCCGAGCCGCCTTCCCGTGACCCGTCTCTTCCGTGGAGAGCTAATCAGACCCACCTGGAGCTCCCTAGCGCTCTGTCAGATGCTGGCTCAGCTCGCAACAGCTGATCCGAGCAGGAGTCCCCGGGGGCCAGCGCTGTGGGCCTGGCACCCAACACACACCGACACAGGATCAGTCGGGGAAGATTTCCCAACTGATGGTTCATTAAACCTTCAGCGGAGTCACCACATATCCATGATGAGGAAGGAGTTAGTGTGTGTGTGTGTGTGTGTGTGTGTGTGCACATGCACCTGGAAAAACTGTGTTTACTTTTTGTACTTTTAGCATTTTAAAGACACAGCGCTTTATGTTACAAATTAAATCTTAGGTAATGAATAGGTCTTGTACAGACTGAACGGTAAAGAGTAAAGAAAACTCAGGTTTTAATACGAGGGCTTCTGCAGGTTTCAACAAGTGGAATTTAAAACTTTATAAGACCTTTTATAGATGATAATAAATTAAATGTAAGACCTATGTCAAGCACGACAGATATGAAGGAATATCAGAGTCCTAGGATTACCTAGACTTCCCCTTAATTCAAGATAAGTTGAAGAAGCCAAGTAGAGAATAACCCTTGAAACACTGTGTTATCTCACAAAGTACAGACGGAGACAGTAGGTATCCATGGTCTTTTCCCACAGCCAAGCCAAGTATACTTAGACACATTATGAATAAGGTGGTTGACCAGATCCACTTTGGTTTTGTTTGTAGTTTTATTTCAGTGTGATAACATTTCTATAGTTAAGAAAGAAGAACAACACACAGAGACATTCCGAACTACGCAATCCTTAACTTTTAAGAGGAAAGAAGTGTTACATGGACATCAGCATAACTAAGACCAACCTAAATGGTTCAGAAATGTTTATTGGATAAAACAAAAATGTTTCCATAATTTTCAGGGTCTCCAAATGCCTGCAAGCTAATTTAAAGACATAATATGCAACATTATTTTATTAAAATGTCTGAAAAATGACTAGACTAGAATTTATTTATTTTGTTGACATGTACCTACATCATCCAACGGCTCAAGCGATGATCAAACCCAACGGGACGTTATATTTTGGTCGCCCTTAAATTGTGTAATATGAACTTTATCTGTGGCTATATCTGTGGCCCTGCCTTCTGCTAATGTCGCTGAAGCTTTTACCGTAAAGCCCAAACACACGGGGGACCAAGCGACCAAAGAAGATTAAGGGACATAATTAGCTTCCCTTAGCTCTTGGATATTAAAGCACTTTCTTAACTCTTGCCACTCTCACAGCAGAGAAGATCCGATACAGGATCTGTTTGCTACCTGCCCACCATCAAACAGGTGATAATCCAAACTTAGTGAACATAATGGAGCATTTAGCAGAACTGAACGAACATGCACACTTAACAGGCTCACATTTGCCAGGTGCTCAGAAGCACATCACAGCTCCCAATGAATGATAACTCTGCTAAATAACCACATGATGTGCACATAGGCACCTGCTCTCTAACAGCTCTGCCATATCAACTTAACGGGTGATATCATGTCAGTATAGTGTTTTCAGCCCATTTCCTCTGCCCCCAAATGACGGGAAAAAACTGTTATTGCAGCTTTAAATCTTTCCTACAGTATGTGTGCAAATGTTTCATATGAAATAACAACATTTGGTGAAGCATGTGCCCGAATGCCCTGAATGTCACATTACCACAAACCACAACGAGACATATAAATCAACGAGAATGATTTATGTGTAGTCGATATGTGTGTTTTTGGTTAACACGGTTTGCTGCTCTACTATTTCTAAAAAAGGCAAAGGAACAGGCTCAATCCCATCATAGTCAAACGACTGTCACATGCAAACTACCTCATATTCCATAATACGTGTAACACCGATTCCCTTAACTATTTATCAAAAAAGGCAATAATACCAACGTTTTTTTTTTCTTCATATTATTCCGAGCATTAAATTATTCTAATATAGCCGAAGGGCAACTGAAATGGAAACGGGGGAACATGTAGATCCAGTCCATTATGCATTGTTAAATGTTGATCTATGGTTTAATATTTGCTTCCCAACAGCAATGGCAATGTGTTATTACCTTGATGGAGGGCCATAATGTGTGTCGACATGCCGGTGATTATTTAAATAAGCTGCGACAATAAATATGGCTCCACATGATCTGGAACATGAGCCTCACAGAGGAACTGTAACCGAGAGGAGTGAAACTCTAAGTTCGGAGCCGAGGTTATCAGGGTCGAGAGTAACAAACGTCAGTGATGTGAAGCAGCTCATTGTTGTACAGAGACTGGGATGCGGAACAAAGCTCAAGTATAATATGACAGGAAGTGAGTGATAGGACTGATTGTAGATCTTAACGTGTTACAGCAGGCGAAAGTTTGATTATCTTTGTTGTCAACATGGAAATAACTAGCCGTGTATGCCTGAGGGCTACGGAGCTGTTGAAACCAGCAAGGCTGCTCACACAGCGTTAATCCCCACAGCTGCCCTCCATCCTCAGTGCCGCCATCTCCTTCTCCATGTGCAGAAGTTCCTTGTAAATAGCAACAGCAGAAAAACACTAAATCAACATCGGATTGTTGCTGGAAGTTTGCAGAGTGGCTGTTCCGCAGTAATGTGTCTCGGAGCAGTTGGCGTCCACAAGGGACGAGCACATTTTCAGCTCGACTAAGGATGCAAAAATATTCTTTTGACAGAGACACAATAAGTAGCAAAGCATCAGCTAAAAATCAACATAAAAGCCCCTTGCCAAACACCAACTGTTATGAAAGGCGGCGTAGAGCGAGCATACTGGCATCCGCAGCAATTAGAGGAGAAGGGTTAGCGAGGACTCCGCCTGTCCCAGACTCGCACGCCCGCGTCCACACCTGTTCCTGCTCCTGGTCCAAACCAGAGACAGGGAGAAGGAGACTGGTTACTTTGTCGCGGTGCCATCCTAGCCCAGCGTCGTCTAATGAGATTAGATGATCCACTAATGAGCTCTACAGTGAGCAGAGTCAACTGTGAAGGGAAGGTCAGAAATTCCATCGCCCAAATGTGCTGTTGGACTTCAGGAGTCGTTAACTAATAACAAACAAATGATTTAAAGGGACCGGCGATGTGTTTTTTTTGTTGCTGGTCCCCAGAGACCTTCTCTCCCTTCTCTGTTTTAATGAGCATCTGAAGTATGAAAGTAGAAGAAAAAGTTCCACCTCATGAATTTAATTGATTTTAGAGGAGCTGTCCAGTCTGATTTCACATGCTTTTCGTAACGTATGTATTACACGATCCCGCTGAAGTTAAATGGCAACTGGAAATTAACACAGCACGAGTAATTTATGTGCTTTTAAGAATCAGATCAAACGGCCTATACTGTGTGTAAGCACACTCATTATTCTTAATCTGCTGAGAGGGACTGCAAGCTTTTCCAGTAACTTTTCTCACTTTTTTCCAATGTGCAGTTTTCTCCAGATGCCCGAGCACTGATGTAAGCATCAGGGCAGCAAAGGAGCATTTCCACTGGCACCTTTAATAATGTGTTGACATAAAGTCATACATGTTTAAGGAGGTAAGTAGAAGGCTCTAAAATAATGATCCATATTGGCTTTTAAGACAAAGTATTAATCTCCGACATCCTTTTACCCCATTTCTCTGGCACTTCATTCAGCAAGGGTTAAAACAGATTGACCTCCCTTCAAGTAAAATTAATTGTTTTTGGTATTATTTGCCAAAGAGAAAAGCTGCAGTGGCGGTAAAATGTTTACTCATATGTCAGCATTTCCTGTTATTGGCACACGAGTGAATGTTTGCATTTTTCTTCTATTCCGGAAGGATTTCTTATTACGTGTAATACCCTGTTAACCAATGATAAAATGAATTTCATTTTAGCGTTATCAGGAAGATGTAATCAACGTGCAATTTGCTTAAGTGCACAAAACTATCTTTTTTGTTGGCACTGCATATTTGCTGAAGAAATATTGCATGCCAGGGAGTATTAACACAAGGAGGATGCCATGAATCTTAGCCTCAGACCTGAGAGATCCTTGTCACCACTATCTTCTGTAATCTGTTTAATACTGTTTATGTCCGTCCAAATTGAACATGTGGTATGGAATGACTAATGTCAGTCTCATAATTTAGTCATAACACTCTGTACCCTATAGAGGCCATCTATGGATGTTCAGTCCATGAGTGCACAGCATGAATAGTGATCCATTCACCCTTCACCTTTAAAAAGCCCTGATGGCGAGCTCCATCCTGACGTGCCTGCTCTGTCAAGACCAAACCACCTTTCAGATAAAACAATAAAGACCCACTGCGAACACCTATGTGTGTGTGTGTGTGTGTCCAGAGTCACTTCCCATGTGAAGATGATCTCACTGACCCACATGCTGAAGGAGAAAGAGAAAGAGAGCACTCGAGGTGATGACTTCTCCACTCACTTAGGGAACTTTGACTTATGAGGTGCACTGCATTTAGCCAAGCTAATGCAAGTGACGGCTGTGCCATTAACCTCGGAAAGAGAGGCAGGCCTAGGCAGTATGATGCATTCAGATTGGCAGAGGACAATATTTCACCATGACAGGCATTACCAATGAATAATTAAGTGTTTAATATAATGATCTTGAGAGAGGAAGAGAGAGAGAGAGAGAGAGAGAGAGAGAGAGAGAGAGAGAGAGAGAGAAGAGGAAGTAAGAGAGAGACAGAGACAGAGAGAGGAGAAAATGGTAATTCCACAATTCATTGCCCTTAAAACCTATCCGGCATTATTACCCAGCAGCATTGCATGGGGGAGAGGGCTTTTGTTGAAACAAATAGGTTTTTGATGGCTCCGCCAGAGTAGTAACGGTTATTAGGTTTGAGAACTCTTTCATGATGGAAGTGGTATCCTGCCGAGCGGAGATCATGAAATTTTAAGTGGGGAATTTACAGCAGAAAAGACTGCGGGACAGTGAGGCCGTCTGGGCCATGCCTCGGGACACATGTGTTTTGGTGAAGCATAATGCTGGTCTAATGTCACTGCAAATAAATAGTTAACAAGCTTCAGATAGTTGTGCTCTTGGAAGTGCAGCCGGGCTCACGAAAACATCTTCTCCCCTTATATTTTTACTAGAAGAATTTGGGTTTAGAGATGAAGTGACAAGTCAGTGGGGAAACATGAAACATACTCGTACAAAACTGTGTCACGTTGTGCAATGAAAAATACCAAAATAGAAACCCAAAGACTATGCTGGTAAAGCAAAACTCATGAACACATGTTACTGCAATGCAGCGCATGTTTCTTTAAAAAGCAAAGGGATGAAGACCAGGTATGTTAGGGGAGTGGGATCAGGGCCATGTACCCTTTATAAAGAATAACACCACTTAACAATACAGCTTGACCAATACTGGGCACTTTGAGTCTGTAACCAATAGTTCAGAAATATCATATGAATAAACATGGATTCATTTTTGCTATTCAACACAAAATAAAAGCATATTTCCAATGAACCTGTCACAAATTTAGGGGCAGCACATTTAACCGTTTAGTGTCTGAAGAACAGTAAGCAGGGGGTTCTAGGACGATGCTCGTGGTTGCTTAAGATACATCTGTGTTTTCATGCCAACAGAGCAGATGCAGAGTTCTCAGATATCAATGAGATGAACATTTTTTAGAGTTCTTGAGTGAATGGGGAAGAAGCAAAGGGCCGGGTCGGGACTCAAGCCTCCAAATGCAGAGTGCCTGCGCTGCTATGAGCTAACAGTCTCCATTTTTCTTTAATTTTAGTTTTACATAAACATAATCTGCTCGCATGCCAGTGCTGTTTATGGTGACTTGTTTTAATGTTGAAAAATAAACCTGCCCCTATTCGCACTGTACCGATGTTAGGGACACTGCTCCTATATTAGAAGTGATTATTTAAGAGCTATTACCATAATGACATCTGTCTACTCTAATTTCTTATTATGTGACCGACTTATATGTATACGGATACTAATGTAACATTCACATTTCATTTCTTTGTTAGGTATGCAACTGTAGCATAGAATACTTGTTCTACATACAGTATCACCTTGGCTTTAATAGCAACTTCACTTACGATCGTAGCAGGGAGTCAATATATATATAAATATATACACATTAATGGGCTATTGCCTCTATATAGCGCGGCCTTGGCGTATGAGCAGCATGCACCCAGTGACTTCACCATTTTTCCTCTACCTCTAATGAAAACAGATAATAGTAAGTGGCCAAACTTCTCAATCAATGTTGTCCTCTAAAAGTTAGCCAAGGACTGCATCCACACATTAGCATGATTCACAGTCCACCCACGCCTTCCAAACACAGTCTTACATGTCTCCAAATGCCCAACAGAGAGCTAATTTCACTCCTCACACTGGTGACCTTTGGCATCATATATATGTAGTGCTTGTTGCCGGTGTGACAGATTCCCATGCATATTCATACTTACATATGGCCCGTCAGAATGAAGCCTGTCTGCTTGCTGCAGAGCGCATGAGGCAATTCATTACTGGGTGTTCTCAATTGGGTCCGGTCGAACCCTAAGGATTTGCCGGTATGTGTGTGTGTGTGTGTATGTAGGTGCTTGTGTGAGTGAGTGAGAGAAAGAGGGAGAGAGAGGCCTGATGGTGGTGGGATAGTTTTTGGTTGTACTGCACGTGTGTGGGAGGGGGATGCATCCATGTGTGTTTTGTTGTGTTGGAAATGGGTGTGGGGGGGGGGGGGCGGGTAAGTGTGTGCGTCTGCTGTGGAAGTGATGGCAGCGATGGGTGTATGCGTGTAAATGGTGGGGGTGGAACATGTCTGCATTTGTGCATGTGCTTGTGTCTTTGAGCGGTGTGTGGGAGTGTGTTTGCGTGTGTTGTGGCACACGCTCACAGGCTTCTCTTGTTTGTGAGGTGAGAAGAGAGAAAAGTGGAGTCCCTCAGCATGCCTCCACCTCCTCTTGCTCCATCTGCCCATTTCGCTCAGTTCTCCATAAATTAAAAACGCTCTACATCTGCTTTGGGGTACATTGTTAGTTGTGTGCATTTGGTGGTTCCTCTGTTTATGAAAAATTAAACACTTTTCTGCAGTCGATTATTCCCCGACTCCCGGAGCCCCTCTGCAGCAAACAAGACAGAAGCCGGCGCTTCACCCCCGACATGCTAAGAAGACAACTAGGATTCCCACCTTCAGTAGTGAGGGACATGTCAGGTAAAGTGAAAAAAAGAGAAGAAATCCACATCTGTTCATGGCAATAATGAGCAGTGGAGCGAAGCCTGGAAGTGGCACGTTGATGTGCTTTCCCAGAATCAAACTACCACAGCAAAAACAGTTTGATAAACAGTGACAACAAAACCAATTGATCAAGCTACAATGTGCGTTTCGCTAAGCTGCAGGCAAACGGAAAATAATGTAATATAGAAGAGGTCTGCAAAACAGCGTAAAAGTAAACCAATGTAAAAGTAAGAGAACTTTCACCACCTCTTCACTGCAGCTGTCAATTATACAGTCCCCATGTGCTGCGAAATTCCCAAGTGTGCCCTTGTTTCCCTCCCTAAATGGATTCACTAACGAAAGGACTGGCCGCGTGAAATATGCTTTCTGGTGAGCCAGAGCTTCTGTGTGCCCGAAGATGTGTAGCAGCAGGTGAACAGACATTCTAAGGTACAGTGTAGCTAATTGGGACAAAAGGGACCACAGGATGGCCCCTCGGAGCAGCCGGGCTTGAATGGAATAATGAGTGTAATCAGAGGTTGTGGTCACAATGTTGCCCTATACAGAACACCCAGGCCACTGGGGAGGACCTGTGTTTGTCTTTGACATTAACATGCGGGGCTCCGGGGCAGTCATATTTGGCCATGGTTTGGTAACTGTGAGCCCTGTAGCAGAACAGGTGTTGCAGGCCGACGAGGCCATCAATCTCTCGCTGGCCTGTCTCTGTAGGATTCAGGGTTAATTATCGTCAAATAAGCCATTAAGGAGAAGGATTGAAGCGCAGAAGATGAGGGGTGCTAACCTTGGCAAGAGAGGGACAGCTGGGTGGCAGAGTTAGGTTAGGTTGGCTTTGGTTGTGTTGCTAGGATACTGACTCCACTCACAAAGTTGGTCATGTTTGTGTAAACATGGTGTCTACACTGTAGATGCTACAACCAGGGTGCAGTGCTGGTTCCAGTTTGTAAGTGAGGCTGGTTAAGAAACAACTCAATGTAAAAGCATTGACTTGGACCAACCATTCATCTAAGTGTATGTGTAAAGTCCTTAAGTCAATTTCGGGGCAGTTGTTTACTAAACTTGGTTACTCCATTGAAACTGAGGAAATGTTTTAGCTAGCAATCAAAATACATTACAATTCACCAAATAAGGGAAGCATCTGTATTAGTACAAACTGTAGCGTCACTTCCAACGAATAAATATAAGGCTTAAGTTAGGAGTGATAAAAGAGTCGGGCGTCTTGTAGCTGTGAGGCGGTTTGCGTTTTCACGAGGGCCGTAGCTTGCTCTTGCTAGCTTTTCCACCATTACCAACCCTAGCTTTAATGTTGCTGGTTCCAGAGGTTTGAAAATACGGCAACCTTATAAAAATGGCAATTATTGAGTTAAAAATATTAAGTGAGAACTAATCTCATATGAAATGGTTTGTGTGCTTCAACTGCTTTTAGTCTAATAATGTGTAAATCTACACCTAATAAACACTTAAACCTGAACTTATAAAGAGTATACAACCTGGCCGCCTGCAGTGCCTTTGCTGTTTTTTGTATAATGAGAAATTGCATTATAATTTGACCACTGTGTTCAGGTTATCCAGAGGGAACATGTGCCCAGGTAAAAAGTAATGACTGCCAGCATCAAAGGTGAGAGTCTATGTTAGAATTATATAGATTCATACCTATATAAAACACCCTCATAAAGCACACCATTTTATTCCAGTGCACCTTTAGTCTTAAGCGTATCCATCTCATTGTAGATTACTTCATAATGCATAAATGGAAAATGCCATTAGGGTTTCTTTTCATGCTCTTAACATATTAATTGGCATTACGGCGTATGTCGGATCATACAGTAAATTGTATCCGGTGAAGTCAGTGACACCTGACCTATTGGAAATTTTACAGTCTGCTTATACCTTCATTTATCTACTCAATGTGCCCATGAATATTTAAGGCCGGCAATTAAACCCCGGCCGACCTACAGGATGGAGCCGGACAAGTGCTGTCAAAGTGAAGCAGCATAAATGCGGCCACGCAATCACTCTCATCAAAGAACCCCAAAATGCAACCCCCCCCCCCCCCCCCCCCCCCCGCTCCCGTGTCATGCATGTACACAAACTGCATGGAGGCAAACAAGTCCTGTCACAATGGCCCACAGTCACAGTGACACGGCCCGTGTGTGACAGGCACATCACAATTGTGTCATGTTTATGGGGGCATCAACCGACGCAGTTTGTGTTTTGTTTATGTAAATGTTTGGGCAGGGTCAAAGTTAATGCATTTCAGTATCCTGCTTCACCTTGGCTGGGGGATGCAAAGCAGAACGTGTATGGGGGTAGCAACGCCAAAACACAACACTGAACACTGGGAGAGTGTGTCGTATAAAAACAGCACCATACTGTGTGTTACAGCTGAATTAATTTGCAGTAACAAGTGACACATTTGCACATTTGCAAATGCTATGGTATGAAAAATATCACATAAATGCCTGAAAGCTGCTATAGTTAATATTTTCATATTAATTCACATAATATCTTTCAATGTGATATTATGGGACAACATTTTTATCAAGTGTGTTGGTAGTAGTCGTGCCAGCTGATAGGTGAGGGTGACTATAAAACAATAACAAGTTAAAGCAGCTGAGATGCGTCTGTTATTCTCAGATTTTATTATTATTATATAATTTTATAGGTAATTTTGCTGCTTTCTTGCTGGCAATTTTATTGTGCGGTTGATAGCAAGTTATTATTCCGGCAGAGCAGGCAGATGCTTCCAATGAAAAAACCCACTGTAGAGAGCCTACCCAGCTCCTCATAGGAAAGTGAGCCCCTTGCTGGTTAACGTGGCAGCTCAGCAATTACAGAGCCAGATATTTCCCCGCTGAGATGGTGGAGACCAAAAATGGAGATAAAAGGGGGAGAGAATATTGGATTTGGATTCACCAGATTGCCAGAAACATGACTCCACATGAATGCTTATGCTTCGTATCTGCTGGGCGTGGACATGGGTAACTGTTCACCATGTCAGACCTTAACATTGGCTTCATCCACATCAATACTTTGCAGGTAGAATCCTGAGAATTGGCAACAGAGTTTACCCGCAGTTTGCCTTTAACACATGCACGACACGGACATCTTCACATCAGCTACAAAACCTTTGCATTATACAGGCAAGGGGTGGAGCAGACAGGTGCAGCAGACAGAGGCAGGAAGTGATTCTGCTGCGTAGATTACGTGATTTTCTCTACGACACACAGACACCGGGTCATCTCTTATCATCTCAAACTCTCTAGAAGGATTCGTCTGTGTCTTCAATGTGTGAGTCACCGCTCTTTCACCAGGAGATATCTGGTTTCTTTCACTTCCGTGTCTGTCATGCATTAGCACCATCATCTACCCCCACTTTATCGCTGTGAATCCAGCGGGGGGTGTCCCTGCTGTGTAAACATATCGCCTTCTCCTGGATTTCTAAGGTCAGGCGGAGGAAGTCTGCAGAAACGGAGGAGCGTCCCACTAGGACACTTGTATTCACACATACATACACCTTCCGTTCAGTGCATGTCTGGAAGCAGCTGTAGTGAAGCTACTGAGCCAATTTCACTTTTGGCGTCAATTTACTTTTGATAATATGACGCAGTCCCAAGCATTTCTCTTCCTGATCATTATCATTCATGAGTCAACTATCACTGGTAAATACAAAGTGTCAGTAGCAGTTACACCTCATCATCGTTCCAAGAAAAGAAATCCCTGCTCTTAATTTCCCCCACTGGTTGGTAATATATACTTCAACCAAGCAGCTACACGATCTGCTTCCTGTTTACACCAGCATATGCGTTCTCAGATCACGTGAATCTGTCAGGTGATGTGCGTTTTCAGGTGTTAAAATGTACAGAAATTATTTCTAATGAAGAGCTAAACATCAAGCCTGGACGCAATTCATAACACCATTCTAAAGCTAGAATATGTGAGTGTGGATGGAGTAAGTGAGGATAATATTATATATGCACTGCTCCCATATTTCCAGAAAATGATCAGTTACCGCAAGGTTAATAATTAAAAATATAATTGTGAAATCTTTACTGACATGATATTTGTTGAGTCTAGATATTGACTGATAATTGACTGTATTACGCGTTTGCAAAACATCCATCAGCCACACGAGCAGCTTAGTGGAAACTGAAACTGACACATCCCAGCACTAATAATGTATGGAGTTCAACCAACGTCTACCTGATGTCAAACTCTCAGGCTATATTTAATGTGATCCCACACTAACAGCATGCCATCTTCCCTCACAGATATCCATATATACAGTCTAACTGTAATAACCATCGCATTATGCAAGACTGATCAGACTGATTCAAGATGGAAGTACTCGGGCTGTCACCTTATTTCCATCTCCAACCTTATATTAGTGCATTTGTCCCCTGGATCTGGGTTATGCAGTGGCCCTGGTTCTTAATGACGTAAATAATACAATAATTCCATTGAAATGAAGACGTAGGCTTCCTTACTTCCATATCCAGCATGAGCCACAGTGTCTATAGGTCAGATTACTTTTTCATATGGTATAAAATATAAATGAACCAAAGCTTTTTCTACCCCCCTAATCACTCTGTAATATTTTTATCACAGTGGCCGTGAGGAAGGAGGGAGAATGACTTGCCATTCTAATCATATTGTACATATACCCTCAGGTTAGACCTTTCCATTTTACATACCAGAAGGAAATGGCACTGAAAGAAAAGCCTTGCTATACGTGTTTAGTATGTAAAAAATCTTATTTTATTCATCAAGTGAAGTATGTCAAATGTAAAACCATCGGCCAAAAAAATGATTAAAGACTATCCAGGAAAAACTTTTTCTCGACTCTCTGCAAAACTCTTTTCAAACTATAATGGATTGACTGACGTGAACTCTATTACCTGAAACCATCTTAAGCATGGATGATGCAGCAATTTACCCCCAAAACGTTTTTCTCTAAATTGTCTTGCAAGTCGCTCTCCCAATTCTCTGTCCTTTTAAGGCCTAAATCCATGTTTTCCATTTATGAAAGATGTCTGGTTAGCGGTCTATCATTATAGCAATCACTTCCTCACTGTTGTGTCATTTCTTCTCTGAACGCCCATACTCTGACCCTGGTCCAGTATTTTTTAGATACACTATTATTTTTGCACAAATGGTGATCTCCACAGGCAATCTGCATCTATCTGCGCCGTGGGAATATGAATCAGACACCTGTCGGCGCGGCTAGAATATTTTTTTTTTCATTTCTGCAACAGCTACCGAGCAGCCAGGCATATGAAAGCAGTGGCGTAAGAGAAAGTTAGATTGAATAGAAGAAAGGTATTATTGTTGTCAGGCATTGGGGACTAATATGACACTTCTTGTTGCCTCCATCATCACCGACATCTGGGACAGTAATCATACCTTCAATGGAATCACCATGGTGACAGCTTTTGGGGGATTTTTCTCTTGCGCTAAATACTTCTATATTATTCTGTCAGTGTGCCATAAGGACCAGAGGATCATTCCAGTGGAATAGTACAAAAGGAATATGCATCTCTCAATAACAGGCTTGGGGCCTGCTGTATATTATATCTCATTATTTTTTTTCTTTTTAAAGTCGCGGATAGTGGCAAGTGATAGGGACTGTATAACCATCTTACTATACCCCTCTCTTTATCATTTTCCCTTTTAAAGCCTGTTAAAAGCAGCGCTGTGACAGTGAGGTTTGAGTTACCAGCCGTGTGGATTGGTCTGTTGTCTAAATACGTCCCCAGAGGATTGTTTCCAATGTGTGATTCCAGGTCCTGGGGGAAATAACAGCAGTTGTGAATGCCATATTGACGATGTTCTTTGCCCCGGTGTTTTCACTGACAGATCGGGATCCGCCATAAAGCACAGGGAAGGAATGATGTCGTAGGGTCACAGACGTGAATCCATGGAAACTGAAAAGATGAATCACACCAAGACAATGTGAAGAAAAACAGCTTTTTGGCTGTAACAATAAGAATTCAATGGAAAAAAAGGCTTCTTTCTACTTACTCTAGATGGTACCAACCTGAAGCGCATTTTTTCATTAATTTCTGTATGTATTTACATATACATACATATAGGTAGGACTTAATTTACACTACCCATCCTACATATGTAATATCATTAATTCTTATTGAGTGTCTTATGCAAATTCAACCTGCTCTCATCTCCACGACTTCATTAATCTGTAGTTGCATCCTTTCTGGCCTACTTCTTGATCAGTGTGTGGCTCAATACTCTTCATTAACTGAACCTATTTTTCAGGGAATACTCAATCTTAACATGAGCCAGGTCAAGCAGGACCACACAGCCGGGGATTGTGATTCTAATCATGCAAGGGAGGACAACATACACCCATACTTGTTTAATTGGCTCATATAGCCATGTAGAGCAGGTGCTGATAACATCCCACATGCACGGCTTTTTCACAAGTGTGCCGTCGCCCTCCCTGTGCACGAGAGAGGCAAAGAGGGCAAGTAAATGGATGGTCTGCTTGAGATATCCTCAGAGTAATTTCACCCTGTACGTTTGAGGGGGGGGTTCAGGGGCTTCATTTAGAGAACCCTTAACCCCCTCCTCACATACACTATTATATAAAAAACATTATTAATATTCACCGAGAAATTACTAAGGAGAGCAGGAGAGAGCCTGGCCATATCCAGATGGATGCCCCTTAAATGTGTCTTCAATTAGTCTCCACTAACTTACATCTTCCAGTTGAATTCTGATGAGCTGATCTGGCAATTTGCTCAGCCTGGCTGGAGAGCACTTGTTCCCCCTCCTGAGTGCAACCTAGCTGCTTTGGTGTATTGTGAACCTTTGATCAGTGCCCCCATATTACCTATAAAAGCCAATGCCATCAAATTTGCATTGCCTCACCTCCTAGTCCACAGCACTTTCTCCCTCTTCTATATCAAAGATCATACGCTCATGTAATGAAGAGGAGGTGGAAAAAAAATTCAGTGATGTATAAAAGTAAAGCAAATGACAATAGCTTTTAGCTAATACACCTCACATCCCACGGTGTGACTACAAGCCTGAGGCCTGTCTCCTGTCTCGGCAGCTAGCTACTTCCCTCTTGTGGACAGCCAGGACACGGAGATCCCTGAGACACATGCTGAGGTCAACATGTTCCCTTTCCTCCTTCTTGCCAGGAGAGGCAGATTAGAAAAGTGTATAACACAACAACACTCCACTGACATTCATCTTCAGTGCAGACTCTGTGCTCCCGCACCTCTTCTCCCGTGTCTCTGTAGGAAGTGGATCACCAGGGGATCTAAACCCTTCCCATTAACATATAGAGTCTTTATTTAAATCCCATTCACTTGTCCATCCATTTACAAGAGTAATGCCAGTAGGTTGCAGTGATGGCATTGCATGAGGCCCTGACTGAGCTCCAATTTGATGATTTTATCTGATTGTGAGGTAAACAGTATCATGATGGATAAGATCTCAATACAGTAGGAAAGTGAGAGTTTAATTTCCTGTACATGTTCCGTCTTTATTAATGTCACAGGCAGCAGGTCGCCAATTGCATTACAGGCCTTGGTAGTCTGGTGGGGCATCCTGCTTGACACAAACAAGGCCAAGGGGCCCGGTAAAAGGGATTAAATTAGGCACGATCCTCTAGCCAATTTCGGTTTGCTCTTTGGCATCGATACTGCCTCGGAAAGCTTTAAATTCTTTACAACTTCTGGTATATAAAAATAGACTGCAAAACATTAAGTGTTATGCCGTTTAATTAATCTACGTTATTGGTGTCTCAGTCAGCCTCCCTCCTGATATGTTGAAATGGCTGCCAGAGTGGCAAGAGACCAGCTGGTGTAGAAACGGCAGACCTGTTGTGTATGAAGAGCGAAACTAAAGAAGAAGACGATGACTATCACACCCTGACACGACTCGTCCAGTGAAAGACAGAATGGGGGGGAAAAAACAAACTTCAATAATAAACCTGTCAACACTCCAATCTGAATACCCAGGAGCCACAACTGTCCCAACTCTCCTCCCATGGCGATAGTCATCATCACGGACACTCTCCGGAGAGACAGCATCTCATCTATCAGTCAGTTAGACACACGCGCACACACACACACACACAGACACATACACAAACACACCCCTCATCACATCATCTCTATTTGTCCCATTATATCCTTAACACAGTCTAAAATACCTCTGCTGCTGTTTCAGGAAAGGAAGTGTGGAGGGTTGAGGGCTGATGAGGTGGGTACAAGTGTTTGTGTGTGTGTGTGTGTGTGCCGAATTGCGTGCCTTCAGTGGATTCATTACTAGGATAGGCTATTGCTTATGCCTGTCGCTAAGACCCTGAGACAGCCTTGTTTGTTTGTTTCCCCTGCTGTAATCCTCGGCTAAGGTTTGACGTGCACTGCAGAGCCTTAGCTGTGTTACCTAAAGGCCTCTGGGAGCTCGGGCGCCATGGCGAGTACCGGGGAAAAGAGAGAGAGAGAGAGAGATAGAGAGAGAGGCACAGGAGACCTATATCCCCTGCACCTGATCATTACCATGCTAAATTTATATTGATTGCTGCAGCTTAAGAGCTAAATGTGAGTTATTCCCCCAGCGCGGTTGCTGTGTAGGATCTGTGGTAGTGGGCTCCTGGTAATCCAGAGAAACCACAACATGTGCTCTGTGTTTGGCCACAGATATGGCGGTGCACATTATGCAGTGCCGGGGAGCTTATTTTGTAAACCTGACCACCGCTTCCAGCAGGGATTTTTAATGATGAGTTGCACAGCTCTTGGATCTCGCATCGCATCCAACCCTGGGTGCAGACACTTACATGGGGAAGGGGGCGGACCGGGAGGAGTGAACAGTGGGTGGGTAGCTGCTCCTCCTGCCCTTGCCCTGCTGGGTAAAGTTATGTGTTTGTGGCGTCTCTCCTCCTGCAGGCAGCTCTCATCACACATATGCATATGTGCTTGCCCTTGACATTATCATCAGCAGATTTGTGCTAGGGGCCCCGAGGTAAGGTTGAAATACTGCTGAGGCTTCTGAGAGAGTGGCCTGCTTTAGAGAGAGTGTCCAAGGGCTAAATATGCACCCGGAGACAGAGGCAGAGGTAGAGGAACAGCTCAGTAACTGAACCTAGCAGAGCGGCCCCTCAGGGGACAGCAGTAATTAAACAGTGATTAAATTAAGGGGCAATGCGGGCAAAACGCTGGCTGATTGACACTCTGCTGGCTCCTCTCTCTCACACTCCCTTTCTCTTTCTTCGCTCTCCCTTCCTCCCTCTCTCTATTTCTCATTTGCGCTCTCTCTCTGCGGGTTCAGCTCTGTCGTGGAGCATTGCTTTCTATTGACCTCCCATTACTTAACCAGCTCTGAATTCTTCAAGGGCCAATTTTCAAAAACTATTTTCTTAACTGTGTTAAGCACATGGATCAGTGCACATTTGTGGAGGCTCCGCTTGGGAGACTGGAACACAGAAGTAGAGTAGACGGGGGTTGGGGGGGTTGACATACTTAAATGCATAGTGTCTTTGTACTTCCAATACTATCAATGTTTACTTCAGATAAACTTGCAAACTACAATCACTCCAGCCTTGGACCCAGGGTACCATAAGTCTTTACCACAGATAGACCCACATAAGAACAATCACAAGAGGCTGCCAGTGTTTTATAAAGCGGACCCATGTGGAATCCAAAGTCTTCCCTTTTTTCGAGCCAGTAGTCTAGCAGCTTTAGAGGTGCCTTATCTTATACTCTCCTGGGAGGGGGGGGTCTATAAATTACCTTTGGTGACTCCTTAAACCCAAAGCAAACAGACAGACAGAGGAGCCCGGAACAGCAATAAAACCTATGGAGTTTCTCTCCTATCTTCATTCGAGAGCATGGTCTTTCATTTTGAGCGCATTAGTTCTTCATCTCACGTTCAGATTTTGAAATGCTTTCCCTCAAAAACCCTGTCTTCTCTTTTTCTCTCTGTCATACAGAACCTGCTTGCATGGAAATCTGCTCTGCTCCTGTTCTAAACTGTTCCACTCAGACATAAACTGTTGCACAAATGTCCTGTGCTTCAGTTTCACTCTTCCCTTTCATCCCAGGCTGCTTCTGTCTGTGTACTCTCAAAACTTTAATACCGAAATTAACGCCACGGTCACGCCTGATTGCCGGCATGTTCGCTTAACCTCGTAAGCTGTGGTTTTACATGACGAAATGTCCATTGCATCCCGACATATAAACTCAAATCACAAGGTGTCGCCACAGAGAAACATACTATTACCCGGCTATACAAAGACAAAGACAAAGAAGAACAGAACAGTTTTGGCACTGGCCTATTTCCTCTAGCAGTATAGTTTCCATAGTTTCCTGCAGAATACCTCGTCTTTACCAACAGTCTCTGCAATCCCCTTCCAGGAGCCATCTGGGAAACTCTATGCTTCCTTATTAATCATAAAAATGTCCTTAGAGACCGTAGAGACGGACCTGTTCGCAGTCTCTCGCCTCAAGCTCAGTCCATGTAGTGCTCGATTCAATGTGAGTAAGGAAAGTTGGGAAATGTGCGACCAGCCGAAAGGATGACGGAAATGACATTGCTTCTGCTAAAGCGTAAATTCATACACAAGGACAGGAGCGGTGAGCAGAGGAGCAGCTTTACGGCGTCCCTTATGAGTGGTTATTGCTTCAAGAGAAACTTTCCATGCAAGCAGGTGCTATCTGAGAGCGAGGGGAAGGGGTTTGAGGGAGAGCAATGCAAAATCTGAAGGTGAAATCAGGGAATAGTGCTCTTGAACACAAAAACTATAAAAAGTTGAAAAGGGAACTCAATGAACACCATGCTGCTCACACTAAATAATGTGAAAAACCAAGACATTTGAAATGGCCAACCTCTGAATCTGAAATTCGCCGCACGTTCTTGGCTTACCCTGCTTGCCACAATGCCTCAGGTCCTCAGCCACGTGTATAGATTTTTTCAAACCAGGTCTTGTGCTTATGAAAATGCGTACTGATTGTCCTTAAACAATCTGTTAAGTCTTTTGAGAATGAAAAGGGGGCCTCTTAGTGTGTAATACAAATTCAAATAGCTGTATGGAGATGGATTATGGAGGAGACAGAGAACAGCAGCCCGCTTCGGAAGATGAGTTCAAGATGACAGGTATTGATTAAGTGCTCAATGAGAACACGCCTATGAAAGGCCAGCCACCACACAGCTCATGAAAGAATCATATAGCTCATACACAAGGCACTCAGCAAACATACAGGCGTGGAGGCGTGAGCACATTCGAACTCGTCATGTTGCAGGCAAAACAGTTGACAACCTGCTCGGTATTCTGTGGTTTAAAGTTATTAAAAAATGATATCAAATTTTTCTTATGTGTTTCGAATGGCTGTTAGCACCTATACATCTGGTTAACTATTGAAGCAAGCAGACATCAGCAGCGGGCAGATAAGAGTAGGTTTGTGGATGTGGTTTGGCCAGGAAGACAGATTGCCAGAATCCATTATTCTTCGGTTTGAACTGCTCAGTTTGAGACGACACTTTACTCCTGACGCTGGTGTGGGATGGAAAAGGGGAATGATGTTTTCAAAGATAACATGTGAATTTAATTTCTCGGGGAAACGGGCGGAACTGGAAGACTTGCTCCTCGCATAAATTGTCTAGTCGATTCACAGCTGTCAGAGTTTGTGATGATGCCGTGCAAAGACAGCCATAATCGCACGCCTGCACTGCCGGCCTGACCCACCTCATCATCCTTGACATTTAGCACAGCGCTGCTTCTCTCTGCCTTTCCTTCTTGAAAGTAAACAAGTGTTTTAACCCTGATTTGTATCGGTGTCACCAGAGGACACAAAGTGACACAACGCGCTGAAAGCTTCTGAGAAAGAGACGGAGAGAGGGAAGAGACAATGCTGGGATAGATCGGGGGAGGCAAGCGACGAGAGAGAAAAGTCGTGAGGAGGAGGAGATGAAGAAGAAAAATAAAAAGAAAGAAAAGGACGAAGAGAGCAGATCAGCAGGGGAGGCCCGACTGCCACCTAACAGGAGGTAATCTCCAAAGAAAGCTGTCAGGTCTGAGCAGACAATGTTCAGATGGAAACAAGGCAATACATGCATCTTAAAGCTGTCAGAAATATGCAGCTGCCTGCCTCACAGTCACTGCTCAGACCAAAGTCCGACCACATTACCCTTCGTCTGTACTGGCAGGTTTGCATGCCAAGCTACAGGCAGGATCACAGGAAAAAAATAAATATCAGTTAATGTTGGGCTCAGTGGGATATATGGCTTCCTTCCGGCACTAGAAACCAGGCTCATCAAATTAAGATACATTTTTCCACCTTTTCAATAATATACAGTCAGCAGTGTTGGAAAAAAATAAAAAACTTAAGTGGTGAAGGTTGGTTAAATTTGAAATGTTCTGAGCCGGTAATTGTTCAATGAGGAGTAAGACTTTCTGAGTGGAAACCCAAACATTAAGTATGTATGGTTTCTATTTTTTTTCCATTATGTATGGATCTATATGTGGCCTAAAGGTGGATGATATGAATAATCAAACAGTATGGAAACATCTCGGGTTAAAGCAAATGTGTCAGAGAGGAGGATTTTTCAGACCCATCAACCCAAATGTTTTCAGTATACAATTTGAGATCCATGAATAGCGCGGACAAAAGGCCCATCTGACTTGATTACCTCTTGACATTTCCCTCAATGAATGAAGGCAGCGGTAGATAAGGCAATCACAGCCCTGACATAGTGTAAATATATAAATATGTTCATCTATCCTGGTCTCCAGATAAAGACATAAGGGCACGTGAACGCTTGAATGGAAAACGTCTCTCAGCAGCCGGCAGGTCCCTGCCCGCTTCGCTTGCCTGCCTGCCTGTCCGTCTGTAGAGGCTGACAGTACAGCAGCGTGCCCTTCATTATCACCGGGTAATGCTCATCACAACGGCCGTGGCTTTTCTCCATAAAAAAGCCCAAGTCTCACTCACAAAGAGAAATAGGGGAGATAAGGTGCGGGAGACCATTTCTCTTGACATTCACGACGGCAAACTCATCAGTCATGCTGTCAAAGGCACTGGTCTTGGCTAGTTTGGGATTTATGAGAAATAATGATGGGTCGAAAACAGCCGGTAAGGGCTTTGCTTTTACCTTTGGTTTGGAAGTGTTGTGTATCGAGGCACGTGCTGCATAATACCCAATCTCTTTTGTCAGTGACCCTTGCACTGATTTCACATCCAATCTCACCATGTTCTGGCGGCTTGCCGGGGCCTGTTTGGATTGGTGCTGACATTTCTGCCTCACATGATAAAAGAGAGCGGCAGCAATAAGTTTATTTAAAAGAGAGCAGATCAGCATGAGCTTTAAGAATGGAGAGCGCTCCCTTTGAATCCCTATCTGATTTGATTCACTATGTTTTAAGTATAAGTCCGATGAATTTGAGGACTCTGACTAAAGAACGTTAACACAAGCCTGTCCTTTCCTGGACCATATCTGGAAATGGGACAACAACAAAACAGTAATAGCTTGTGTCAAACACTCACATTTCCTCTTCAAACCAGTGACAGGCAGTGACAGATGCTCCCAGTGCAATTCTCTTTGTAAACAATCAGAGATGCACTATCATTCATGTAAGACCACTTATTGTGAGGTACCACAAGGTCTATAAACGTAATGTAAATTATTAACTCCAAAGTCATTTCAAAGTGGATTTCAATAATGGTGCAAGGGCAACATAGTTGACTCATATAGCACAACTGTGCAACTATAGATTATAGTTAGTAGGACTGTTAATGGGATCCCTATGGGACCACACGGTGGGGATGTCCTCAAGCACCAAATTATTAGTCAATTTAAGATGATCAGGTTTATTAATTACTATTCTTAATATATCTAATGAGAGTGCCAGGAGATATAGCCTAACTACCTAAAAGCTGCAAATGAAATGTTCGACATACATTTATATTTAACATATTAATGAAATATGAGGATGGGTGGGTGTTTAGTTCGCCTTTTACTCGAAAGTGCGCGAATCAAAATGGAGGCACACCTGCTCAAACTGTTCAAAGAGCAACATTGCTTATAACCAAAGTGTTGAGTTTGGGGCAATTTTGATTGAAGTGTGTGAATGAGATCTCTTGAAGCTCGAGGGTGCTCGGATCGGTGTGGAAATTAAGCCACGAGATGGTAGCTGAGGGGATGGTGGATTGACAGCGACATTAGCCCCCCCCCCCCACGGCCCCTCTGCCGTATCGCAGTATGGCTCCGTAAAAAAAGATGGAAAGGAATAGCAAATTAAATTGTCTTAATAGTAGCAAGGGATGTACAGTCAGGTTGGTTTGAACTGCGTGACTGTGTGAGTGCGGGATATCAAGGGCGCTGCTTTTAGTGGGATAAAATCAAGTGGCTGTGAAGTGTTTTGGTTAATGGTCGTACTCAAGCCACCGTCGCACAGAGGCCACGGTCATCTTTATACAAATTTGAAATGAGCTCCTTCACAATGCCTTCTGCCCTGTTCTCGAAACAAGTTTCAAGGCCATGCTCCATTTTTTTCCCCCCTTTTAATTTGGACAGATTTATTAAATTCATTACAGTACGAACATGAACAGCCACTAAAGACTTACTCAGTAGCAACAGAGAGAGAAAACACTCGGCTGCTGGGCTGAGAGCACTCTGAGCTGTTGGCTTTTGTTGTGGCATTGTTGATGGTTTTCTCACCGGCTGTTTTCTCTCTCCCCCCCCCCCCCCCCCCCCCCCCTCCAGGTCCAGTGACACCACATTGCTCTGCCACAGAGACCCACCTTAATGTAGACAAAGCTAAGTCGGCAAGTCTTCGCACAGGCAACATGCATGCGTGCACACACTTTTAACAGTAGGGAGGTACACAGTGGGAGCAGGGCGTTTTTCAATGCATTTAGATGAGACCTCTAACAAAAGGTCCCTAATGCAGATATCAATGAACCAAGGGCCCGGGCTATCGGAGCGAAATTGGCTGACGGAGGGTTGTCACCCCTGTGCATGAAAAATGATGGATCCCATTTGGATACTTCTCTTTGTTTTTTCTTCTCTTCCTCTACACCAGCTCACAGACACACACAACCGCACAAACACACACACACACACACACACACACACACACACACACACACACACACATACATACGCACACCTCATCACCTTCTCCGCCGTTGTTTTCCAAAACAAGGTTGCAAATCTTTGACTTTGTTGGCAAAAAGCAAGTGGTGTGGTAAAATTGGCACTTTACTGGCTGTTTCATCTGACTGTCAGAGGCCCCGCGGAGGACCTATGAGATTTCCTGTGGTGACAGGATGCATCAACATCATGGACTTTTGTTTTTTCATCTTCCTTTCATTTTCCATACTATGCCTCAAGGACATCAACGGACTGAAACCAATATCTATGAACCCCCAAACAAACAACTAGAGCTTTCCAAATATTCGATTTTTGAATCTGGATTGGACAATTTACCGTTTCCTTTCCACTCGCTCCATGGTCGGGCTTGATTTGAAAGCCGAAGGCAAAACCTAAATCGTTCTAATTCCCTGAGGAGTGACAGACGGCTGCATTACAATATGTGCTGGTTGTACCCTGAAATAAAACTGATTTATATACAATGCATTCAACTTCTCACTTTTTCTAAGTGTGGGGCTGATGTCTGAACGCTACCCACACGATACAACACAGGTCATGCATAATACAACAATTTACAGACCTTGCAGAAATCATGGCGAGCATATAAAGCATGATAGGCAACATAATATGCATACTGAGCATTTATAAGGAAACAATGATATATTGCTAATCATCCCAGAATGAATTACTGCATTTTAAAAAAGCTGTGTGTTGAGTCAAAGGTGTAGAGGTTAATATAGGCAAACACGCATCTCTGCAGGAAAATGAAACTTCCCAGTGGAATGTGATGGCCAGCCTAAACGCTGACATTGTGGTTTCAGTTATGAGTGACTTTGGGAGGGTTTGTGGTCCGCGAGTGTTCAAAGCTGTGCCTTGAGGGTAAGAGGTAAATTTGCTAAGTTAATCACATAATGAGGCCAATTAAACATGGTAGAAGCCAGGTGAAACGGGAGCTGCCACAGAGCCTCCAACAGATGAGGCGCCGCAGCTCGGCCGATTCCCTCTCCCGACAGAAGCTGGACAACCCAGAGTCAGCTCCGGTAATCCTCTCCTATGTATTCAGTTTACGATCTATATGTATCTTGTTAATGTATGTAGAGTACTAGATTAAGTGCCCGTATTGGGTGAATTAATTTAAGCAGAAATGTGTACATTAACATACAGAGTAGACTGCATAAACGCTGCAACACAGGATTATTTCAATTATCTGTGTTTGTGTGTGTTTGTCGATTGTTTTAGTAAAGATCACTCACTTAGTCTATAAAATATGTTGCTGTATAACAGTACACAGTGACCAATACAAGTGATGGCCTTGCCCAATGCACATGATTTCAATAATATAAAACAATAATATATATTATTATAAGAACTGAGAAATGTTGATATTTCCAAGTTGAAAAAAGCACAAGCACTTATTTTTAATAAATAACTGTACTAGTATTTTTGTGTGTCCTATTTAAGTGAGATGGAATCGGTTGGGATACATGCATGTCCTTTACTTCAATGCACCAATCAGTATCAACTAATACACTACCTGACTCAAAAAGTAGATCCTTATAATTTGTAAATGTGTCAAATAGGTCACATTTATAAATTAACTCTATTAAACTTGACCTACATAGGCCTGAGACATATGTTTTCCACCTTTAAGTATACGGTGTTCTGTTCCATGATTTGAAACCAACTTTTTTGGGGTCCTTTAAAAAATAAAGTTTAAATTTGAATTTAAAAAATGTAATCCTGGAATTTTCAGCATTAGTCTTCATTCATCAAGATGATATTCAGGAGGAAGGTGACTTGAACCTTGAACATCAGCAAAGCTGCTTCACTCTAGTGACCGACGTAATGTATTTAATTGTTCCTGACCTCTTTATCACAAACAAGCACGTTGGTGACTGAAACCACGGCGAGGCCCCTTGATTATAACTGCTGGGTTGCGTTGTTGACCAGCGGATCTGAGTGGTTGAGTGCTCTTGGAGGGTCTACAGGGGGATCAATCACTCCACCAGCAATTACACTTCCCTGAGTACTTCCTTCATACCTGTAACTCCACAAGCACAGCAGGCCCTGGTCAAAGATTGTGAGGGTTAACACCGAAACAAGACGAATGGCAGTAAAACAGTATATTCATGTGCCATCCTCTTACACATAAGTGCTAAGAGCACAGTAATCCCCGAGTATCGCCTTCTTCCGAACCATCTCCTGTTCACACACCTTTCTAAGGGTTACAGCAATGATATTGCTTTACGAACCAGAAATTCCTCTGTTGTACGTATTCGGCGAGTGAGCGCTAAGGCCTGCGGGTGTGTTAGTTAATTCTGAACGCGGCGCAGAACTAGCCATGGATAGAATATCTCGGCTGCAAGAGATAGGGCTACCATAAATGAAAAGCTGTATCACTGTCACGCACACAACACAAAGCAATAAGGAACTGCAGAGACAGCAGAGCATTAAAACATGCGGACATGGGGATATATATGGACACTAATGAAAGAATATTTCATCACCATCAAGGGTTTATGAAAAGGCCCACCACTCTGCCCACCAGCAGCCATTAATCTGGATGTCGAGGATTTGCGTTGGGAAAAAATGGACAAGGGAAATTAGGGCGGGCACATTTTACCGCATCATGTTGCGATGATTTGTTAATAAAATGCAAAGCGACAGGCTCGATGTGAGACAGCGGCGAAAGCGCGGCCATGATTTAGGCTTAATCCGTCATTATCCCGCCTTTGAAGTGACCTCGCTGCGCCCGTTCCCACAGTGACCCACGAGCTCAGGCACAGCTTCTTCATTAGCCAGGATTAAACAGAGCCACGGCACATGCAACTTTGATGTCCACTCCGCGCAGGCCGGCAAACAGAACACCTACACACACACACAGACACACAGACACACACAGCACAGATATCCTTATCAGAATTCACTGAGGCATGGAAAACATTATGGTTTTTAATCAATTACCGCTCTCACCTTTGGGGCAGCACATTCATTACATATGATAGGAGCAGCTAAGGGACAATATTCCAATCGCATGCTGAGATTGAAATGAAAGGAAGTGTATGGTTAGAGGGGAGACAAAGGCTGCAATTTCACACAGCGGAAAATCCCCGGCTGGATTTACATATGTACCCACAAAAAGCCAATACCGCATGTGATTCCACTGATGTAATTTATGTGTAGCCCAGTGATTTATCATCCTTAGATCACCATGTAGAAATCAAGCCCAGATCTCCCAAAGAGCTTCTACACATGCTGCCAGTAAATGATAGCTGTTATAAAAGTTTATCATGGCTATGAAATGGAATGAATCAATCAAAAAGGCCCGGGTTACCGTCATGCAAAATGGTGCCCAATCAGAGGTAGTTATTGGGTAGGAGGGGGTCACAATGATTGAACATGTGCACAATATGCATGCGGAAACATTTGTTGTTGTTTTTGTCCCTGTTTAAAATCAATCAGAATACTCAATATAACGGAATATTTCAGTTGCAGTATAACGGGAGGCAAAACCGCAAGTTTCAGACAGTAGCAATATTCAAAGAAGCAGATGTGCTGCTGAATCTTTTTAACGTACATGTACTGACATCAAAAATGTCCAGAACACAGCTGTCCGGTCAGCTCAACACCAAACATCACAGACCAGCTGCTGCTCACATACTTGAGTGAAATGTAAAACTATACATACAACACGAGGAGGAACAGTTATGTAAATACTGTACATGCTTGGTAAGTATGTGAGAAAGAATATCACATGCAATTTTCAAGTTGATGTATACTTATTGTGATATTGGTGGTGAGTACACACCCTGGGATAAACAATGTAAATGGAGAGTTGGAGGGGTCATAGAATTCAAGTCATTTTTACTAAAAGCTTTCTTGAACAAGGTTTAAAGTCCATATGGGAAACTGAGGCAAGCTTTTTGAATTGTGACTTCACAATGTGAAAACTGACAGACACTGAACCAGATAACAGTGAATCTTTCCATTTAACTTCAATTTCAGTGTAATATCTTATTTCTCTAAGAATAGAAAGGAATATATTTTACACTTGAGTCACAAAAATGACAGAAAAATGCATATTCACTTAAGGCTACCGACAAAAAGAATGCAAACTTTTTGTGTCCTTAAAACTAAGGAAAAAGCAGTGTATTTTTTTTTTTTTTTTTTTTGCCAGAACTTTGAGGAACCTTTGAAATGTGACCAAAGTGGTTGGAGTATTACAATTTATTCAGTCAAAAAGTTATTTAAAAAGACTTTAGAGGATCAAGTCTCTGAACCCGAACCCAGCATTAAAATACTGACTGGGCCGAGATTTATCCGTTTTGAAAAGTTCTCTGACAGCAAGAAAAATCTAACAAAAAGGCTGCAATAAGCAAAACCATCTATCGTAATTACTAGATTCAATTTTCCATTTTTTACAGTTGGAGCCCCATCTTTTCTCATCACGAATAACGATGTATGTTACCTTTAGGCAATTTGACAACATTCTGATTTACTTTGAGAAAATGACACCAAAATAAATAGCTCACTACGCACTACTGAAGCTTTTACTATAACAAAACCTCTGATCCTTAAAAAAAAAAGCCCATCGGTGTATTTGGCACACAGACTGCTGGAGTCTACTCCCATAAAAAGAGGATGTGAGCACCCATGCGGTCAGCTGCACACAGCCCCACGTTTGCTGCACAGTGTAGAACTCGAGTCCTTTCCCCAGGCAACGGCCCATCAGACCAGACAAGCAGGCCGGGTGTTAAAGTGTGAGCAGGGTACAACGGAGTAACAACAGGGCCATCTGCCCTAGGAATGCACACATCCATCTTACTAAGGACAAGCAGTCTGGGACTAGATAAAGAAAAACAACAGGGGAAAAGAGAAAGAGAGAGAGAGCAAGGGAGAGAGGAACAGAAAAAGGAGGCAAAAAAAAAAATAACGGAAATGTAAAAATGTGTGTGGTGAAGCTGCAGAAGAGAAAACGAGTGAAGACAAGGTGAGAGAAGAAAGAAGAGAGAGGCTGGAACAACAGAAATCTAAACTGCGGGGGCATCGTCTGCAGACGCTGAAATCACACAAGCACAGAGTGTAGTTTTTTATTTTTCTCTCATATTGCTGTGATCACTTACAGACTTTTCAAAGCATCTGCGGTACGGAATGATAATAGGTAGTCGGATAAAGTCTGGATTGTTGGTTACTAAACGTATGTTGCCCACTTTCCTTTTAAAAGCTTAATTTGACCAACTACAACAGACAATAGCCCGATGCTGCTCTACCACAGAGCAACTGGAGGAGCCCTGTGAGAATAACACCGCTGACTTATGCAATGTTTTGAGAGTAATGTTCATAATCCATTCATGCATCTGCGAAAACAGAATGTTACTCTCCTTTATTCTATTAAGCGTGACATCAGGAAGGTCGGTGGAGAGGACAGCACTGAGTCTCCGCTCCCACCATCATCACCGCATCGTTACCATCTGGATGCGAGTCCGAACACCGCAGTCAGCAATCTGGGTGCGGTGATATCATGTAGCATTCTCCATTTGTTTTTATTTTTAGACCATTTCCTCATCGCTGTATAATCAGTATATATGGCCCCACTGCTGTAGCACTCTGTCGCCCTCTCTCCCTCCACATTACCTTATCACACTGAGAGCTTTTAGCCATGCTTCCAGCCATTAGCTTCAGACAGTCGGGGGGCTACCAGGCTGGAACACACAGAGAAGGAGAGAGAGAGGGGTTGAAAGTGGCCTCCTGGTGGCTCTGGATGATATAAGTGGTGGAGCAGGTCTTTTTATAACACCACATGACCATCCTGTGTGCGAGCAGGCTCGGTGCGGGGCTCTAGGCATGTGGAGCATCTGTATGAAATGACCTTCGACAATTTTCATTTCACTCACACAGGACACAAAAAGTTCACGGAGACTTCTGTCCGATTGAGCCTGCTGTAAACGTGCCATTGAGCAAGGACTTGAACATGAAACGGTTTAAATTTGTGATGCAGGATTATTGTACTGGTAATCTACATCATTGTATTGTTCACAGTAAAGAAGTGTTACAATGAATTGACCTGCACTGTAATAAACTGTAAATAAAGTTGGTTTAACTTAGGAACTAAAGTTTAACTGCTGCCGAAAAACATGACTGAACTCAACATGAAGATCAGCTTTGTATCAACTCAGGAAGTACAGTTGTTTAACTATTAATTGTTCGCTGTTAAACAATGGGGCTTGCTTGCTTTATCTTGTCAAACATATATTCACTTCAACAGTAACTCAACTCGTGAATCAAAGTTAAGATAACCTCTGTTATAGTCATACTAATTACCCCCACCAAGGAGGTAATACCTTCACCAAGGGGCCTATGTTTCTGTCTGCTTTTGTTTGGCAGTTAGTTAGCAGGATCAACCCAAAAATTAAACAAGTAATTTCCATGACATTGGTGGAAGGAAGGGGTATGGGTCAAGGAAAAAAAACAAAACATTTGGAGCAGATGCAGCATTATTTTTATTATTTTATTTATTTCACATTCATTGACATTGTTTTTCAACATAAATAATAAGAATATATCATGATTCTGGATGAAATACCGTCAGGTGTTAAGGGGAGTGATATTTATGAGTGAGTGCAATTTGATGCCGATCCAAATAAAAATCTGGATCCAGTGAATTCAAATGGCGTTTTCAATCAGAGACCTATAGTCAGAGGAATCCACTCTAGTTCCATTCTAGTTGCCCTTTCAAGTTAATTGGACTAATGAATCTAAATACTTTACATGTATTCCTTAACCTACAATGACTGATAAAGGCAAGTTTTCTAAAGGTTAACAAGAAAACTCTGTCCCATCTCAACCCATCAGCCACAACATTAAAAGCAGTAACTGGTTTACACTAAATGCATCGACTATTATTTTGTCCGATCAATCATTTATAATCACTGCAATTACATCACATCACATCAGCGCACAGATTTAGCATGTGCCCAATTATTTCCGTCCGTCACATTGAGGACATTCGCTCGGCTGCTCACTGAAGCGTCTGAGCCGGTCAGAGTGCCTCGCCATGTGAGACCCGCTGACATGTTATTGACAGATGGCCCACGCACCTGCCCTCCACGGGAGACTTCCAAACCAAACAACTCCTGGATACACCGAGGTGAAATCCTCACATCAATATCAATCAATTATTCACATATTTGTGCTGGCTCGCAACAAAAAAAACCTGCTCGCCTGCTTTTCACAAGTGCCAGACCGCCATGCATCTTTCAGGAGGGGATTGGAGGGGATCCGGCTATTGCCCTGCGTTTGATCCGACGGCTGCGGTGGAACAACTTTTTCGCACTGTCACAGCGCGACACACAACCGCGTTTAAGTGGGTCAATGACTCTTATTGTCTGCATTACAGCCATTAGCTTTTATGGAGGAATACATCAGTTGTACTCGTTCTATATTTGAAGTAACATGCAGAGCAGCCTGTTTTATTCATTTTCAAATAGCTTTCGATACAAAGCCGAGGTCAAGCCTTACACTTTTTCTGCATACTAAGTGCACTTGAACTGAATACATCACTACAGAGGAATATTTTTGTGTGGGCGCCTCGGTTAAAGTACACGCTGAGGGAAGAAGTGGCAGTAGCAATAGTACTGCAGTTACGCAAGCAGCTGTGTTTAGTGGCTTTGGCAGTTCTTGAGGGAGATCTAGTTTATTATTCCTTGTTTAGTCAGCCTCTCTGGACTTTTTCCTTGAAGTGCTTCATATGAAGTATAAAAGTACTACAGTACTACACAGTGCTTAATGAGGTTTGCTTTAGCACATACCATCACACACTCGGCCCGTTTCTCGCCATCATTCTACACAGAAATATTAAAGCTGTGCCCCGAGGTCGACGGCAACAGCCCTCGTGCCGTCGCTGTGCCCCTGCGTTCGCTGGGAGAGGCAATGACTCTGTTTTTGATCCACTCCAATATCATTAAGTTATTAGTTGATTTCAGTGGATTTAATCAGTATGGTAATGCCTCTCCACGGGAAGATAAGTCTCTCTCAAGAGCAGTTTCGCCGTCCACTATGCCGGCTGATGAGACACAAGCCCCCAAAATAATTCATCAGAAAAACTGCAAAAAATAATTTATCAAAAGTGCTTCTCGCAAAATCCGCTCAGGACCTTTGCTTCTTAATAATTAAACTCCGCAATTAGGCATCTTACCATGCGCTCAGTGTGAGGCTCCATGTAATATTCATAACCATACATAATTATGCAATATATTCACTGAAATAAGAGGCTATATATTCACGGTGGGGCTGTCAAGAGGCAAGACATTTTTATTTGCTTTATAACACCGTTTCATCTCATACACGAGCAGCAGCTGGCTGCTGGAGACAGAAGTGAACGCGGACGTCTGGTCCTCAGCAGTTTGACACTTTTTTCCGACTCTGGTAGTTAAAGGAAACGGGAAGCGAGAAAGAGAGAGAATGAGAACTGAACGACGAATCCCCCTCGCCACAGGAACTGCAGATATCAAAGTCTCTCTGTTGGCCACAACAAAGGCATACCTTAGTGGTATCATGTATTGACCACAGTCATCACATGATGCAGAAAGAAAGAAGAGGCATTAAATTCAAATGGAGCAGAGATGGGGCGCCGTCTCAGGATGGATTGTGTAATAAATTATACATAATGCTCATCCCGGCATAAGCAACAGCAGCGGCCTACAGTGGACACACAGTGGACAAGGTTGGCTTTCATCTCGAGACGCAGTTCAAAGCCACAGGCTGCGCGCAGAACAAACTGGCAATCAAAGCTAATGTGTAACTGGGCAGTGGTGCACTTCACAGGGCCTGTCGTCTCGAGTGCAGCGAAGATCACACGCAGAAGCGTCTCTCACATCACAATGGCTGATTTTCAACACACGGCCTTTAGAACTTATTATTTTTCACCATGTACATGTAATAAAAAAAAAAAAGACGCTACTGGGAGCTGGCGTCTCTTGAAAGCCTTTCATGACATCTATGTGATGAATGAGAAGAAAAGCATACATTTTATTCCAACTTTAGAGTACAGTTGACGAAGGCTCTAATACTCCCTCGGCGAAGCCATCCCCAAGGAATCGGCTGCTCTTTGCCTGAATTAAAACTTTACATGGGAAGAATGAAGCAGAGGCAACATAGGATAAGATGCAGTGTAGTAGACTAGCATCCACAGAACACGGGCTTTACTTAAGCGCAGTAAATACAATGAATCCGGAGCCCTTTGTAATGGGATTTCATAAGTTTGTAATATCCACACAAAGCATCTGTAATGCTCACATGTTTTTATAATGCGATACAATAACAGAGAACATGCTGTATGCCCAGATGGTTGATGAGCACTGCTTTGCTCTGTGGATCTACTATGTTCTATGGATTTGAAATCAGTAGGTATTCTAAGTTAAATCAGTCCCTTTCATCATTTGTATATTAAATACATTTTAATGACAGTCGTCAGATACCAATAGGGAATGTTTGCTTCTTCTTTTTTTCCGGGAAATACTGGAAAGTATATTTTCTCCAGCATGTCCATACTTCTAACACTTCATAATCAACAAAACAAGTGTGTTTTCCTGCTCCTGTCAGAGGCTGTGCTGCAAAACAATGACCTTTTAGAATATGACACAGTTTTACTGTCGATATAATACAGATGTGATTAACATAAATAAGAGTTAAAGTCAAATAGGCGTAAAGGTCGTCACTCAGGACTAGTCTCGGGTCCGCGGGGTGATTTACAACAACTTAATTTGACTGTGTGGAGTAATTTATCTGTGACAGAGCAAGCCGTGCAACTCCCGGCATGTCGCGCGCGCACATACAGGCGACAATATGCCATGAGTGCACACATCTCCCATCTAACCAATCAGTCAGGATGCTTTACAACTTCTGTCAGAGGCCCTAACAGTTCCCATAAATTACAAGGCCATTGTACATGGTGCCAATAACTTTTGAAGGAGAATCTCAGCCAAACTGAACAAAGTAGTATCGCCTGTTTTTATACACGGGAGTCAAGATGGCATACTCCTTGTAAAGTACAGTGTATGAAGGCGACAGGGTGCAGTAAGTACTTTAATGGTGGATTTTTGCTTTTAAGAAAAAGGTCAACTATTTTCACTCAGCCGAAAAATGCCTTTCAAGGATCAAATCTGGCACCGGCTATAGACATTCTGAGGCGAGACAAGTGGCAGGCAGGTTTGATTTTGTTACAGATCACTCCAATTCCCTTCCACTCCCCGCTTCTTGCCTCTGTGGCTGGAGTCTCCAGTTATGCTTTGCATTTGTGTCATCTGCAGATCCACAGTGACAGCGAGGGACTGTGAGGCATGAATGATGCCGAACCATTCATAAACAGCAACAACAATATATAACGCGATAGGGACAGAAAAATGAGTACGTCAGTCTGTACTAGGCAAGCAATGATGTGCTGTGATATATTTCGAATGCCCCCTACAGTGCCCATTGGCATTCTGCAGGGAAATCATAGGCAGCGCTAGAGAGCACGAGGCTGCATCTCGACCTCTAGTACTCTCAATATGAGGATAATCAAGAGCAAATACATATTTGTACTTAGAAATCATGCACACGTCTATGGCAGAAACGTTCGATGCGGACTGCCGTTCCTCCTCAATAATGTGCCTTTGTGAATGCACGTGGATGTGTATTTGTGTACCTTTATTAGAGCACGGCTGACATGTGCGTGAGGCCGGGAGCCTGCTGTTAGCACAGGATGCAGTGATTTTCCTGGTGTCACACTGACAGAGTGAACCTCAGATTGAAGGGCAAACAGTGATAACCACCTGCAGGGATTTGCATCCTGTTCCATTAGTCACCTTTGGAATTTTCACAAGGGACAATAGAAGATGCTGGGAAACCACTGAATGGGCCTCGCTACTAAAGCCTGTGTTTTGTCGGCAATTAGAACGAAATTGCCTGAGCAAACTGAAAGGCATATTCCCCCAACAAAGGAGAATGTCAAGTTTACATCACTGCTTTGGTCTGCATTTTAAATCCCTATGTTATCTTCTCTGCGCCCAATAATCAAATGTGTACAGCACCTATTTTGTTGTTTCTGTTGCAGATGTGTTCTTCTGCAGATTGATCGAATAAAAGCCGGACCATGTAATTCTACTTAGAATAAGAAGTTGTGGAGAAAAACAAGGATTTTCATAGTAACAAGGGGCATATCCTTCTCATTCTGTCTGAGTGGTTCCAAATTACAAAGGACACGGGATATAAAAAAAAGTGGTGAATACTCCCAGGCTCTCAGCGTGGCACACCTTGATGTGCAGGTGCCTTTAATACCGGAATAAGTCATCTGAGATAGGAGAGGCAAAAGAAACCCACTCAACCAGATGGTCTCCATAAAGCATGGCGTAAAGCTCTCCCAGATGTTGAGAGGTGGTTGCGGATCTGGTGACATGCGATGTGAGGGAGGAACTGGTAATGCGGAGTGTATTAGTGGTCTCTTTATGGGTGCATTAGGTGCTGCGGAGGGGAATGCGGGGGCCGCCGCCGCCGCCGCTACCAGGCTTTATGCTTTGATGAACCTACCCTTGAAAAAGCGGGACATCCGTGACCGTATTCTGCTGAGCCTGGAAGACACCTCCCTCTCCTTAGCCTCCTGGAAAACATAAATCAGTTTCTCATATCATCATCTAGTCATATTCAATGCATATGAAGCTCTAATCAGTAAATCTGTCAGCTTGCCCCCCTTTCGGTGATATATCAGATTCGTAATACTCTCCCACATTTGCAGTAAATCTCTGACAAAGCCTGTGTTTTTAAAAAAATTCCAAGACAGGGCTGCATGGAGTGGAGAACTTGACTTGAAAACAGAGTGGAGTAGCAGCTCAGTTTAGGATGTCTCTGTACTGAGAGATTCAGTGCATTCCAAAGTGTCATCTCCACCCTTACTACTAAACAGTGGCCCAGACAGGAAGCCGGAATAAATTTCCCCCCAGTTCATCGTCCCTGCTGAGAACTAGCAGAACATCTCAGTCTGATTAATGGCTGTACACTGTCTAATGAACAGTAATTGAACGGTATAATGCAGCAAGTCCTTAAAAGCCCAGAGGAATCGTCTTCCTCCGCCCGGCTCGCTGGAAAAAGCCAGGCGGTGACATTGTCTAGAGTTGATTATAGTTGACCTTGCGTGGGGTGAATGAGGCCTTTGAAATGGCTAACCTAAACTTCAGGGAATAGGATCACGGAAAACCAGCTGAAAGACAATTGAAATGGACCTGTATTGGGAAAGGAAAGGATGGATCAATGGGGCGCTCGATAACGATTCGATTTTTGATCACAAAATTCCTACGAAGAGGAAGACGATTGATCAGACAGCCCTCGTCGTATTGGCATTTCTAACAATATTAATTAAGAAAAAATGCTTAGCTGACTGGTTGATAAATCAGCCAATATTGTCAAATCAAAACAAATGATAGTTGTAAACGTGATACGACACCGCTGAGCGCAAATCTACCCTTGTCCACATTACCTCAAAGTGTATGACATCCAGAACATAGACAGACCCCCCCCAGCATGAAATCAATCAGCTTTTTAACAAAGTGCACTCTAAAGGAAAAGCCAACCTTCGGAAAAGCCCAACAAAAGTCAGTCAAGTGATTATAAGAAAAGCTTTGATAAATGTTCATCAGACTCGCGCTCGCCATCCATCACCCTCTTCCACCCAGATAGCCTGACTTCACTCCCAGCGGACATCTCCACTTGGCAGAGATGCTGAATCTCGTTATTCTTTATTTGGCCCGGACCACACAGGTCAATATCACACGTGCGCAGCTGCCTCGCCGGTGTACTGTCTGCAAATGTATTCACTATTTAAATTCCCCCGCAATAAATCATTTAAAGCTTCGGCTGAAAATGTAATCATGTAATTGAATTCGGTCATCAATATCTACTATATACATGCACCTATACGAGGGGACGCGGGGCATTTCACAAGCACGTATGAGCGCCGGAGTGGGAGGAAATCTGTCCGAACTCAGCTCAAAGTATGAGTCATAGCGATGCAGTTATCCCTCATTATTATTCACAGCCCTCTAAATGATGAGGTTGCCGACAACGTAGACAGCGACAGTCTGTTTGGCCTCAAAGGGAAAAAGAGGAGAGCACGCGTGAGTGATGGTTAGACTTTAAGTAAGGAGGTCTCACCTGCAGCATCATTATTTCCAGTGTGACAACAACGTTTAAAAAGATGATGCGGGTCTTGTTAAAACATGGATAAAAGATAAAACAGAAATGCTGCAGGGAAAGATTTTGGTGAGGCTCAGGACGCTGCTTCCCCCTTTTCTGATGTCTACTTTAATTTTCTACAAGTCAGGCTCAGTTAATGTCCTCAGACCTGACACAGGTTTGACAACTGTAGTGTAAACTGTACTTAGTCCTGATGAGGATGTGTTCTGGCATGATGTCTTCAAATGGAGAGCTTGCAACAAAAACACTTCCTTCTCCTCATGTCAGTGTTCATTGGCTGACGAATCAAAAACTGCTTTACAACATAATTATTGCAAAAAGTAGCCGAGTCCTCGCACGGATCATTATTATCGTTATTATTACTTTCCACTATCTAATGGTCAAATCCATAGCCAATCTGAATCAGCAACATTCCGGTATGACTACAAGCAATAAGTAATGAATTAAGCTATTGATGAGGTCTTTAGCCCAGGTCATAACTGACCCCCAGAAGTCAATAATTATCCTGATAAGAATATCTTTATTGCAAAAGTGCATACGGCAGCAAAATCATCGCCACACCAAAACATTCCCCTATGGTGTGATTGCCAATGCCTGAAATTATAGTTTTCATTAAAACAAAATGTTCAAGGTTATTGATTGCTTAAATAAGACTCAATATCTTCTCATTTCAATGCCGAATGAAATTGCTTGGAATGGTAATATCACCCAACTATTGTGCATTCATCACAGTTGCACTGCTCCATATTGTCGTCTCTCGAGGATTATTAGAGCAAAAATAAGTGCATTTAAATGAGTGTAATTTCTAGGAACCACAGATCCATGCAGAAACATCTGTATGCACAGCTCAGCCCTACTCCATCACTGAGAACATTACACAATAACCAGAGTGAGGACAGACATCAAATACAGCCGCATGCTTTTGTGGAGCTCGACAAATTACAGACACACACTTTATGCTATTCATCTCTGTGATACATACAGTACCTTTGGCTGCAGCTAGAAGCTTTAAAAAAAGAAAAAAAACTCATGCTACATGAAAATTTGAACCTGAGGCTCAGGCGTCTTTAATCCTGAGTCTCCAGTAGCAGAGCTGTGGCCTGATGCTCTTTACTGACTCTCCGTGCCCTGAAGAAAGGCTGCACTGGTAAATACACAGGACATAATATACAGAGAAAACCATGGCTACAGAAAAACAGGTTACACACACATTATGTGAAGGTATTGTGGCCGGAAGCTGGTCTGTGTGTTGCTCATGCAATTACGGGCCCGGTGATTACCATAATTGCTGGTTAGACCATTTTTATGTGACCTAATCAAAAAACAAATGAAAAAATTGGACGTAATAATAAAGTAAAAATGAACTAAAAGTGAAATACTCACTGTATAAAACTTATAATAAGGGTACTTACATCATTCCGGGAACCTGCAGACGAAGACCTCTGCAGACACCAGCCGTGTGAATCATGCGGGGGGGCCTTGGAAGCACTCGGAGAACAGCTCCCATCTCCGCACTCCTCTTCAACTATCTTGGCCTCAACCTGCAGGAAGGGAAACAGAGATCCCCCTTGGCTTACACTGTACCGTACTGCTGTATTGATTTTACAAAATATTTATATATTAATGCAACTTGTTCGCATGAGCATTTATAATCCTTATTCCGCTCAGAAAAGAACAGTTTTTATGTTGTTTTAAACTTACTGAGCTTGTGCGACGGCAGAAATAGCTGATAAGTAACGACTGTAAGGAAACACAAGTTAAAAACTAAAAGAGTGAAAAGAAAATGAGTGTATTTTTTTATTCTGTTTGAAGTTGAAAACACAGAAAGGTCAAGCTCATCAGGAGGAGATGATGCTACTGTAGTAAAAAGGGCAGTGGCCTCTTGATAGACTGGTGGCTCTACAAATTCTCATTTGTCAAACAATCGGAGGTGTTACTTTCATAAGAAGAAAACCTCTATAGTAATCGTGCATTTTTAACATCCCTCCCCTTTTCATTTTCATAGACAAGAACCAAAAAAAATGCATAAATCCTGAAATCCTGTTTTCACAAATTCAAACTTGCACAACTAAATAGAAACCTCGGTTTAGCGTTTACTGTTGTCGGCTCTAAAACTACATGACACCATGTCGAAGACTGAATTTTTTTAAAGCCAACGGAAAAAACGGAATAGCTTACTGTAATTTGCTATGCCCAAAAACACATGAAGGTGCAAGTGCCTGAAAACTGCTGGAAGACAACTTTCTCGCTCACTTCTGGCCATCGACTCTGCTTCAGGCTAAAGACTCTGTGCGCAGTGAGAGCGTCTGCGGGGGGGGTGGGGGGGGGGGGGGGGGACGGACAGATCGGTGAGGGACAGATGGGGACGCCGGCCAATCATTTCATTCAGTCCATTCAATGGGTTTTGTTTACTACAGTCCTGTCAGGGCCACAAACACCAGCTTTTGTCTATTCATTGATGGCTATCAGGAAATGAAGAGGATTTCAATAAGTAAGATATAAAGAGTTTCAGAACCAACTTGCCGATCCTAACTTTAATTATTTAAGGCTAACAAGGCTCAATCAGGTAGATGGCGCTCAATGCACTGTTTAGTTAATCTATCATGTGCAGATGTTTTCTCTCCTGCGACCAATTGATTGGTTGAGAGTCGGCAAGATTTCATTCGACCTAGATCTTCTCTGTTTGACTACAACCCTGATGTAGCAGCAGACACACGTTTCCATCCAATCCATTCATCTCACATCAAAGCAGCTTTAAATAGCTAGTTGTGTTGCGTAATCGACATTTACACTCTGCTTCTGCTTGTCTTCGAGGCGTGTTGGAAAAGTTGGAATCAGGGTTTGTCTTTGGGGATGACTCTCGTAAGATTAAAAAAAAAGGCCCGAGCTGTTCAAAGATGAAATGTTGAACACTTCAACAGGCTGCAGGTCTGTGTGCGGTCGGTGTTTTACCTGATCAATCGGCAGGTCCACCTCCAACCGGCGGTCCTCCTGCACCTCGGCCGCTCCCGCCGTCTCCCTTCTTTTGTTTTGCGCATTGAACACACTGCCCTCTGTGAAAAGTGATTAATCACAATTACCTCATCGGCTGGCAGTCGCCTTCTCATTCTTCTGCACTCTCATCCACTCTCCCCCCCTTCCTCTCCCTCCATCCCTCACTGCCCTCCTGTCCTCTCCCCCCTTTTTTCCCCCTGTTCAACTTCACAAGAGATCAATGTCGCTGTCCATCCATTTATTTGTTTGGAAACGCTCTTACAGACGAAAGCGCCACGGAGAGCCACAGCTGCCGCGCCGCAAATATGGTCAGTCAGAGTGAACTTTCGGACCGGGGGGGTTAGCTCTTGACAGTGACAGGTTGCTCCTGATGCATGTGGGGAATAGCTTATATGGCAATGTCACAGCGGTTTTCTCTCCATGAAAATGAACTCCCTTTTTTTTTCTGCCACTGCTGGACCTGATGCAGGCAGGAATGTGAGTAATGAAACACACTATTAAGCATGAATCTACCTCGACGGCCTTAAGTTTTTTCATCTAAATAGTAAATAACCGAGCATGCAGATTAATCACTGATAAGGCGGAGGGAAAACGTGCAGACAAATAAATTCGGTTCGTAGCTCAAAGAGGAAATTACATAACTGCAAAACCATGTAGACTTGATTATGTATTTCAGTCGGGTATTATTTTTGGATCTCCTACTAGACTCACTGTGTTTACAAAAAGGAGAAAATGATGGAAAAAAATCGGATGCCAAAAGCTCTGATCCGGTACCTGATGACGCTTGTGAACGCAACCTGCCTTTATTAAGTGTTCTCAGGAGGTGATTTCATTCTGGAGCAGAGTCATGACTTTTATCTAACAGACCGGCCTTTGGTAAATGACTTCTGTGAGAGGAAACCACACTGTATAAGCACGGTCAGGTGCAAAAAAATAGTGGCCAAGAAACTCCACTCTGGTCTGGCTACAAACGACAACATTATCCTGACACGAGCCCAACACGAGAAAGAAAAAAAAATATTCTCTTTCAGTAAGAGAAAACATGGCAGGTTTCAAACTGTGGCAATTATCCAATCTATTCCACCGCATAACATTGTTTGTGGCACAGGATGAGTCTTTCAAGTCGAGTCAGTGTATTACTGAGCCCAGATGGTAAAACAACCAGCCATGAAACAACACCTCCTGAATAACTAAACAGGAGAAGTAAAGACACGCCGTCTCTTTATTATGACTTTTAAACAGCCAACTGCTGAAATGTTCCAAGCCATCAATCCAAAGCGGTGTTTTGTCACTTTTATGATCTTCTGTCAGCGTTATTTGTGATTAATAACTTATTACCATTTTGATTCCCACATCAGGAGAAAATTGGAGCGATTTGTTTCCCCCCACATAGTTAGCGGGGCTTTCTGGATTCATACTCAACAAAATGGCCTGATTGAATTCATCTATGATTTAAGCCCCCTTGACGGTGTTTGAAGTCTTGTTCTGTTTAATATTCACAGAAAAGAGTCGTGTTTCTTACTGGGAGCTGTGCTCTGTTTGGACTTTAAAAGGAACAGGTTGATCATTCAGAGGAAGCTCCAGGACAAACCGAACAGTACACTTCCTCTTTACTCCCAACACACACAACACTTTCATCTTGCACACTCCCACGCATGCACACTTCACCCTTACACATGTACACATGCCATTAACTGTATATAAAAATGGATGAAATGACAGCTCCCAAAAAGTGAAGCCAAAGTGTCTTGATTGCCCCCTAGTGGCTGGCTGCTGTAGAGTCATGAACCCTGCCTCCTCCGTGTTAGCCATATACAGCTATACGAGCTAAAAAAGTCTAAATATTATTTTAGGCAGTCTTCGTTTTTCCATTAAGTTCAGTTTTAAATTGTTATTTGATGCTTTTTTAAAACAGACTGAAAGGTAATGATTGACAGCTCAGACTGACTTGTGATTGGCCGAGAGTGTGTATCAGCGGACTCTGGCGCCAAATTGGGTCTTTGCCACAAGATGGCAGCATTCCTTTATGGTATGTATTGGCTAGATTTCTGACTGGTGGGAGGAAGTGGAGACGTGTCATCCATCGTTATACATGTGTCTATGATACACAGGAGAGGGCAGGAGAGATGTTCTTATAGAATTGCTCTGCTTACCCCCTGTTGGGTGGAGAACTGTGCTTCTGGACACCCGCCTCTGATGTTTGGTTCCGTCTGGCTTGGCTGTGTGTTTCTTCATGTGGCCCCTGGCTGTGTGTTCAGGGTCCACGCTAAAGCCTGTGTGAGGAAACTACATGGACAGAAACAGTAGAGGAGAAAACGAGGCCACAGATTAAGGCGTTTTTCCTTAGATCTCTTCGTGATTCATTATTGACTTCGTTGCTGTTGTTCTCTAAAGAGGAAGAAGAAAAAAGACAGACAAAACACGCTGAGGCGAAACTTGTTTCTCTTCTTTTCAACCCTTTTTTACGTTTTCCATTGACCTCAATTTTTCTTGAGCTGATGTGCTTTGTAGCTCCCCTGTGATTCCTACTGTATTGAATTCATCTGGTTCCAATACATCCCTTGCACAACCTATCAATCACTAGGGAGCGTGGCAAACTAATCATTTATTGATGAAATGGGGCAGCCATGAATTTCTAACTGCATTTGTCTTATTTATCAAGCCAGATCAAACAATGAAAATCAAAACAAGCTTAAAGGGAAAGGGAGGGAGTCGTAGGGAATAACTTATTCTTCGGCAGTAGACGGTGGTAGGTTATTGATGGAGAGGGGAGGGGGGGGGGAACGGGCTGGGGACTTAGTAGCATTGTGGGAGAGTGAAGGAGCAGGAGAGGAAAAGAGAGAAGGAAAGAGAGAGAGAGAGAGAGAGAGAGAGAGAGAGAGAGAGAGAGAGAGAGCAGTCGGGAGAGTTCAGAGTGATGTTCAGACAGCAAGGTACACATCTGAATTAATGCTTCCACAAAAGGCAATTTTCTTCTCACAGGCTCCTCATCCCCTCTGTAGGTAGCAAGGTGAGGTATGTCTCCCTCACAGAGACTGAGAGACACAGATACACAGAGCGGGAGGGAGCAGACTTAATGTTTCTTTTCAGCTACAGTGCTCTTTACTGCAGCTGCCTGGCTGGATCCCTGGGCTGGCTCGGGGGATAGTGTAGTGATCTCAGGCTTCCACCAGAATACACTTCTGGCAATGGTGTTTGCAAGCTCACTAACATGGAGTCTGGGGAATAACCGCAGTGTTTCTTCACTTGTTTGCTGTCTTTAATGCAGAGGCAAAGTCTGTTGATATTCTTTTGAATTTCTACAGCCGTTGGTGGGCCGAGGGAGAGAAATAAAACAACAAAAGCAGAGTGAAGTTTGTCTGGTGTGTTCAGCGAAAGGATGGGTTGAAATGGAGTTCACACTCCAGTGCGGTGGTGTCCACAACGACGCTAGATCAAAGCCAGAGGAGCCGTGGCACTGTCGCAGTGGCGAGCTGTTGATTTAGTTTCATAACCTCGACTCGTCTGCGAGCGATGTGAGGCAACTTGACGGTAAAAGGTCACAATCAAAATGTATCCGAGCAGCCCAAAATTGAGCAGCTTGTTTTCCAATGTTTACAGCCTGGTGGTGAGATGTAAATAGATTTTATTTAAATCCACACAGTTAAATCAAGAGCGTCTCACTCTGGGAGGAGAAGGCAGAGGACGGCGGGTGCTGCGGAGCCAGGAGAGTACAGTACAAGTAGCGTTACAAGTGGAAACACGGCAGCGGAAAAGCTGAGGTCATCTCTCCCCTCTCATTCTGCATTACATATCTACAGTACCACGTCCTGCGGGAGCCGACAACTGTGTGTATCAGGAGGCCCGAGAGAGAGAGAGAGAGGGGGACCGAGAGAAAAGCAAGTGAGTTAGTGTGAAGGGGGCTCAGGGGGGACCGAGCAGCAAGTAATCTGGAGCCCCTCTCAAGTGGCAGAGAACAGGAGTCAGCAAGAGGACACTGTGATATGATAGCCAGGGGAAAACAGGGGGTCCCGACCAACTGGACCGACCAGCTCCCAGCCACACTGGCTGCGGTATCAGTCCGAGCCACTCCCATGGCCCTGGTCCTCAGCGAGCAGACATGCTGGCAGCAGCAGCGGCGGCGGTGGGGGGGTGGGTGTAGTTTTCCACGGGGCATCGCTGCTTCCCCAAACCAATGACATCATCCACAGGGAAGCAGAGAAATGAGGAGCAGCGGCCAGTCACTGCTGATCTCAGAGAAGCGCGGCTATTAAAAGCTCTAATCAGACGCTCTGTGCTGTTTTCACAGGATGCTTAGTGTGAAGTACATCTGCGGCACAATTGCACCGCTCATTACGATTACTGTAATATGAAAGCATTGCTTTGATGCACACCATTATTCTTTTTTATCTCCGTCTCTTTGCATTCCCCCTCTCCCCTATTAATCTTCTCTTTATGCCGCGTCTACCTCGGGAACTTTCCACCTCATCATGTGTGGGAACACCTAACTCAGCATATGTGCTCGCTTCCAAGCGGGAACACGTTATACTGGAGGGTTTCAACGCTGCACTCTGCAGAGCCGTCACTTTAGACTTCAGTGGCTGCTCCCAGACCAGATGTCCCATTCGGCAGAGTCGAAATGCTCCGCCGCCGGTGCAGACAAGGTTACATTTTACACTGCCTCGCTGTGCATGTTTGAAAAGATATTTTTACGGGCGTTTCAGACCAGACTGCTGTTGTTTTGTGAGGTCAAACTGAAATTAATGACAAGCACGACCCCATAAATGTATGTATAATCAGTAAGCTCAACCACTGAAGGATCAGGACACTGTGGGCTGTATTTGTCACACGTCTCTTTCCCCTCTGAAAGCTCCTTATTAACTGGTCAAATCATGTTTACAAATTCATGAGGGATCAGGCGAAGAGGCATGGGGAGTAAAATGCAGCAGCATCATGTCTAGTGAATGACTAATAATACAATGAGCTGCTGGATGCAAAACACAGCCATAGCCCTGTCTCTGTCTCCACCTCATGGTACTGGGTGAAATGGCACGGGCTCTGGTCTTACGGGTATCCATTCAGATTGTCTCATCTTTATGGTTAGGACCGAACCTCAGCAAAGCAAAGTTTGATAACAATGTGGTTTCATCTACTGTTTTATGCCTGGATACATTTTAATATGCAGAAGGCAGCTTAGATAAAAGCATTCAAAATGATTCCATAATATTACTAACAGATATTTATAATACTTCTGAGTATAATGAAAGTCAACCACATACACAGCTGGAGAAAAGGTTGGGGGTATTTTTCTGTGTCTGAAAAAGAAAAAAAAAAAAAAAAAGGCATCTGCCAAAACATTGTCATCTTTCATGGTTAGGAAAATCAGATGTCAGGCACATCTCTCACAGGCCCCCCCCCACCATCTCCACCGCAACCTGCTGAGTGGGCATGTTCTCATCTTCAGCGTGTGATTTGGTGTTCATCTCAGGCCCCGCCGCAGCGCAATCCTCACAAGGATTCAAAGCATTTCACCGTCTACTTAATCACAATACAAATTGTCCCGGTTCTGGTTTGAATAAGAGATTTTTTTTGTGTGTGTGTGTATGTTTTTTTTTCAGTCAGTAAAGTCCCCCTGGTGCATATGATCTGTCTGTGAGGCTCACTGCACTTGATCAAGTGGGCCAGCCCGTCTCTGTGGGGATTACCCATCAAAGTGAAAAGCAACGGTAACTCAATCCCTCCCGCAGACAGTGATTGATGATAGCACTGTTTCATAACGAATTACACCCCCACGACAAGTCTCGCACGTGGGAAATGTTAATTGAAATGCTGTGTGCGCAAGGATACACTTTTCCACCGTGACGCGACCGAGTGTTACAACAATAAACTGAGGAGGAAATGTGACATGTTAGCCTGATACAAGCAGGGAAAGACTCTGAAGCAACTCTACTCACCACATCCTTTGCATGGAGTGTCTTTCTAATAGGAGGCAGGACGTCATGACTACAGAGAAGAAAGAGGGGAAACCAAATGGGAAAAAAATACATTTTCTCTTTCCTTTCCATATCAATACAGGAATCGAATGCTTATTTGATCTGCTGAAGTGGAAAGTCATTCTCCTCATCGGTCTCATACCTTTCAATTGAGTTGTTTGCCCTGATATAAGCCCTGGGGACGCACCGATCATATGGGAGAGCTTTAAACCTTTCTGCACCAACTGCAACGTAGTGCTGGTGGTTCTCCAGTTGAGTGGAAGCGCAGACAGGCTGCCCATCTAATGTGCAAAGCCTGTGAATGCAAATAAAGAAATTGCACAACATCTTCTAAACTATGCTTTATGATGATCAGTGTTTTAGATTGTTAGATGTCCCAAATATTGTCCTACTAGTGAGCACATCACAACCCTCACCATCACTTATTAATTAGAGAAATCTTTCCACTCTGCTAATGCATTTAAACTGACAGGAAAGCCTCCACTAATCATTCCTTCATCCGTATTAGAGAAGCTGAGTCTCTAGAGCCACGCTATATGACTGTGCATCATTTTCAATAAACTGCAGTTATTTGAAAAACATAATGAACAGCATCATTTCTGTCATGGAAAAATATTTAAAAATAATTAGAATATGTATTATTTACAGTCAGGACGTATATTTCTAATGTCTGTGCTTGCCAATCACTGTTAAATGACAACCTTCAATCAATATAGTGACATTAGACATCACCTGTACACAGCACCGGTGCGAAGATGCACTTTCTCCGTCACCATGGCTAAAACATTCTCCCAGCTCCTGAGAGTGTACTTTGGGATCCGTATCCGAGCTGGAGGCCCCAAGACGTCCCCGTTTGTAAAGACACTAAGAAGCACAGCAACGTATGAGACACAGAGTGAATTATATATATATATATATATTTATGAATTACATTCCACAACACAGAACATCTTTAATAACTTAACAACTTTAGATCCAGCTCAAAATCCATACTCACTTTATTGTGCAGGACTCATCTGCAGTTCTCTTCCAGCGAGCAGAAACTAATATTCTGCTGTGAACAACTGGTTGGATCTAAAGAAATACATAAATAATATTAGGGAATACACTTGTATATGACCTTTTACTGGGACAGTGATCACAATGACAGTAGGAGCATAGGGACTGTAACCCCTTAACTGGGAGAGTGGCTGCAGCAGATCCCAGATGTGGGGTGAGAATTTTCTTTTCAAAACATGTATACATCTATAGTTTCTGTTTTTCGAGTCAAGGACACAGAAGTACCGAGCAATCATGTAAAGTTGCAGCAGTCCATCAACATTTTATTACATTTCAACTAAAAACTCTTCCTTTATTCCCAAACCTGAATGACAAACATCAGCCGAATAAATCTGCTTTCACAAAACTTCACTTCTCCTTTATTTTAAAAACCTGTACTAGCAATATGTTTTGTATTACTCCAAATCATTGTAACTTCAAACTTTATTTACTCTTTTTGTCTTTTAACCTTTTGTGTGTGCAGACAGGTCCCGGGAAATGCTATTTGGTTCCACTGTTTGTTTTACAGATTCGGCTGGAATGACATAAATCAACTTGAAACTTTATTAGCACAAAATGACAAACACTTGATAAAGAGCAAAACATTTTACAAATCGAATATAGATCAATTGTGTTATAGCTCCTCACTGTTCTTCCGCAAGGCATACAAAATATATCAATATTTATTATTTATTTGTTAATTTGTTACTGATAAATATCTAGAATTACTGATATTGTTTTAATCCCCTGTCCTGATTCATATATGGATAGGGATTTGCTTGAGTCACTTTAAATGTTCAACTCCAACTGATCTTCTGTGTAGCATCAGCAGTATGGTGTTTGAGTGTTTGGTCCCAATAAGCAACCACTGAGGAAAAACTCCTCATCATATATTAATCAAAAAACTTGTTATAGTTTGAAGTTAGTTTAGTTCATTTCAGTGGAAAGAAAATCCAAACATTTCAAAGGGAGCTTTTACCGGTTCTCTTTTCTTATTCTCCGGCTTCTTGGTTGTGATCTCGCTGTAGCTGGAAGGGAAGAGAGTGAAGGGAGACATGTTTTAGGGACAGTGAAGTTTCCAGACTGGAGCTCACTTGCTAAACGAAGGCACGAGTTCAGGGCCCAGACTGGAGCTTATCCTCGGTAAAAGAATCCCCTCCACACACACAAACACACACACACACACACACACAAAAAAAACAAACACATACACCTCACATCAGCCTGGTACCTACCCCAGCATTTTAAACTGCTCCTTTCCGGCCGCGACGTACACGCTCCCGTGCTTCAGCTCTTCCAGACGCCGAACTGTGTGGCCCAGCACCGGCGTGTAGAGCCTTCTGACGGCGCCGAACGGAGCCTCCACCCCGCGGGTCACCGAGGTCAGGAAGCCGTCAAAGGTCGACACCTGCCGCGGGTTCACCGCTATTGTCCTTCCGGGAAAGAAGGCGTCCCCGTTCCGGTAGACCCGTACTATTCTGGTTGGAGGTGGGTCGCCTCTTCTGCCCGGTGGGCCTGGCATACTGGAACCTGGCTAACAGAAGATGTCCACAACAACAACAACAAACAAACAATGACGGCGCTGCCCACTGTCAACTGTATATATATGTCAGGTTTGTGTCCGGAGACGTAACAGGAGATAGCAGGTGACATGGAAACCAGTTCCTCCACACGAGAGGAGCAGCATTAAGAAACCCAACCTAACTGGGAGCTAGTTTGTTAGCACCTTGCCTTTGTTTGATGCTAACTTTAATTTGGGGTTTGGTTCCATAACGTAAGCTTTTCCAAGGCATCGAGCCAACAGGAAATAATTAATTAACTTATCAGTGACTTTTACCGCAGCCGACTCGACATTTAGGCCCACATGACATCTTAACTTGTGTTCATTTGATTAAAGTTTAAAAAGGGTCAAGTTGTGTATTTGATTACTTATGTAGTTGTGTTGAAATAATAATAATAAAAAACTGTTATTACAACAATTAATACAAAAATTAAGAAGCGCTCTGACAGCAAATCAAGAAAAATAAATATTAGAGAAATAACAGTGTTCAAATTCAATTAACAAATACAGAGCTATGTCACATGAAAACTTCAACACATAAGCAGTGATATGACAATACAAATAAATGAACAAGTACAATTACAGGGGAAAAGAAAATGATTAAAAAAATTTGAAAGAAGTCACTGACTCTGCGAGCTTCATCTCCTCAGGTCGTTCCAAAGCCCAGGGGCCCTGATGGCGGAAGCACGGTCACCTTTAGTTTTCAACCTGGACTTGAACAGGAACAGCCAGCAGCCTCCACCTGAGGATCTTAGTAAGGATCAGGGTGATGTGATGCTGCCTTTTAAATGAAATGTCTAATTTCCTCTCTTTCTTTGCTACAGGCTGGTTATTTGAGGACTTGGTCAGCGGCCCATATCTTTTTAACTGCTGGACTTCAATTCAATGAACCACATTCATCATTCAGAGATGATGTGCATGTTAAAGACTGAATTTTTCCACCATGTGCTGAAGGTGAGCTTTTATATTTTAACATAAACTCATTATTGCTTTAAAGCCGTTATTTGTGAACAGAAAGATTTGACTTTAAAAATATGCAGCCACCAGATCGGGTATATATCCTACAAACTATGGCATAAACAACTCTGCCAACCTAGATTAATCTTATTGGAATTTAACTCTCTTCACTATTTATTCAAATTGTGTGCAAGCAACTTTGTGCTGTATATGTGAAGGCTGTCAATAAAGACGTTTCAAGCCGTTGATACACACACGCAAATTTACTTTTCTTGCATCCAGGCAGGGTTAAAGTAAGCCTACTTTATCCTCGGCACAAACATTACCCGACTGCCTTCTACCAGATCTATCAAAATATATGGGATATGATGGGAAATGAGCACAGGCTCAAACCCCGCTGCTACAGCACAATGTTGATAATTCCACAGTGGATATAGAAGTCTAGAGGTCCAGACATCAAATCCAGGCTGTGATTTTTTCTTTTCTTATTTTTCTGCTCTCTCTCCATATCTCCCACTCCCAGGCCGCTCCTCTCACCACAGATTATCTGCCAGTCCACTGTTAGACAGTGCTGTCCAAATTGTTTACCACAAAGGTAACCAGAGATTGCACCAACAATGGCACCTAATTGGTTTAGGCCAGACAACTCCTGGTCAATTAAATGCATAATTCATCTCTGCATTAATTATTCATTTCTTCAGGGACCAGTTCGGGGTTTTATGAGGAGAACTGCATCGTGAATATTCAAATTCCTCGTCTTAGAGGGACGCAATATTATCTCTGCTGGGGATTCCCATCCCAAAAAACAATAGCAGCTAGGGTTGTAAGACAACTTCTATTAATCACACAAATGAACCATGGAGGATTTTCAAAGAAGATAATGTCCTGCGAACCTGCGGTGTGTAATGTCTTGTTTTTCTCATTCAGCAAACATTGCGCCGCCGAACAATTACCGAGTGTAATTAATTCATTATTATCGCCAACCCTCTTGTGTTAAGATGAGACATTATTTTTTTAATAACGGTCATGTCTGTACTAATTTAACTTCCTATGAAAAACCAACGCATCTCAGTGTCTGTTTCTCTGTTTCTGGGAATTCTCTGCCTTAGATCAATTTAACAATTCCTTAGAAGCGACATTAATATCCCCAAAAATATCCAATAATTCAATGTAGATAAAAACAACAGAGTTTAATCTCTTAGTTTTAGAGTGAGTGCATTATTCATCTTTCTCCAGCATCTGAAGTGCGGGGTGTGGTCACCCAAAGAGATGATTCCTGGGTCTTGTCACATAAAAGATCATGGAGGAACTGTGGTTAGTACTCAGTCAGTGTCACCCATTTTAAAGTCTGTAATCACTTCTGCTCCAGGGTCATCTAGTCAACACTTGGTTAAAGCTAGAAACTGGAATGTGAATGTGAGGTCACTCGGATGTAGACACACTGCTCCCTAGATATTAAATTAGAGTTTTTTGTGTAAGGCTACTTAAAGGTTCAGTGTGTAGAATGTAGTGACATCTAGTGGTAAAGTTGCATGTTGCAGCTGAATAGCCCTCCCCTTCCAAACATGTAAGATAACCAGCCTTCAGTTGTGATAAAGACTCAAAAGGATTTCATTTGCTGTTTCTTTTCAACAGAACAGTGTTTAGTGTTATTAGTAATATCTATTTAGTGTTATTAGTAATATCTCTGCCACTGTCAAGTCAGACATGTCTGATGTGAGAAGCAGCAAATGCCACAAAGCACACATCCCTTTCTCAGAGAGTTTCAGTATAACACAGTTATTATCTCAGGGGAAGACAATAATGTTCAGACACTCTTTTTAAAATTAGTAGTGAATGTTTATTGCACAACAACCACCGTCTCACTTGTTGTATAAAAATGAACATTACATTTGTTTTCCATTTCTCTGATTAAAAGCAATGATTTCCAACTTTCTACAAATTCCACAGCCCTCTGCATTTGCTCATTTGCCTGGTTTGTTTATGACTGTAGCAAATATTGTTTAGTGTATAGTTTGCATAACATAAAAACTATTACACCGAGGTTATTGCCCTGCGTGCTGCCGGGAACAGTGGGGTTTCACAGTGTATGAGTTTATGGCTGATGTGCTAAAAAAGTAAAAGAGAAAAAAAACTCATGTTGTTATGTGAGTTAATAAAAATAAATAGCTAATTAGACTGTGGGAAATAAAAATGGAAAAATACAAGTTTGCACGACTTGCACGTCATTTTGTCATATTTACACATAAAAACATCATACAGATATGTATATATATATATATATATTCCTAAATTTTGTTGCATTATAGTTATCATCACTCAGACACTGTCCTTGTCAAATTCACAGACAAAATACATGGTGGGCTGGCACGCCACGTCGGTCCACTCTCCAGAGGCCACCATCTCAGCGCAGTCTTCATCGTCGTAGGCGTTGTTGGGCTCTCCTTTCCTCCATTTGGTGAAAGTGGTCATGGGAGAGCGATCCACGTAGGTGAAAACGCCCTCTTGGTCCAGGTCGTGAATGCCAATGTAGACCCTGCTCAGGCCCGCCTCAGAGATGTACCCCGCAACAGCCGCGTTGGCTCCCTCCTCCTTGGGCATGGCCAGGTGCCCTCCCCTCGTCTGACAGTAGACCTCGGCGTCGGAGTAGCGTTTCTCCTCCTTCACCAACAGATAGACTTTGCTGTCTGTCTCTTTTATGCCAGCAACAGCTGCAGGGGAGGGCAGTGCTGAAAAATGAGCACTTGTATTTCTATAAATTTCACATTGACATGCCCAGCATTTGCAGTTCTTCTTTAAAGATAACAAGTAAAGCAAAGGAAGGAAGTCAGATAAGAAGAGTCACAAATCTTACCTAAGCAAAAGGCACAATCACTTGGGCTAAGATCTTACCATTTTTAATGAATTTCAGCTCAGACGATAGCTGGGCCACGAGAATGTCCATTTCTCCAATCATGTTCCTCATTGGTGTGCACTCACATGGAACACCTGACAAGAAAGAGATGTGGGGATTTACTATGTAACTCTCTCTCAAATTCCAACACGTGTGTGTTTAATCCAACTACAGTCTGTTTGACAAACTGAATAAGATAATATCTCACCTGGATCTCCATTAGGGCCCATTGGACCTGGATCCCCCAGGTCTCCTTTCACCCCTGAGAAATTAAATGTAATTATTTATAAAACATGAAATAGGCTATACTTTATATACTTTATAGACATGCCAACTAAAGTATTCCTTATATTTGCCTACTACAATGTGTATAGATAAATTTTACATATATTCATATTTTGTACTTTCTCTTGTCGACCTTGTTTTGAGTAGCTGCTGCTGTAACTAGTGAATTTTCCTGGCGGGGGATCAATAAAGTTGATCTCATCTCAAAACAACAGTACAATACTGTAATACTTGTACATTTAATTTCAACAGCGACATCTGCTGTGCATTAATTCATTTTGTAATGACCTTTCAATCCACTGGGGCCCACTTTTCCATAACGTCCCATAACTCCTTTCTGTCCATTAAGCCCAGGTCTGCCTGAAAGAAAGTAAAACAAAGCCATTAAAGTTAAGGGAAAAAATGACTGAAATTCTCAACCCACTATTTACTTCAACTAAATCACGTAAATGAATAGGATGAGCCTGGTTAATCTCTTCTTAAAGTGTGAGCACATCCTCCGCTCCTCATTAAGGTCTTCAGTAAACACTTGGATTCTGCAAATCCTTTCCCCACCAACCTCTCACCCAAACGTAAACACTCCACCATCTCCGGGTGGCCTGGTAGCTTATCAGCACATTATCAGGCCTGAGCAATGTGATCTTTACCCTAGTTTTTTTTTTGTGTTGAAGAAACGAGGAGATGTATAAGTTTGGGTTCATGGTAAATGTTTTCCTCTGCCCTGAGAAACAAAAGATTCTGTTGTCATTTTCCCATTTCTGAAAGAGCAGAGAATATACCGATTTCTCCAGGAGGTCCGACTCTCCCCGGTCTGCCCGGTGCTCCTTTTAGTCCTTTCTCTCCTGGTTCTCCTGTTGGAGGAAAATACAGAAGAAAAAAAACTATCAGAAAAAAAATATGAAGACATACTTTGTTTGTGTTCACTTTGTATTGTGTTTATTTGAAGAACCTTTGAGTCCAGGGACGAGGATCTGAACAGTGCAGGGTTCCTCTGTATAGTGCTGCTGTCCGTGAGTTGTCTGTATCGGTAAGAGACTCATCATGACAGATGTTAGTATCATATGTAGAAACAGCTTCTCTCCTCTCATTCTTCTACATGGACTGGTCAATGGGCTATACTGGAGAAATTGGAGAAAATACAGATTAGAATTAAGAAGTATCGATAAAATAATTTAAGCTTGACTGTAGATATAGCCCAGAAGATGCTGATTTAGGACCGATAAAGTGGAATCATTTGTTTGAGTCAGAAAACTGTAATCAATCCCACATCATTATTAAATAAACCTGTTGTCCATTACATTGAGCAATAATTTCACAAGTACCCCCCCCCCCCCAAAAAAAATACATAAATATATACCACACGTTTGGAGCCACAGCAGTTAATAATAAGGAAAATACATCAAAACTTATTTTTCATACTAGATGAATTCATGCTTGATATAAACATCAGTTCACGAGCAACATGACAGCCTCATCCATTGTCATTTTTACTCCAAACAAAGACCTGTTCAGCTTCATTTAGATCATTTTGGCAGCAGAAGTAACTAAACAGAATAAAAAGTCATTAAAAAGGACTAAACTGAACAGAATGAGGAAAATATGGACATCCTACCTCTAGAGGAACTTCCCAGACAGAAGGAGAAATGTATTTTCAGCGTGCACGGACTTGCAGGAGCCTTGAACAGTGGTGGACACAAAGAAACATTTCATGTTCCTCTGCAGGCAGCACAGAATGTGTGGGATAAACAGTTCACAGATAAAGTCCAAAGCAGCTGGGGCTCCACAGATAATTGGCTGGGAAACCAGTCGAGTGATTGACGGTGGAGGCGTCTGATAAAAACACTGACTGAACTGCAAAGTCTATCATATTACAAACATTGATATTACAAACATTTGAGAATACTTTTCACAGGCCTGTATATCCGTTATTGCTGTATGTATTTTATCAAATAACGGGGCTTACCATGGCTTACATACCTTAACTTCACTTTACCATCCATTTGCTTGTGTTTCTCTGTGTTTGTGTGAGTTGTCTGAACTTATGTCCACTTCTTCGATAAACTGATTTTATTTCGGCGTCTGCACTATACTGCAGTTCTCCTGATGTATAGGGTTTGTGTAATTAAAAAAAGTGCCACACTGCGTATCTGTCATCTTATATGATTTAATTTTAATTAAAAATTAATGTAGCCTAAATGGATGCGCACAAATAAACAAGACGATAAACAGAAATTGAACATCAAAGTTGAGATTTTTGCTTTGCAAAGCTTTGCACTGGAATATGAGACACTGATGCCAAGGCCTCTACAAACTTTCACAGAGCAGTAACTTATTTAATTCTCACTCTATTCTTCTACTAAGTTACATTAATAACTTAAGTTGTTTTGTGTACACTATAGCAGATATTCGTGTATTGTTAATTTATTGTATTTATCTTACAATTCTGTTGTTTTCTCTTTGTACCTATAAGAGTTGAGTCATCATTTTCTAAGACAAGACTACAAACATTTGTAATCCTTTCATTTAACGTCAAACATTTAGAAATTATGACTGTATATGATTTACTGTAAGTAATTTTGTAGAGGTAGTTCTGCCACTGTCATTCTCCCAGAGTGCACTGGGTTCCTTGTGATGATCTTCTCTCCAGTGCATCCCAGTCTATCCCTGCTCTATAATGTTCTCTGTCTCTTTGGAGGAGAGTTTGGGATCCGGCTTTAGATGCGCTTATCTGCTTCTCCCCAAACTCACCACACGATGGAGCCATTCTCCATGCAAGCACCATTTGAAATAAACAAAAACGCTGTACCAGTTCTGTTTCTTTTTTCTATTTTATTTGCAATCCAGATGAGATGATGATAATAACAAAAATAAGTTTGCATCCTTCAAAAGACTTCAGTGTAAAGTAATTGTTATGAATTTAGAAAAATCTGATCCCGTTAAATGTTGAAAAAAGTCATTGCTATACGATTTGCTCTGGACAAGAAAAATGTAATTGTGTCATATGCTGAAGTGGAAACATGGAAATATCTTGAACTTTTCAACTTTTGAATAAAAATGTCTGGTTAAAGTTTTCATGCTTTCATCTAGTGTGTGTAATCAGATAGGGTCAGATGCAGGGGGATCAAATGTCCTAATTAGATTTACAAACCCTGAGGCTGCTTTCAGTAGTGGATCGAGTGTCTCCTTCAAAAAAAAATCCCCCCCAAAAGCTTTGTGTTACCTGCTTTTCAAATATTCATGAGTAAAGGCAACATTTGCTGTCTTTTCATTGCAGCCAGTTACGTAGTCCAGTTGGCACTGAATTGATACTGTAGCTCCTGTTTTATAATGATTAAACTCACAATAATCATATAAACATTATACATTTGTGTTGGATCTTGCCTGGGTGTAGTACAGATGCACCAACGACTTGTTGCTTTGAATATCTTTTCTTTCTATGCCGTATCAAATTTGAAACTCTGACCATGTTTCCAAAATTAGACCAATATGCTAACAATAGTTGAGCATATTATACAACTTATGGAGATTAGACTTACCCACACTTTACCTGTTTTTAAATGATTGCTTTTAACATTTCATGTTATAAGAAAGCCTTTAAATGCCTGGTTTTGATATATTTAGTTTGTTTTCAATATTTAATTTTGTATTATTACCTTTCTTACTTTTGTTTTGTCTTGTTTAGTTCTGTGTTGTTTTCTCCCTATGCATTTTGTAAAGCATGCACTTTATAACCTGTTTAGATACGTTTTTATGCAAATAAACTATTGTTAGTATCGCTATTGTTGTTATTATTATGGCTGTTCTTATTGTTATTATCATTTGTATTAGTTTTACCTCGCTGCAATGTTATGAAAAGATAAGATCATAATTATCAGTCCAACAATGGGGAAATTTGCGATATTACAGAAGCAAGAGTCAAAATTAGGCATGCAAAGTGTAAAGATAATAACATTTAAGTGTAAGGATATATGGAACATTTTATGTAATAAAAACTAGTACAACAAGAAATAAAATAAACACAGTGCGAGAATATGTAAAGTGAATGGATCCACATGAATCTACCTGACACGTAAACTTACGAGCCGCACCTCAACGCACCTTCCAGTCCTGGGTGACGTCACAGTGCGCTCACCGCGGCTCCAGCGCAGCGTGACGTCCAGACACTGCTGCTCCATCCTGTCCCGGGCTGTCCCGTGCCGTGCCGCGCTGTCCTGTGCTGTCCCGCTGCAGGAGGAGAGACGCGCCGAGAGGAAGTTGGACTTTACGGGAAAAAACAACAGCGAACAAGTCCGCATGAGGGACTTTAAACTTCCTGCTCTGCACCGAGTGAAGGACACGAGTCGTAAGTGCCGAACGCTTCTGTCCCAACTTTTGTAGTGAACAGTAAAGAGTCAGCTCCAGGTACTTTGTGTTATTTGCTCGGTTCCGTGGGTGGATGGAGGGGGGGGGGGGGGGGGGGGTGTCCTCTACTTCTAGTACTTGTACTGGTAGGAGTGTTTATTTACTGTCTGAGTCGCACAGTGCTTATTATGGCTTATTTCTAAGGGGCTTAGAACCTTCAGTCTGGAGTTAGTCTGTATAAATGCACTTTGATCATGAAGTTGTCTTCTAACGAGTCTCAAAGCTTCAGGAAGTTAAAACAAATTACTGTTTGGTTGTAGAGTAGTCTCTGGAATAATTATATTAATTATACAAAAAATTAAGTGTATGTATTCATAACACAGTTACAAAATGGCTTACTAGTTTATATGAAAAAGTAAAGACAAACAAAAGGAAAGTGTCAAAAAGTAAATTATAAAAAAATATTTACACAGATAACAAAATATAAAAGGTAGGGCTGGAAGATAGGACCAAAAATAATAAGGATTTTTAAAAAGTAATTAAATATTCATGCTCATCATGATAAGTTTCACATGAGATTTAAAAACTTGAGTTAAGGTTGATTTGATAAACATTTGATTAATATTGTTTACAGATCATTCATGTGTTATACCTCCTCGCTGTGTTAAACATATCGATATATATCTTTTGTTATATTTCCATTGATGAAATATATATTGTGATAATTATTGATATTGTTTGATCGCCCTGGCACTGTAGTTTCAGATGTTTAATGTTTTCCCATTCGGTTCATTTCATATGCTAAATTATTTACAATTATTCAAATTCTCGTGACTCTAACCTGCTGCCACAGCCCTTTCTGAAAAGGTTCACCTCCGACCGTGGGACCTGTGTGTGTCTCTCTTTGACCTGTTGACCTCCACATCCAGTGCTCCCCCCCCCCCATGTCCCCTTGGCCTGCCAGGGAACAGGAAGCAAGAGGCAGGAAACCAGAGGCGTGTTTGTGTGCGGCCTTCTTTGACTCAGAGCTCCACTGTGCTTTTGTGTGTGTTTATGTTTCCTACCTCCTCTACACTGCGGTTCTCTTTCTGTTTCCCCAGGACACATGACGCCATTTAAAACTCTGATAGCTGACTTTTTTTTTTTATACGTGAGGGCTTAGATCCCACATGTAGCGTCTCACCTCTCTGTCTGGATTGGGGTCAAACCCTAAGAGGATTGGAGGCTGCAGAGTCAGTTACTCATGAGGGATTGGTCTCAGTGTGGCTGAGAGCGGCGAGCGATGCCTCCGCTTCGCAGGTGCAGACTTTCAGGACAGACTTTTGAGGGCATCACCCTGTCTAAGTGCCATAGCAGGTTGTTTTGGAGGTTTGCTGTGAAAGGAGCATGCGGATCTCCAAGGGTTTGGCTCAGGGAGCAGAGCCGAGTCTGATGAAGAAGGATGTGTTGTGTTCGGAAACTTGTTTGCAGCAGACTGTATGGACAGCGTGCTCCTAAACAAGATAAAGATTACTCCTGATCTTATGGCAAGATGAATGCTGTCATGTAGGCCTTTGTCGCTCGTGTAGATTTGAGCTGTGCTGAGATCTTGTAAACCAGAAGTTGGAAACTGTGAGAACACACTCTTGTTATCAGCGATCAGACAAAGACTCAGGGACCCCAACTAGCCTTGAGCTCACACTAGAAGGTTGAAGATAACAGAGAACTGATCTTGTCCTCCCTCTTTCTCGCTACATGCATGTTTAGACGTGGTTTAAAGACAGACACACACTGTGTAGGTTCATCATTAACAGTCCTACAGTATTTGATAGTCAAATGAGTATCACTACAAATTTACAAATGCAAACAAGGAACGTGTCTCAGTTTTCTCAACGTTACGAACGAAACCTTTTCCATTATTACAGAAAACTCGGATGATATTCCAGAACAGATATTAGAAGCAACACATTGCATTCACATCTATTCATGCTCTTCGGTTCTCACAGTTCATTTAGCTCTTGTTTTGGCCTTGACAGTGGCGTCGGGCTCTATGATATAAGATCTCTTATCCAGGCCTGGCTGATGGCCTCCACAGAGAAAAGGCACAGAGTTTGAACCTATGATTATTGCTCTAGTAATAGATGAGCCATAGAGCAATAAACTGAGATAACAGCAGATTCTCTGTCTCAAGTTACGTTCACTTTCTGCGGGTAGCAGTTTGAACAATCGCCCTTCATTAGCATTTTATTATTATTCCACTGAAGATCATTCATTTATGCTATTGTGAATTATTAAGGGTGTATGGTGGATCACTGTGGTTCAAGAGGTAGAGCGTGTTGCCCACGAACAACAAAGTCGGTGGTTGCATCCCAGGCTGCTCTATTCTGCCTGCTGAAGTGTCCTTGGGCACTGAACGAACTGAAATGCGTTGTATGAATATGAGTATGACTGGGGGAATGGCAAACGTGTGCTGGAAAGTTCTTTAAGTGGTCATCAACAATAAAAAAGTGACGTTTAAATACAAACCATTTACCATTCCTTCAGAAGGTATCATTTGTTTTTCATTGACAATAGTATTTGAGATGGTTCCTCATATCATCCTGTTTTCTTCCGTCCAGAAATATAAGCATTAGAGGGGATAATATAAAACATCCTTACAAAGTCCTTCTAGTGAAAGGCCTGATGGGAAATATCAGTTGTGTACTGACAAAGTACACAGAGGGTATTCACCAGATGCAGGTTTATTGACCAGACGAGACACAAGCTTGATAACGAAGCAGTAAAAGTCTCTCTGATGTTCCATTAAAGGTTCAGTGTGTAAGATTGGAGTGAAAGGGATCAATTGGCAGAAATTGAATATAAAATAATCCTAATGATGTTTCTACTAGTGTGTTTCATCTAAATTGCAAATTTTGTTGTTTTTTTACCCTAGAATGGGCCTTTTATAGTTTAGGTTTAAGTGAGGGTGTTCCGCTGCAACATGCAGCTTTGCCACTAGATGTCACTAAATTCTACACACTGAACCTTTAAGTAATGTAACTAGGAAGGATAAGAAGATATAATGTGACCTGGAAAGTAGAAGTAATAACAATAAAGATGTTGTAGAGAGAGTTATGCATAATGCAAGATCTCGATCTAGAGAGACATTAAATGGTGTTGGTCAGTACAGGTTACCTCTGCAGTGCCGGCTCCAGCATTGAGCTGATGTGATGCACTTGTTGAACTGTGAGTCCTTGCACAAGGATGCATCAGCAGTTATCTCAGCATCATATCCTCATTGACATCTGAACTCAATCCCTGAACCTAATTGGATGCGTGAACATAACCTCAAGATCCGTTAATGAGACACACATGAAACCATGGCGTTCAACCTATTGGCAGCACGGAAGAGTCCAAATGGAATTGTTTGGGGGGGTTTCATGTTAGGTCGCTTGGGGGAGTGTTGTCCTTACTCGGGATCGCAAACAAACTCCAGTCCCGGTCCAATGGGAAATCCCTTCTTGTAAGATCAGTAGGAGGGATATCAGGTTAATGGAAAGCAAAACTGTCAATCACATCATGCAAATGAGGGAGAAAACCAATAATAGATCAATTAGATTCATGATTTTTTTTTACATATTTGTGTTTTTTCGGGGGGATATCCTGGAAAGTTCTATCAGTCAGACCGAGCTACCTTGATTTCAGTCTCTGTGTCAGTTGAGAGATAATGTTTATGGCAAAATGTTTATTCTGTGTTGTCATAGGGAACAGGCTGTACAGGGTACAAATGCAAAACGGTCTCCTGTGCTTTGCATGTTTATTTTAAGCCGCATATTCATAATCCCTCTCTTCCTTCTCCCTGTCTTCCTCCTTCTCTTAGTTGTGTAGCCGTGCTGACGGGAGGTGAGCCATGGAGGACGGGAAGCCGGTATGGGCGCCCCACCCGGCCGACGGGTTCCAGCTGGGCATGATCGTGGACATAGGAGCCGACACGCTCACCATAGAACCACTGAACCAGAGGGGCAAGGTGGGTGATCGCACACAGCCTCACCCCTGCTTTCCATTTACAGGCAGCGTCCGGTAGGAGAAATGAGGCTGAGGTAACAGTGGCATGGTGCTTGTGTTTCTTTCACCTGTCTCTGCAAGTCAATGAGAGAGTTGCACATTCACTGGTTGTTGTTCACCTTAATCCCAGGTGGGGTCATCGCCACATACACACGTGGGTTTATTCACAAACTCACGCACAAGGGTTTCATGAAATAATCTCAAAGCACGGTGCAGGCAATGAAAACGTAATTATATATTTTCTGTCTGTCTTGAGGGCCGTTTCAGGTAAAAAGGCGTCGGCAGCAAAGTGTAAAATGTGAGAAACACGAGAGGCCGCGTGTACGGCGCCATGAATAAATAATGCGAGCAGCAGCAGGTGTGCCGATAGTGTTGCCTTCAGGGAGAGCTGCTCATTAGGAGGTAAAGGCCACCTGTTACACCTGAGCCGTCACGCGTCCCCTGAAGGCACCGGGCCCTCGGAGGTTCACGGCCGACCTGCAGCAGCTCCCTCTCTGCGTTTGGTACGTTCTCTCCACAGCTCGTGGTCCCAGACCTTTTGGCAGGTGTGTCTGGTTTCATTGTGTTCAGGTGTCCCACTAAGCACAACAGCACCACACTGAGTCTGAAGCAGCGGAGATGTCAACACTTCCATTCAGTTGGGCCAGTAAGCAGCTTAAATTAGAGCCGTGGTACTGGTACAGCTCAATATAATGCACAAGTGCTTTTTTTGTATGATTGATGTTTGTTACCAGGTTTGTGTTCTCTTTAGTTTTCTATGTTAAAAAGTTGTGTAGGACATCTTTCTATATCTGCCTGATTTAAAGTCATATTATCTTCTTTTTTTTGGTCTTTTGTATATGTTAGAATCCAGAATCTATCTTTTTGGGGAATTATTGAAATATTTTTCAGGAATTTCAATATTTTTTAGTTTTTAAAACTTCATTTTAATCCCAATAAAACCCGAGAGAATCAAGGTAAATTTGAAACCAGCAATTATCTGACTACATAATATTAAAGCTGCCTCTGCATTTCTCTGGAGGGGCTGTATGTGAGAGTGCTGCTGCCCTATTCAGTTGCTCCAGACATTTTCTAAAACTTTTCCCACGGGTTTCTGTAGAAAATGTAGAAAATGTCAGAAAAGTCCGAAAAGTGAGTCTGTTGATGGTGTTTGAACATGAAAAAACTGAAAACGAAAAAGAATACATATATCTCAGGCTGAAAAATAGAAGCCACACAAGTAGCAGACGCCACAGAAGATGTGGACGAGCTTTCCACATGAGAACCCTCACCTGGAAGCTCTGGACATTCTCCTGCTGCGTTCTTCATATGTGAAACACAAACCCAATTGTTGTATATGTCTGGAAACGGCTTTATACTGTCCCCTCCTCTACATCACTCCCAAATATGCACATTTTCAAGGTGCACCACTCTCAGCTGGAGCCGATTTGAAGCGGGTATGAAGCGAACCTCCCTCGTAAGAGCCCTCGAATGACGATTATGAGTTGATGCCCCATTGCAGGACTGTAACTCTTCTCCATTCAGCGAGGGAATGAAAGGCCCATTGAGTGTCGTTTTACTGCAGCGTTGAACTCATTAGTGGCTCGGCTCTGTGCGCTGCCCCTCAGCCCGGCCTGTCTCTTCCTCTTTGTCAATTTTTATCGGTGGGACATTTCTCACACGGTTGTTATTGTGGACGGGCATGTCCAGATCGAGCCAAGGTATTGTAGCTGGCACACAAAGCGGATTCTGTTTATGCGTTGGTGGTAATAAAGCATGGGTCTTGGCTCAGACTGGGACACACAGACACACACACACACACACACACACACACACACACAAGGAGGGCTCTTGCTTCAGGGAGTGTAATGAATATGTTAATGATGTGAAAGAGTGTTTATTATAGGGAATAATCAGACATGTCATTGTCTTGTTTAGCATCAGTACATTTCTTGAGTTTGTTCAAATGGGAGTTGTTTTTAATAACTTGATTGGTACAGTGCTCCACCATTGTCTTTCCTCCACACATAGACACTCACACACACACACACACACACACACACACTCAAACACACTCACTTATTCGCTCAGGTGTTCAGATCCTGTTGCTCTCCCACCAAATTATTCATCATGCTGCCATGTCTTCTCGTTGTTTCTCTCACAGCCGGCTTGTTCCATTGAATTTATTTCCATTAAGTCAGACAACAGAGTGAGAATATCAGTAACTAATTTAGCCTGGGAACACGTCGTCGCACCAAACATCACCACTGTGATCTATAAGCGTGATGAATGACTCATGTTTATTCATGCTTGTTTAGCTGTTGTTTCATGCTTAATAGGATGCTAATAAAATGTGTTTATTGTCATAAGCGTTCCAAACAATAACTAAATATTAAATAATCATGTGTTTTCAGTTGTCAGGGATTCATGTAGCAAGTAGGTGTGTCCTGAAAGTGAATTGATTAGTGAGGAAAATTGTTTCTGTCTTCTCAGACCTTTATTGCTCCAATGAGCCAAGTCTTCCCGGCTGAGGACGACGTCAACAAACTTGTAGATGACAACTGTAAGTATAAGTCCCTCATTTCTTGTAATGCATGCTACTCAGATTTAGAATATATCTAAAGATTTTTTTTGCTGACTTTTAAGGCCCGTTTTGGACTTGCACCTCAGTACATTTTAGATACTAACCCCCAGTCGTAACCTGAGGTCCTCAGCGAAGGCCTTTCACTATTTCAATACCTGGCTGAGGACTCTCAGGGCTCCCTTCCAGGACAATGTCCCTGTTGAGATCTGTCTGGCAAACTCCTCTCCTAAAGACTTATTAGGAGTCTTTTTATGTTAAAATGTATTTATTTTATAATGTTTTTACTCATTTCTCATCTCTATCTGTTTGCATATCTGTCCTCTGATGCAGTGTGACCTTTTAAATTGTTTCCTCTAGCTCGCCTTCCATTTTTCATTTTTAACTTGTAACCGTGTTTTGAAAGGTGCTATAAATACAGACTATTATAATCATATTATTATTAATTGTCTCTGTTCTCCCCTGTTTTGTCAGGTTCCCTCATGTACTTGAATGAAGCGACACTTCTCAACAACGTTCGAGTGCGATACAACAAAGACCACATTTATGTACGTTCTCTTCCTCGCCTGTACTTGTCTTTATTGTAGCTAGAGTAAGAAACCTTTGCATATCCTCTTGCAATCACTTAAAGACATTGCTATTGAATTGCATCATAAGGAGATACAGTAACAAGTGAGGTGACAGAAGGAGAGAGAGGATCTCTATCCTTAAGTCCCGGGGGGTGGAGAAGTACCATGTGGTAAAGAGGGAAGGGAACCAAGCCCAGGGTCACAAAGTCAGATGGTCTAACCCGACTCTGATCCCGGGCCATCACTTAGGGAATGAGGGACAGCCGGTAGATGAGAAAGGAAAGATAAGTTAACAAGTCAGGGTGTGTCTCATTTTCACCTCTGCAGTCGCATTGTTCAATAATTAATGTGCATTTCTTTTTCACTGTTTAATGAACTTTCTCTTTGTGTCGTGTATTTTACATCTCGCACAGACTTACGTAGCAAACATCCTGATAGCTGTGAATCCTTACTTTGACGTCCCCAAGCTGTACGGCCCAGACACCATCAAGTCGTACCGGGGGAAGTCCCTGGGCACGCTGCCACCTCACGTCTATGCTATAGGTGAGAGCCAACGCCTGCTAACAGCTGCACAGTATATCTGCAGGTTCAAGTAGTATAAGTCCAGTTGCATTAACATTAACAAGATTTGGTATTATCCTGAGTTTATCTTCAGTATTAGATACATTTTTGTCTATTACAGAGAATGGATCTTTATTTTATATATTATTAGTAGTACATTCTATTATTTTTTTATCAGAAGAGATTTAGTAAATAATGCAATACAAAAATACATAAAGTCACATTGTTGTCTACTTGTGAAAATGTGAACAGGACAACAGATATATGAAAACTAATGCAATGTTCATTTTTAATTTGTTATTGTAGTCTGAACCTCCCTGATGAGATAATATAAAGTTTGCATCATTGCATTTTCTTAAACTGTTCCCTGAGTACATCCTGATTATGCTTGAAAATAAAGTAATGGGTGCTATTTTTTCTCTTTAGCCGACAAAGCCTACAGGGACATGAAGGTTCTCAAGATGAGTCAGTCCATCATAGTTTCAGGTGAATCTGGTGCCGGGAAGACTGAAAACACCAAGTTCGTTCTCAGGTAGGAACTCACCGGAACTATACTGCGTCAAAATTCTGTTCCTCATATTAACCGAGACTCTTCACATCTTATTGAGACCCTACGATTGTGCCTTGTCCCACAAAAAGATGAACAATACGACATTTACCTGGAGGCATTCTGACATTAAACAAACAAAAACAATGACCTCTCAGCTGTTTCTTTACATGATCACATTAATTCAAAAGAAGCCATTCACTACTTCTGTGTTGCTATTGTCATAAGGAAATGCAACAGTACTAATGTTCAACTGTGTAAACTGTGGATTCAGTTTTAGTGTGCGTGTACTTTTGGCTTTTAAACCTTTTTTTATTCACCTCTATTACCCCCCCCCCCCCCCCCCCCCCATACTATAGATATCTGACCACAACATATGGAAGCGGTCAGGATATTGACGAGAGAATTGTAGAAGGTAATTCATTATAACCAGTGAAAACCCTGTGTGCGCTGTGTTTGAGGGCTGTGTGATGCTGATGTGTATTCTTTCCCTCATCCAGCGAATCCTCTTCTCGAGGCCTTTGGAAACGCTAAAACAGTTCGGAACAATAACAGCAGCCGGTTTGGGAAGTTTGTAGAAATCCACTTCAATGAAAAGGTAACGGATGATCGCCGATCTAAGTTGATTTATCATTCTTTGAATCTGCTGTTAAGACTTGATTTCTTTCTCTTTTTTTTGTTCTTCCAGAATGCAGTTGTGGGAGGATTTGTGTCCCACTACCTGCTGGAGAAGTCGAGGATTTGCACTCAGAGCAACGAGGAGAGGAACTACCACATCTTCTACCGACTGTGTGCCGGAGCATCTGAGGACATCAAGAAGAAACTGCACCTGGACTCTCCAGACAGCTTCAGGGTCAGTGGGCTCACAGGGACCCCAGGGAGTTTGGATGATTCTCAGCAGAAGAACATATATGACCCCAGTCACACTTGGTATTTACATCCATCCTGTGTGATCACAAGTGGAAAGCACTGAGAACAGGCATGAGTGCACCCAAAGGCATCACCAGGACACACTCTGAGGTGGTATGGGGCCACATTCTTTTCGCTCTGTCAGCTGAAATCTCTGACCTGCAGTTACACCATCAGAAATCTAAAGTATTTTTACACTTTTACACGATTTGTTTGAGGCCAACGTCATAATATCAACACTGATTGCCACATAATGATTGATACTTTCCTTAAATTGGTAAAATCTTTCTTCATAGCAGCTGCCTGAGATTCTTTCAGCCCCTCCTGACTCACACACACACACACACAGACACACAAAAACACAGTGACATCAGATGATCTGTAAACTCAGACAGGGTGAAAGCAACATAATTCGGTCTCTGATGACAGAAATAACAAGTTTATGTATTTGCTTAAAGAGCGGGGAAGTAATATTCCATTCCAAGTGGTCACACGAGACACATTCAGGATGTATTTTAATATCAGGTGTGAAGAGACGTGCTTGACTCTGTGATTGGGTCTCTCAGGATGGATAATAATACCAGCAGGTCTGAACAGGGACCATGTGATAGAGGATACAATTAATGCAATGAAAGCAAATGAAACAGTGATCTTGTTTTTTTGAAAGAGAGCAGGAATCTCCATTTTTTTAAAGCTAAAACAAACGTTTACTTTACTTCATTTGTATTTCATAATAGGAATGTGTCATAATTAGATTGTTAGATTATAATTGTTTATTCGTACTTTCTTGAGTGAAAATTGAAAGTTCCCCCCCGCGTGAAATCAAACTCCCCTCAGCAACAAAATATTCCACAATTGAATTCTGTCCCGTTCGAAAGCAATTATCAACTCAGCAGGGGCAGAGTCAGAGAGCATGAAGGTGTTTATCCCAGACGGGATTTTTCTTCTGCACGCATTGCAAAACAACACTTAACGGAAGAACAAGCAGCTCGAGCTGTTCCCTCTTAGATGTTTATCATCGTGTCATGATATCAGATCCCCGAGGTGATGCCCACATCAACAGAGGCAATTACTTTGTGCAATTCACTACCAGTCAGCTGTGGAGCAATATTGGAAGACGGCAGAGTAAATCGTTGCGACGCCGGAAATCAATACAAATATCCCCGGCAATGTGTCTGAATTAAATTCATCAAAATGCTAATTATGTTTAATTGTTTTCTAAAAGTTTGTTTTCTCTTTTTGCAGTATCTGAACCGCGGATGCACCAGGTACTTTGCCAGTAAAGACTCGGATAAACAAATCATGCAGAGTCGCAAGAGTCCCGAGGTAATGTCACATCCTGTTCTGGTTCAATTACTAGGATCTCAGTTGTTATGATTATTTTTGACACTTGTGTTGCGTTTGTCTTTGTTCGGGGGCAAAGTTTTTTGAGAGCAAGAAGACAAAGGCAGAAAATGTATCACTCTGCGATGAATGATTAAGATATGCAATAACGATCACTGAGAATGGGAGTGAAAGCAAATCCCAGACCGTGTTTTTTGAAATATTTGTTGCCAAGTGAGATGATATGCAAAAAAAAAACCCTGGTCAATCGCGATATTTTATGCCGGGAAATTAGTTCAAGTCTGCGTATTTGATGAATTATGTACGATATGAAAACGAGCCAGGCCCCCGGCGAGCTGCGCCGCAGAGCCTGCAGGAGAAGTGTAATTAATATCATGAAACAATTAGAAAAATAAGTGTGACAGGTCGCTCTCTCAGGGACTAATTATACATGTTCACTTCACTTGTTGTTTTTCTAAGACAGAATAATGTCTCCCTTCTATGTTGATGTAACTTCCAGGTGAAATGGTGGAAAACAAAGGAGCTTTCAGCACTTTTTTTTAATGGGTTTACACATAATGAGTTTATTGAGCAAAGAAGGGTAATGATTTGAACTTGCTTCACCTTAAAGTCCAATCAAATCCTTTATTCCCTTGATTTTCAAAGTGTTTACTTTTACCATATATTTATTTTAACAAAATCAACAATACAGAAAGCATTTGCATTTATTATTATTTTCTTAATTGAAGTTCTACGTATCTGGTTGTATTTATATTTTTGTTTATATTAATAGTTATTAATCATAACATTTATGGTTAAACTGTAAAATATCAAGCCACAATTATATTTCTTTGTCATAAGGGTCTGATAATAACATCCCAGATTTACTGTTTTTTATTTGTATCGGTCAGGCTCTGATGTTTTACTCATGTACTATATGATATTAGCTGAGTTGTACTTCAGTGTGTGTATTAATATCTAAAAAAAAACATATATTTAAAAATTTTCCATTGGAATATTTGCACCCAAACACAGATTAAAAACTGTATCTGTGCTCCAGTTTTTTTTGTGTTAATAAATTTTTAACAGTGTCTAGTAATCGTTGGAATCCCTGTAAGCTGTGGTTGCGAGTACTCTGTGTTATTAACACATTGTTGTACGTCTGTGTGTCCTGCCACATGTCTCTGTTTCTGTATATAGGACAACAAGGTGACGTGTTCCTTTTTTTTTATCAGAGTTGTGTGTTGCTGCTCTTTCTCCTGTGTTCCTCCTGAAGGTTTTCCACATGCTGCTGTGTGTAGTGGACGCTTCCTCTTCTCTGCATGGGTCTGCCACAGCCGGGCGGGGTTAGAAAAACACAAAGGATGCTCATTCAGCTGGTTTCAGTCCGACTGGACGATGAAGGGCTGCACAGTTTATTTGCCGGAGACACAATCGATACTTTAAGTATTTTGATATTGCAGACTTGCTGTCTCAGGGCCCAACCGTGAAACATGTGATTTGCAGCATGGCTTCACGTGTAGTTCCACTCTGGTGAACTTTGACCCATGATATTTGTGTGACTAGGTCAAAACTATGACGAAACATGTTCCCATCAATACAGTAACTGTGAAAGTTTTCTTACAAATCACTTTATTCAAGAGTCATTATTAGTCATAATTGTGCAGCCCTTGTTAATTGTCTCTCTGCGTTCAAGCTACAGTCTTGACCCCTGATGATTCTTGAAGTGGTTTGTTCCAGTCATGTTTTCACGCTGCATGTTTCTCCTCTCTGTTTTCACCCACTCCTGAGATAACATTAATGTTTCAGATGGGTTTTGTCTTTTCTTTAAAAGTATAAATACATTAGTTGACCAGACATTTGGAGACATAGGGTTAGAGCAGAGTAGCCTTGGTTTCATAGGGTGGTGTGTTTGTTGTGTGCTGCTGCTGGTGGAGGCTTTTACTGGTCAGATATTTTTGGGTTTGTTCATCTCTAACGTGTGGCTTTTATAGTTTAGAATCACATTTACTCAATATTTGAAGGCATTCAGACTTTGAATAATATAAAATACAGATCAATATTCACAGATTCTTTGAGTAAATCCTGATCTGAATTGAGCTTATACACTTTTTTACAGTTTCCCGACCGTTTCTAACTCTCTGGTGTCTTCTGCAGCATCTGAAGGTCGGCGCCCTGAAGGACCCTCTCCTCGACGACCAGGGCGACTTCAACAGGATGTGCGGGGCCATGAAGAAGATTGGCCTGGATGACACCGAGAAGCTGGACCTGTTCCGGGTGGTCGCCGGCGTCTTACATCTGGGCAACATCGACTTTGAAGAGACGGGCAGCTCCTCGGGTGAGGAAGGAAACAAAAGAATTTGTTGGGATAATTCGTGAGATGATCAATATTTTTCTGGCAACACATTTCACTGCGGGGGTATTTTAGTTTTAGCCTATTTTAAAAAGTAGAAGTAGAACATTTTTACTTCCTTGATGCTGCAGTATCCATCTGTGGTTCAATAAGTCCGCACAGTGTTTTTTTGGTTGTGTTGTTCAACCAGAGCTTTGTCTGTCAACACAATAACAATTTACTCCAAATGTGGTGATAATAATAAGACCTCTGTTACCTCGGCAACCACGATGTCTATCTCCCTCTCCTTTCTTCTTCATTCTTTATATTTCTGTCCAGACAGTCGATGTCTCTTAGGATTGAATAGATCCACGTCAGCAGCTTTTTAAAGGGAAGTTGTCAACAGTTCCTTCCTCAATTCACTGAATGACCACAACTGAGATTCCGCATTCACCTTCACATTAGACCTCTGATTGTGGAAGGAGCCATTGATAATCACCTCTTTACTTCACTCACATTAGTTCATAAAAATAGAATAAAAAAATAGAAAACGATATTATATATTTAGTTAATCATGGATCATGGGTAGAGGGAGCAGGAAGCGGGAAAGTACGTGTTCTTCTTCACAGCACGTCGACATTCACCAAAAGCTCTCAAATCTAATGTTCTCTCCATTTTGACGTCTTTGTCAGCGTCTTCTACGTTTAGGGCTCTTCTTTTTCATCCATCATCCATCATCCACACACTGGCAGGTTCAGTGTTCAGAATTCTCTCAACATTTTACTGCTGTATTCTCACATGAGCTCACTCAAGACAGGCCGGTGGAGAAAGTTCTGGAGAATGTCCGGAGCAACTGACTCGCACATTTGTATTCTCACATACGGCCCCTCTGAATAATCTCAGAAATATGTCCTGACTTCAGTGCATGTCTGAAAGCAACACTAGTGTTCTTCTTCAACATCAAATTAGCTCTAAGGTGCTTACAACTCATAATGAATCACATTTTGTAGAGATTAAATTGCACGTGTATGTAATGACGTCCCTGAAAATGCATTGGAAGGAGAGCCAATATTAGTATTTTCCACATTGTTCAACAACAACCTGTATGTGTGGGGTTCTTACTGTTTATATTTACTGTGTGTTTCAGGTGGATGTGTTTTAAGAAATCAGTGCAGCCAGACTCTGGAGTACTGTGCTGATCTGCTCGGTCTGGACCAGGACGATCTGCGCGTCAGCCTCACAACGAGAGTCATGCTCACCACAGCAGGGGGCGCCAAAGGAACAGTTATCAAGTAAGAGCAGTGGTTTTCAGCCTTGTATGATTCAAGACTCCTTTTGCAACTTCTCATGGGTTTTAATGGAGGAAATCATCTTAATATTATATGGATACTGCCTTCATTTACAAACAAAAAACAATCTTTGAAATGAATTAAACAGAATTAAGGCAATGAGTTCATAATCTGAGAACGGCTAATTCTCCTTAGACGGAGATTAACCAACTGGAATTTAAACGGCACAGTTCCTGGATAAGCAGTTGTTTCCTGTACTTATCAGTGACAAGCCTGCAAAGTCTTGAGATGTATTTATCGAGCAAGAGGATGAGATTAAATTATGACACTGAGTTAACCCTGTTATTTTACGGTCTTAGTTTGAGAAAGGAGTATATGATAGAGCTAATGATTTTATTTAGTGCATGGTTGCAAATTGTTTTACTCGCAGGTTAAAAGGCACAATGTACGGAGGGGGAATATGGCACAGTACCGGCACTGCTGCTCTGTACTTGTGGTGTAGATGTGGTTTTGTAGTGATGGGGGGGCACGTTTGGTGGATGAATATTTCAGGGGGGCCAGATGCTTGCCTGGCCTGGAAGTGTTTTCTCCACATAAATAATGCAGCTCGTATCTGAGGAGGCAGGCGAGCATGGCCGCGGTACAGTAGAGGCCCCGCCGTCTGGGGAGCAGGTGGAGCTTAGGGGTTTTGTCATTAAGCCCCAGTCTACCCAATGGGAGGCTGAGGGTAACAGGGGGAGGGGGGGGATTGGATGTGATGGTACCAGGCATGAGGGGTGTATCTAACTAGTGTGCATATGAAGCATTGTATCTGATAAAAAAAAAAAGAAGCCTTCCACTGAGGTTAAGTGTAAGGATCTCGAAAAAGACTTGCTACATAAAAGAGCTTGTGTATTCTCACGAGAGTCAGGATGTGGAGGCATATCCCCGTTTGTAATATACAGTGTTCCCCCCCCCCCCCCCCATTGAGACGAGAAAAGGAGAACAGGATCAAAGTGAGTAAAGAGCGATCATAGCAGCGAAAAAGAATACCCAGACCATATCATTTTAAATTCATCCTCTTCATCCTCTGGGGGAGCTGAGTTGAACTCTGGGCCACTGAGGATCTGCACCCTGCCCGTACAGTCGACCCCCGTCAATAATTCAAAATAAAAGGTGTTGAGGAGTCGTCAGAGAGCCTTGTTGGGTTCAAGGTTCATACTTTAGCTTTAATACGTTCCTCTCCGGCTCAGAAACCTTGGTTTTAAAGCGGTCGCCTTACTTGACTGTTAAGTTGGGAAGGGTAATGGCGCACAAGCTGCAAAATGTGTCACGTTGAGACGGCGTAACTTTTGCTGTCAGATGGAAATTGGGTTGATTTAAAAATAAATAGATAAAAGAGAGGGATTTAATAGGCGCCCGGCATTGACCCCGTTTTTTCGGACCGTCTCTGCCCCACTTTGTGTGTCCTCTGCAGGGTGCCTCTCAAGGTGGAACAAGCAAACAACGCCCGGGATGCCCTGGCCAAGGCCGTGTACAGCCGGCTCTTCGATCACGTGGTCAAGCGGGTGAACCAGTGTTTCCCCTTCGAGACCTCGTCCAACTTCATCGGGGTGCTGGACATCGCTGGGTTCGGTAATGAAATGCAGCCAGTGGTCTACAAAATGGAGATTTAGCTCAACCAAGTTTTGCCAATCTGTGAATTTGCAGCTTCCAGATGCAGTTTGTGCTCCCATTGGTTTGTTCAGTCCAAAGATGCACTTATCTGTCCAGCATGTTTCCTAATACACGAACCCTCATGCACGCACACACACACACAAACACACTTCATTACCAGGCCACTTTGCCTAGAGAATTAATTTCCTCCTCTGCCATATTTAACACAGCCTTTTTAATGTTTTTCATTTTGGATTTAATTGAAATGTGTTTTTGTTCCTGCTCCCCGTGTTTAGAGTATTTCGAGCACAACAGCTTTGAGCAGTTCTGTATCAATTACTGCAACGAGAAACTGCAGCAGTTCTTCAACGAGCGCATTCTCAAAGAGGTGGGTGATCCGGCGTCTGGACTCGGGTGGTTCGGTGTGGTTTACTTCTTCTGTCCTGGGAAACCTGCCATGTCATGTCACTCACCAGTAGGAGGTGGTGGGGGCTCCGAGCTCCTTCTGTCTTTCCCTCCGTGCATGTTCTCCTGCATCTCTCTCTCTCTCTCCCATGCGCTCTCTCATTAAAATGCTAATTTCTCGAGGGACACGAAGAGGCTTGTTCCTCCTCCTGTGATCTCTTTGCGCTATTCCCTTCCAAGGTTTCCAATTAATGCTCCCCAATTCTGGTTTCGGCCTCTTTCTCATTAACTGAATCACGTATCACGGGTTTGATGTTTTTGTTTGTTTTTTGAAGTGCCACTAAATATTTGATTATTAAACCTATTTTTCGAACCGGTATTTCCAGCGTTGATGTTTGACTTTGGGACTTGTCTGTGCAGGAGCAAGAGCTGTATCAGAGGGAAGGGCTGGGCGTGAATGAGGTCCATTATGTTGACAATCAGGACTGCATAGGTAAGTTCCTCTCCTGAAACCCGGCTGACCCTCAAACAGTGGTTTTTATTACATTTCTGTTTGGACAGACTCTTTTCAGAAGTTCATGATTTCCCCGATGAGATGTGTATCTGTCACTGTCTGATGAAAATTTTGGAAATGATGAAAATGAAAAAGTTTCAAGGCTGAAAAGTCTACAGTCCCCATCAGGCTGCACCAAATTTTACACACTCATAGATATGAGTACTCTAAATAGGCCAGATTTCTTCATTATTATTCCTTGATAAATTGGGGAAAATGTCAAAAGAATCTTATAATATTTAAGATAGATTAAAAATTCCTGGATCCGCCCTTTTTCTTATTTTTGTGTAATCTTGCTTAAAATTCATACAAACATACAAGCCAACCAACCAACAAACAGACAGGGGTCAAAACATAACCTTCACTCTACCAAGGGCTGTCAGTCCCTTTAAATTCAAACCAACTGGACCAAATTCCCCAAACTCATAGATATTAGTTCCCTAAAATTGCCAAGATAAAGATCCATTGATTATTGTCTGATAAATAAGTCAAAACGTCTTGCAACGATACAATTTCAAGATCTAAACCATCATTTACTGGATTCTGTCTTGGCCCATGTCCCAACCTTGTGCCAAGTTTTGTGTAAATCCATTCTGAAGTTTTTGCGAAATCCTGATGACAAATCAACAGACGACAGTGGCCCAAAAAAACACACACCTCCTGAGCAGAGAAAAAAAAAGACCTTGAACACATCTACTGTATCTCTAAGACGGCTGACTTCATGTGGTTTCAAATAATCCAAAGGGTAGATGTGTCCTGGCGTATGCATGTTGATATCTACATGTATCTAGCACCATGGGTACATCACTGTGTCCCACTCGGGGGACATCATCAAGATGAAGCGCTGCCTTTAATGTAGTGACGGAGGCGTGGCTGTCCACAGAGCCACAGAGCCCACACGCCACAAATGTACTGAGGTCGGTTCAGGTGAGATATCAGGTCACTCACATGACATTCATTTGGGCCATTCCTTAAGTTCTGGGCTACTGGTCACAGCAGCAGAAAATACACCTGTCATGGGGACCAAAATACCAACGGCTCATTATCCAAGATGCTGGCATATCCGTCTGTGTGGAGGGAGCAGGCGTGATGAGTATTTCGGGGGTTCATGTACCCTTTTGTGCCGCGAGAACCCGGACAGATGATAGCACCTTGTTTTTTGTTGTCCCCGTCCTCGAAATGCATCCTCACATTAATGGGATGAAGTCGTCAGTGTATCAAGGTGAAGCAGTTTGATTTGTATTTCAAAGGCTGTGATCCTTCGGGTGCGAGGTTAACTGACAACCGTGAATAACTTTTATGACTTGCAAATGTCCGTTTGGGTTGGCCATTAATTCACCCATCAATCTCCGGGATTTATGCACAGGTGCTTGGCCATGCAAATTTTTTGTTTTTTTTCCCCCGAGGTCCTTGGCCATTAGATTATTTTCCAAACAAAGCGAGACGCATGAATTATTCAGATATGAGCCTCAATGAGCGTCCTGATGAACACGCTCGGTGCTTTCAATATTCCCATTCAGAAACAGTAAACAGTGGAAATCTCCGCGAAATCTCATTTTCAGAAACTAAATGTCGAGTCAAAGGTCTTTGTACATTATAATAGACCATGTTGACAAGGCGGCCATTTTCCTCTGACATCACGCTCACGGTGGGAAGCGAGATGAACAGAATAATGTCGTACTGCTCGTGATCGGATATCACCTCCTTGCAAAAAACGTGTCTGTCAATTGTGTTCACAGAGACTAAATTATATTGTTTTTACCCAGTCGGAGTACACAAGTGTGTCCGATGGTGTGTGTATGTGTGTTGGCACGAGCGAGCAAAAGAGAGGTAGAGAGAGAGCCTTGAGGAAAGATTCCAATTAAAGGAAAGTATCGATCATTATGTGGTGATCAGTCGAGGAGCCTTTGAAATTGAACAGCCTAGGTGGCGCCGATCCGACAGTATCGGATTTCACATGCGGCGCCTGAATTGAAACACAGCTTACGGAGGATGTTGATGATGATGTTATTCCTCCCTCACAAATTCCCTCAATACTTTGAGAGAGCAGAGATCTCATGGATTTCGACATGCTAACTCGAAGTTCTTATACACGGTGTATATATACTGTACATTAACACAAATCATGGCGCTGTTGTTGATGGATGAATGTCTGTTGTTTCCAGACCTAGTGGAGGCAAAGCTGGTGGGAATCCTGGACATTTTGGATGAGGAGAACCGACTCCCGCAGGCCAGCGACCAACACTTTGCTCTGGTCGTTCACAGCAAACACAAAGACCACTTCAGACTGACGGTCAGACCTCGTTCCCACACTCCCTCCCTCTCCCTTCTCCTCCACCACGCTCCTTATTATCTTTCACCTTTTGTCCTTTATTTCTCTCCGCTCCTCTGCCATTATTCACTTTCTTTTGTGTATTTAGCCGCACCGCGGTTCTGCCATTGTGGCGATTTTCACTCCGGCTGTGCGTTACAGCAGGTTTTGTGATTGTCACACAGTTCCATTCCCTCCCTCTTTGTCAGTGCCTGTATCTCGGCGAGCATGAAAATGTAGCCTTGACACCGATTAAGGCTGAAGATAAGAGGCGCCGCAGCCACATTCAAATACAAACACTTATAAAATAGAAATAGAATAAAAGACATGAATTCTATTGTGCGTCAATATGCAGTGAGTTGACATTTCTACCATTCAGTTTTTAAACCTGAAGGAAAAAAGTTTTATGGATTCCTCTCTGATGAAGCTTTTTGAGCTTTACAATGCTGCTTGCTACATTTTCTGTTCAGGAAGAAAATTTTAAGTGGTTCTTTATAATCCTTGAGACACAAGATGATTGTGGCACACACTCACAAAACACATCTTGACTGTGTCCACTTGTTTCCCTTTATATCCATGCAAGTAAACATATTAAACAGGTTCAATTTCCCTGTAGAAAGTTTGTGTTGCCTTGTCGCTGCTGTAGAGATGTCGATGGATACGATCAGAGTCAAATCAATATGTATGGCTGTGTGTTTCAGCACACTCATTCGATCTGATTTGCTTTCTTCCTCTCCCACCCAGGTTCCCAGAAAGTCCAAGCTGACCATTCACAGGAATCTCCGGGATGACGAGGGCTTCATCGTCCGGCACTTTGCTGGAGCCGTCTGCTATGAAACGGTGACAGTGTTTTTCACTTGGTACAAACAAAATGTCCTAAAATGCCATGAAATGTTTCCTTAAGCTCAAGGTGATGTATCTAAAACTCTTAGGATATTCAGTTTATACAAAACAGCAAACGCTCATCATGACAACCAGAAATAGGTCTCCTCTACAAATAAAAACTAGTTTTGGTGAAGTGTTTTTGTTTGCTGCAGGGATGGTAGCATTATTTATTTGTGTTTTAATAGATTTTTATTCTAAAGCTCTGCAGCTACATACATTTGAATGTGCGTATGCATGTGTGTGTGTCCGCAGACCCGGTTTGTGGAGAAGAATAATGACGCCCTGCACATGTCCCTGGAGTGCTTGGTGTCCGAATCCAAAGACAAGTTTGTTCGAGAGCTGTTTGAGAACACCAGCACCGCCAAGGACTCCAAACAGAAGGCCGGCAAACTGGGCTTCATCAGCGTCGGCAACAAGTTCAAGGTCAGTGCGACTGGTAAAATCAACACCTGTCATTTCTCGTTGTCAAATTTCCGAAAGCTGATTTTTACTCTATAATAATAACTTTTAATTTGTCTTTGAAAAAGTATGAAAGGAAGAATAAACGTTTTTAGATACTAAAATATATTATCTTCAGGGGCCTTTATATAATATATTTAGTCTTTTAATTGTATATCTATTTTTCTCAGAGATTTATCCTACTGGACTTTGTAAAGACATAACCATACGATATACTAAAAAGGGAATACAACCAGCTCCCCCCCCCCCCCTTTCCTCTGAGAAAATCTTCCTTGGTGGCTCAAGCTGGATAAAGTCAGCTTGAGGTATAATAGAGTAGGAGTCAGAAAATAGTAGGTGTGGGAAAAAAGAACGGGGGAACGAAAAAATGAGTTGAAGTGTTCAGAGCGAGATAGAAGTACAAGGCGTTCTCCCAACTCCAGTCTTGTGTTTTCACTTACTTCTATGTGCTGCACATCGCCTTCAAAGTCTGACTTTTCTTCATCACTCGTTATGTACCTTCACAAATGCATGAGACATCAACTCAAGCATGGAGATGATGTGCCGGACGAGTTCATTTTAATTAAATCTTTTGATTCCTAAAACCGTTGGCAGATACACACCCTTCATTTTGGCTTTTTATTTCAGTTTTTAACAGAATTAATTATTACCTGTGTGGATACTTGGTTTAAAGCATGTTATGTTTTCCTCCCAGTTTTCCCTCCCGTCTCTGCTACGCTCATGAAAAAACCTTTTTAAACAAGTCGTCATGAAGCTGTTTGTTTCGTCTGTTTGTTTCCACAGACTCAGCTGAACCTGCTGCTGGAGAAGCTTCGCAGCACCGTGAGTCAAATTCACTTTCTTTCATTTCATATTCAGTAGAAAAATCGTTTTGAATCACCCCAATCAAAAGTATGTAATGGAATATGTCAGCTTATTGCAGGACTATAATTGAATATTTATGTTTTTAGTCAGGCACGGCCTGAGATGTCAGGGTTAAGGCAGATCAATTTTTCCCCGACTAATGTTCTTTGTGTGCAGGGCTCAAGTTTCATCCGCTGTGTGAAACCCAACCTGAAGATGGTGAGCCACCAGTTTGAAGGAGCTCTGATTCTCTCCCAGCTGCAGTGCTCAGGTAACAACACTGAAACATCTTTAGCCTAATCTGACATGAGCTCTGGAAAACGTTTGTCTGTCACACATGGAGAAGGCAGCAGGAGATTGTCAGGGTTAGACAAATTCACAACAACAGAAAATGTCCTGAACATTCAGGAGACAAAACATAAATTCTGCTGAAGAGATCGTGTTTGTTCTTGAATCTCGTTTTCTTTTCAAGTTGAAATCTTTATTTATGTAAGACATCTCTTTTTAGTTCGGAGAAATTCTCACATGGGCTCTCTCTGACATTTTAAAGATATTTTACATGAGGTCCGGAGCAACCGACTTACATTTGTGTTCTCACTTACAGCACTTCTGGAAAAATTCAGGACAATATCCAGACTTAAGTGCACGTCTGAGAGCAAAGTAACAGGGTCTACAATTGAAGTTAAATCCTGAATTCTCATTCAAAAATGAAATCAGCAATGTAGGATATGTCAATTTACGTTATTCCCACTGCCTCTCAAAATGGTTTCAAAACAGTATTGACTGAAAAAGCCTCAGAAGGTATTTGTCTTTATTTATTGTATTTAATTTTAGTGCGGTTCATCTGTTTAACACTGCAGTGTAATGCCACGGTTCATAATAGTTTAGTTTCATAGTCATACTAAGTTATTTCTGTAAGTGCTGAACCAACAGTTTGGACACTGACTATAATAACCGAAGGGGAATTCGTCATATGCTTAATTTAGCTTTAAACTCTGCTATATTAAAACAGTGACTATAAAATGTGCATTACTGACAGGAACAGCACAAACCTGTCCGTAGTGTACTGTAACTCCTCAGGTGAACCAGTTCCCTTGTTAAAACCCTGTTTTCTTTGTTTGCATGGTTGTTTCGATCAGGCATGGTGTCAGTGCTGGACCTGATGCAGGGGGGGTTCCCCTCCAGAGCCCCCTTCCACGAACTCTACAACATGTACAAACAGTACATGCCCGATAAACTGACACGTCTGAACCCTCGACTCTTCTGCAAGGTGGGACCACACAACCTGTTTTCATGAACGGTTTCTCCTTCAGTGGAAACATTTAAAACTGCTGTGGGGTTGGAATAACAAGTTAATCTGTTTGAAATACAATCAAACAGAAATAAATCCGATTTAGTTGCACATTTTGTACGAAGCAAAAAAAACCCCTGATATTTGTAATATGATTAACAAACATAAACAGATCAGTGGCCTAATTTTTTACCATTTATTAAATATTGCTGTGTCACTGGATGTGAATTTGTTTCTCTGCAGGCGTTGTTCAAAGCTCTGGGGCTGAACGACGCTGACTTTAAGTTTGGACTGACCAGAGTGTTCTTCCGCCCTGGAAAGGTACAGTCAGGTCCTCTAGACTCATTACCAGCTCATTATCTGCCCCATATGCTGCAGCTCTTGATATCACAAGTGTTTGCCTTCATGCCTGTGCTCTTGTCTGTGTGTGTCAGTTCGCGGAGTTTGACCAGATCATGAAGTCTGACCCAGACCACCTCGCCGAGCTGCTGCAGAAAGTCAACAAGTGGTTGATGTGCAGCTGCTGGAAGAAAGTCCAGTGGTGCAGCCTGTCCGTCATCAAACGTACGTGAAACCCCCCCGACACGCCACAGACTGGAGAAAGAAAGTGGAGCACCATCTTGCATGTATTTAGATCAGGTCGCTCATCGGCTGCACCAGCATTTTCTGAAATTTGCAAAAGAATTGATTATGGTGATTACACAGTAGCGAAAATATCATTAGGATTATTTTATATTCAATTTCTTACACAATGAACCTTTAAACTATTTAACTTTGCAGTGATTACATCCATTCGTTTTTCCTCAGTGTTTTACGGCTCTTTAAGCCGTACCAAATTATATCTCACACTTTTCCATTCATTCTGCGCGTTGAAAGCAGCAGCCTCCAGCGATATAGAATAGTTCTTTCAAAGCAGTTCCTTGAACCTTTACACCCCGTGCCAGGTTATTGATTCCCACCATTTAACAAAGTGCAGGCTTGCCTCTGCTTATTTGTTTGGAAGCATCAAATGAAGCTACATCAGCGTTGACAGCAGAACATTGCCTCTGCATGACCCGACCCGAGGAAAGTTATGTTCCCGCTCATTTATTTCCCTTCAACACTATTACAGTTTCATTTGCACCTGTATATGTGTGTGTGTGTGTATTTGATACTGTGAGGGGAAAGTGCACAAACTATATTCCGTACTGCTTGGTTTTGTGCATTCCTAAACTCTTAGTACTGAGTATAGCAGTAATATTATGGTATTATAGAGTAGCTGTGTTATTAGCTTTATTATTTCCACAGCTTTTCTATATTTCTTTCTTAAAAAAATAAAGTTTGACCGTAGCTTTTAGAATTTTAAATTAATCTTTAAATTGACATTGGGCTTGAAACGCTTCTCATCCCTTCAAGAACAAGTATGGAAATGATATAATCATTTCAAGTTGTGCAGATGTGGATGTGTCCTTTATATCTAAGTATTTTTAAACCTGTTTGTTTGCGTCCTCTACAGTCAGGAACAAGATGAGGTACAGAGCTCAGGCCTGCATTAAGATTCAGAAGACTGTCCGCATGTGGTTGTGCAAGAAGAAGCATAAGCCACGGTGAGTCTGCCCCTGTTCCACACACACACACACACACACTTGAACACATGCATCACTCCAACCATCTTCCTGCTGTGTGACCTTTGCCCTCTTATTTTTTTTTTACCCTGTACTCTCTCTGTCTTTATTCAAATGGCTTCACGCTGGGTGAATTCTGATGGCTTTCCCACATCGTGCATTTAGGACATCAAATCAATCCAAAAAGTAATCTGTTGTGAAATGATGTGTCACTCTGCTGCTTTGGGAAAAACCACACGACCTGCCGTACTGGGTTGCACTTGGAAACATGGCTCCAGTGAAAGCAACCATTTAGATAATGGGTTTCAAAGGAAGGTTGTTGGGAGTCGGAGAGTTAATTGTGAGTGGCAGATTGTTTAAGTAGAAACTTTTCAACACTTCGAACATGTAGTTATGAAGGCTGTTAACAGTACAAAACAGATATATGGGGGATCATTCATTTCAGTCCATCTTTATTTTGTCTATATGGGGATATAGATACAGTTTTGGTCAGCTGACATTCAATTAACTCTGACCCTTGTTATATCTCTGCTTGCTCCTATGACCTATGAGCAAATTTTATTAATATATTATAAGCAGGGTTAGCTGGTCCCCCCCAAAATCAAAAATGATCGGAATAATTCATATTTATTCACCTGAGTTCAAGATGACTCATCATAAATCTTTTTGGAATCATTTTTGATGTTAAAATCCGCAAAATGGTTTTAGAAATGTATTTTATATTCAGTCACAGCTGAGCAATTGACAATCAGAATTTCAAATTTTTCTATAAGATATTTGTCACTTTTTTAATCAGTGTCCATTTGAATCAAACTCTTGTTGTTCTCCAAATTCTTAAAAGCGTGTTTCCCTCCTCGCAGCATCGATGGAATGGTGAAGGTTCGGAATCTGAAGAAACAGATGGAACGGTTCAACGAGGTGGTGAGCGTGCTGAAGGAGGGCAAACAGGAGATGGCCAAACAGGTCCAGGAGCTGGCCTCCTCCGTTGACGCCCTGCAAGCCAAGATAAAGGTGAGAGAGTGCCTTCACTTCCTGTAGCTCCCCCCCCCCCTTCACAACATTGTACACGTTGCCTTTTTCTGAAGTCTCCCGTGTCCCTGTCTTGTTCATTCTCTCATAATCAATATTTTCAATCACCCCGGGATCAAAAGAAGAGCCGGGCGGAGGAGAAAACACTCTCCTCTCCAATGATTTAATTTAGTGAGGCTGTTTTTGCTAGATAATCAAACTGGCTTCATGAAATCCCAGCTCTCCCTGTGCAATAAGCACCAGTCTTATTGGACCCTCCAGGTGCAGCAGATCATCACAAACCCATTCGATTATTATGCAGAGATTTGGGCTCTGATTTTGCTTTCGTCACCCGGCTGGAATCATCAGGTGTGACTGGAATGCTCATGGGCTCCTCAAGGTATCCTGATTGACACCCACGCACCAGTGACCCTTGACCCTTCCTCCCCCCTCTACCTCCCCCTCTTCTCCTGTGTTCCTCTGTTAGCCTATTAGCAGCCCCACAGTGGACACTCGTGGCACCGTGCGTGCTCAGAAATCGCTCCCGGCATGGCATCGCCGAATGAATAATGCAGGAGGTGCCAATGGCTGTCATTCAGGCCTCTATACGTTGGGGACAAGACCTTGTCATCTTCCCTCCCTGTGCCCCTCTAATGAATCTTCACGATGCTGTGACCTCTTCTCCCCTCACCGATTGTCTGACAAGCATAGCGGGGGGGGCTCAGCATTGTGGCGGCAAGAGTGTCAGTCAGCAGCTTCCATTTGTTTTGCCACATGGGAAAGTTGTGCCACGGTAACTGACGAGTGCGTGCCGAGTCAGGATGAGTGAAAGATTGTCGTTCTCTCTTAAATGCCAGTAGACAAAACTTGTTTTCAACAAAACTCAGACTCCTGTGCCGGGCGTCCTGCGGGAATCTCACCAGATATTATTACCCACAAACACCTTGTAGTGATGGTGTTCAAAGCAACCCAGGGTTCTGAACTCTGCCGAGGCTCGAGGATGAGAATTGATTCAAATGTTAGATGAAGTAAATCTCAAAAGTCTGTGTTGATTTTGTGATGGTGACCTGTCACGCTCCTTCTCTCCAATCGTAGACCACGGTGATGACCTGGAAAGAGATCGACACAGAGTACCAGGGGCTGGTGAAGCGCTCGGAACAGCTGCTCTCCTCCATGCAAAAGAAGAAGCAGGAGGAGGAGGAGGGCGAGAGGCTGAAGCACATCGAGGAGGAGATGGACAAAGAGAGGAAGAGGAGGGAGAAGGAGGAGCAGCGGCGCAAACAGGAGGAAGAGGACAGGAGACTGTAAGTGACGATGTTGTAGTTTACATAATGGGAGATGTATGAAACTATAAGCTGTCGGTCTCATCTAAGATCTGTTTTCTTTATCTATAAACATTATAGGAAAGCAGAGATGGAGCTGAAGAGGAAGCAGGATGAAGAGGATAGAAAGAAGAGAGATGAAGAGGAGAAAGTTATCCAGGTTTGGACCTTCCTCATTCCTGCTGAAAGGTTGAAAAGTCCATGACAAAAGTTTAGGAAAAGGACACAACATGTGTTTAGAAACCCAGTGATGTAACAGACCCCTACTCCCCTGCAGGGGGACAGTATTATCACAGTTACACAAGATGGTTTCCCAGAATTCAATGCGTCAGTTTCCACAGTATGTGTAGCATTGTTTCTGGTGAAGTGAACAGGGTCTGACATGTTACGGTTTCTCTGTGTTTCAAGGCCAAACACACAATACACTGAGTGATTCAGTGGGTTTAGCAACAGACTGTGTATTTCAGGTATAGAGATTGGGTTTTAAAAGTATTTAATCAGAGTTCAGTCAGTTAACAAATTTGAGCAGCACTCAGAAGAGTGCAGACCTCCGCCAAGGCCCAACAGTCCCCTTCAATTTATTAAATTTAAAGCTACACCGAATGACTTCCTTTCAAAATATAATATCAACAATATAGCTAAAACAAGTTCCAATTAATTGATCGGTAAAACTGGTAGACACATAATTGATCTGCGACTAAAATATGATTGTTTAATAGTTTGAATACATTTTTATTCAAGTAGTTTTCCACAAGCATCCCCACACACCAAGGATATTTCAAAAACTGTCCCTTCTTCTGCAGCAACATAACAACAAGTTACCTTGAGGCAAATGTCAAGACTGTAGAAGAAGAATTTGACACGGCACCGTACTGAGCTTACAAAGGAATCCCACTGCAGAAGAAGAAAACAAGGCTACAGCACCAGATCGATTCTCATGTTTCCTCTCAGCGGTAAACTCTCCTCTCCGACTGAAACATTCATTTGCTCTTTGGACTCCCATGGCAGCGGCCGGGTCATGTCATTGGTCTGATTCCCTGAGGGTTTCCCGGAGGGGGGGGGTCTTGATTGATGATTCCACTTCTACCACTGAGTTTCCCCCGTAACTGAAATACTTCATCCCCTACCCGGTCCCCCTCCTTGCCTTTCCTTGCAATCCGTTCATCCGTCTTTTACATGCACATCCCACCTTGTCTACATCCACTGCTCTTTTTATTCAGTCAACAGCAGTGGGACTTGTGCACCAGGACGTCAAAGGCCACGTGTCTCAGGAGACAGAGTTTGTTTATCGTCCAGCTCTAAGCCTCACAGCAGCAGAAGTGAACTCTGTCAGTGTGTAACTTCAGTGGCACTTCATGTGTTCTCTGCTGTGTCAAAGGTCCGTCTGGCACCGCACTCCTCCTCTCTCCAAACTTTTAGAAATGGTGTCCTTAAAAGTAGGGTTATGAATGGGGCAGTCGGTGCATTCATGTGATGTCAGAATAATTGGAAAAACGATTTCCCGACTGGGTAAATTCACCTGAATGTCATCGCAAGTCGGAAAATACAAAGTTCACTTACAAACCAATCCACATCATTTTACAATCAGCTCTAAATAGTAGTTTCTAATGTCAACTTGTCAAATGTTTTACTGTTGTCATTTGCAAACTCAATGTCTTTCACATGCGCTTAACTCCAGACATTTCTTATTGTCTGCATGTTTTAAAAATGTTAAGTGCATGTTTCACCCCTGAACCTTTTCTTTGCTCTTCATTATTATCTAAATATTAAAAAGAGCTATCAAAGTTTCTTTAAACGCTCTAAACAAATAAATACAACACATTTTGTTTATAGCGTTAATGTGCACTTCACTTTACTGTTTACTTTCTTACAGGGGAACACCACTAAACTGGAGTATTCCCAAGTGTTACCCTTATCACCCTCAGTGGTGGAATACATATTTTCGGAGATGTTTTTTAATCTAATTGTTTTGTGAGCATCTCACATGCCCTATTCTCTTATTCTGCAAACAATGAGTTTGAAGATGTGCAGTCAGTAGAGTTATTGATTTTGTGAGTGGGTAATGGTCAAAGACTTGGTTGTTTCCTCATGAAACATACAAATTAACAAGATATTCATAGAAAGTCTGCGAGAAGAGACAAATATTGATTCAATAGTTCTATATGTGATCCTTTCATTTTTGGATTTTCCTTATACTTTGAGGGTGTAGCATCCCTTTTGACTTTTTTTCCAAATACGTGTTTATACTGTATATGTATGTATAGTCTGAGAGAAGAGAACCAAGAGAAAGGTTTAAAGTAAAATGCAGATCATTGCTCAAACCATCCAAGTTTTCAGTTTTCTCATGCTTTAGTCTGATCATGTATCCGAGCTGATGGTCGGACCATTCTACAGTATGAATAATGTATTCTTTACTGGAAAGGATTTCATATTTAAAGCTCCTCAGAGAAAAGGATCCATTGTGCACTTCATTTTCTATAAGGAGAAAGGTGCATATACTGGATCCAGCTGGATACATATATCTATTGATTCATACATTTACAGCAAAGTCTATTTGGCAAGTTTCACTGGAAAGAATAATTAATAAGTTCTCTGATGCACAAAGTAAAAAGCTGGAGTTTGAATATGGGTCAAACTAAATATTCCTTGTTGTTTTATGCTTCACGGTTGTGTCTAGACAAATGGTCAGTAAAGCTTTATCAGCAGCCTGGATAAACAGGTCTAATCACAGCTCAGCAGAGCTCTAACTGTTATGAAGGGTCTGGCGCTCATATCAGCACCGGTAATTAGACAGGAGCTAGGATTTTGGTAGATTTGATTGAATAAACACAATAAGAGTAAAAATGTTGTGCGTGTGTCTTTGTGTGTGTGTGGATGCAGGCGGAGTTGGACGTCCAGCTGGCTGTGGAGCGTGAGGAGCAGGTCCAACGCACCACCGTGGTGGAGCAGGAGAGACGGGACAGGGAGTTAGCCATGAGGATCGCCCAGAGCGAGGCGGAGCTGATCACCGAGGAGGGCCAGTTGGACCCGAGCCTGCGCAGGTACTGCACCGCGCGTGTGAACCCAACGCACAGCTTCGTGCAGACTTTAACATGCATGTGTAACCACGTCTCCTGTTGCTGTGTTTTCTCCCAGCGAAGAGACTTTTTCAGATCTTCCTATCTCCTCATCCTCAGCCAGAGCCATGTAAGATATCGTTGACGCGCTCCGTGACCGCCCCCATGTCCGAGCACACCTAACACCAACAATGATCCCCCCCCCCCCCCCCCCCCCCTCACTGTCTGTCTGTCTTAAACTCGATCATAGCACTAAATCTCCCAGATGATGAAAATAGACGCAAGATTACACCAGCAATGCAAAGCCAACAGAAAAAAGGACCAATCGAATTAAGATATTTGGTCTTTTACGTGGCAGGAATCTTGAATCTGCAACATAAAACGATAATAAAAATAAAAATAATACCTGATCTGCTAAAGTCCACAGTTTTAAAAGCTTGTCTGTTCCCTTTGCAGTGCTGGTGCACAACACAAGCTGATGAGCATGACCATCTGTGTGATTCCCCTCTCTCTGATACTCACTGTTAACAAATGTAACTTGTCAGGTGTCCTCTAGATATATATTTATATATATATATTTATGTATATATATATATAGTTTATAACTGCTTCATAACTGTATGATATTTACAAGAGAAATTTAACTTTCCTCTCTCCATCTGCTACAACCTGTAATCCCTTCTGTGATTTTAGTAGATTTTAATTTTGATCTTTACTTACTCACTAACAACAACAACAACTCACAATATTGAGTTTGTCAACTCAGATAAGATTACATTTGCAGAATGACATTCTTCTGTTGAACACTGGTGGTGATTGTGTGTGTAAGTTAAAACAAGACAACCAATCCAGACAGAGAGAGAAATAAGAAAGGTGGGGACAACTGGGTTTTTTTTTTATTAATTGCAGAACAGCCTCATCGACCAGAAGAGCGGAGCTGAAAACATTTAAACAAGTTGACAACAACCGTTTGGGCTCATGATTGAAATAATTAAACCTCAATAGGGAAATGAGCTGTGTCCTTTAATTGGCCGACGAACAAGTTGTTTCTGCAGTAGTCTAAATGCAGAATAAATATCATAGGGTAATTTTTTATTAAGTTAAATGTAATATAATATAATATAATATAATATTTGGAGCTATTCAGGGGCCCTTACTTGTACTGCCCTAACACAAGGGTTGAGTAAAATAAATCTATCTATTTATTTATTTATAAATAAATAAATACAGAATTAAATAATGTAGAAAAGTATAAATAAATACATTATAAATGTAGAAATAAACAGAAGATAATAGAAGAAATAAATAATCGAAATAGAGAAATAGCCTTTTCCATGTATGTATTTAATCATTTATATTAAAGGTTTTTTTGGCTCTCATAGTTGAAAACTGAAACAACTGTTTCAATTACAGCTCTGACGTTTCTCACCCACACACAGTAGAATCCAGGACCACGCCCTTCATACTTTGAACTCGAAAACTTTCCCATTATCCGCGTCTCTTAATTAATAATGCCGGGAGAAGTTCTCTCTCTCTCTCTCTCTCTCTCTCTCTCTGTGAGCTCCTGTATCTGCAGGTGCAGGGAAAACCGAATTACATTTGATCCAATAGCCTGTAATCGTGTCAGTATTGGCTCAGGCACCCAAGGGGCCACACCTGTGTCTCCATACAATTCCTGTGAGTCGGCTGAGCGGCTCCAAAGGCTAGTGTTGCATGTGCACACACCAGAAGTTACGCACACGAAGGCATGCATGCAGAAGTAGACACACACATAAACACAAGCATTAGCTGCCATTGTTGGCATTGTAGCTGAAGGTTGACCTGGAGACCTCAGACTTCCTCCACCTTCCTCTTCCTCCACCTTCCCCTTCCTCCAGATTCCTCTTCCCCGATTCACCTATTTCACGATCACCTGCAAATCAAAAGCCTTCGTTGCACTTCCACTTCTTTGTCGCTCGCTGGCAAGTCTGAGCCAGTCTCAGTTTCATCTTTCCAGTCAGTATGAATTAAACTTAAATGGCCGGGTAATCTGCTTGAGGTTCTTAATAGATCCGTAATCCTGTACGCTGAGACAGTGGCAGCCATGTTGACTGTAAATAGAGGAGGTAAATCCTTTGTATTATTGAATTAGCAGCTCCAGCTCAGCAGGGAGGCTGGAGACATGAGATGAGACCTGCAGCAGCAGTCGTGTGAGCAGCTGAATCTCTGCACGGTCGGTTTGATTTATAAAGTAATGCAGGGTTTGTGATTTTTCCAGTCATCTCACGTTTTCATTAACATAAAAAAAAAAAAACTGACAACGTCAGCAGATGTACAGTGAGCTGGCATCTGGCAAATTGTGACATCAGAATAGCTTTGCATTATTGTAAGTGGAGTTGGCACAGCAGGATGTAAGAATATGGACAGACTCCGCTCTTCGGCTCCCCTGCTGTCTGACCGGCCTCCATGGTGAATTTGAAAGAAGTGACACATGCATATTTGTTCCCTCTCTCACCCGGCCTCGTGTCCTCCTTGCCACAGAGGTCCCCTGGTGCAGGCCACGAAAGCCGCCGCTGGTGTGAAGAAGTATGATCTCAGCAAGTGGAAGTATGCCGAGCTGCGAGATGTCATCAACACCTCCTGCGGTGAGAAATCCCAAAACACTCTCAAGCTCTACAAAAAAAAAAAGTGTACGCGCACCATAACCAGCCGGGTAGAACAGTTCCAGGTGGAGGAGATATTAGTGACACACCTCCACCCGGCTTCACTACGAATATATTTACAGCTTGCAGCCCCCTTGTAAGTAATTCAACAGCAGCTCATGTTTTGTCACTTTTCTTATACACAAACTGCACAGCACACTATGGAAACACAAACACACACACAAGTTCTCCATCTGCACTCTGGCACTTTTCCCTCTCGGTAATTTTGTTTTGAGTAGCTGACTGTTAAAGAGCTGAGACTGCACATGTGGACACGAGATGTCTTGGCGGAGAAAATCGAAAGATCGATTCGAGGAAGTTCCCACAGCTGCTGCGGCTCATCACCATTCGCTTTAGTGGGAGAGAGGAAATGATCCACCATTATGGCGGATGGCAGACTCCTGCCCTCTCCTAGTGGTTCCCAGCAAAGCCGCCCGTCAGTCAGTGTGAAACGCAGAAGGCTCTCTGCTGGCTCCCTCCACGACGCCTGTATGAGTGCCACAGTATAAAGTGTGTTACACTCTCTGATGAAGACAGCTGGCTAATTTGTGAACCCCCATGCTTTGCTGGTTCTGGTAGTGATATCAAAAAGTTGTGTGAGGAGTCTGATAATGTTCTCTACAAGTAATATTTGATATATCTCACTGTCCTATGAGACCCTCACACCTCGTATTACCTCACATGTTTGTTTGTAACCACGATTACACGACAACAACCGGATGTATTACCGCAAAACTTGCTTTTGTTTTCACTTTCACTCACATTATACGTTTGTCATACTTTCATGTTTCGCCACGAGTTCATGCTCGGTGCCGCTGTTTGATTCCTCAGACATCGAGCTGCTGGCGGCGTGCAGACAGGAGTTCCACCGTCGCCTGAAGGTGTATCACGCCTGGAAGTCCAAGAACAAGAAGCGCGACGATGACGGCAGTGATCAGAGGGCTCCCAAATCTATCACCGATTACGGTTAGTGGTACAAAGTCCTCTCAGTAGTTCACTTTCAATACATGCTTCAGCTGAGGATATAAGAACTGATCTGGGTTCCCCTCACACCTCCCCTCCAGGTACGTTAGGTTTCCGGGTGACCTTTATTTTCTCCGCTTTGGTCTCTGCCCAAATAGCCTGCCTGTGTTTTCTAACATTCAATTAGCCGTCAAAAACGCAGAAACGGCTAAAAAATGCAGCCACCTTCTGTCTGGCTCCGTCAGAAATATTTGTTTTTAATTAGCAAGTAACTGCCAGACATGGCTCGTCAGGTTCAGTGACTGCTCATGTGACAGCTCACTGCTTCGCTCATTTCACTCTCAGCTCAACCAAGCATGGAGCATTACACAGGCACACAAACACACACACACACACACATACACACACACAGGTGTTCTGCGTATCCTTTCTCTTTTGTCTTGAAAAACAAACATTAAACTTGATGAGGAAGGAGGAACATTAGATTCCCTGTAGCTTCTACTTTCACGATATTTACTTGCCTCTCTCTTTTGATATGACAGCTCGTGAAAGCCGCACTGGCTGCGCTTTGTTCGTCTTATATCCAGATCCTGTTCTTGGCTCCGCTGATGCACCAGGGTTCTTATCAGAGCCATTTCATAAGAGGCTAAAAGCTGCTTTACGTGGCTTTTCCCATGCGGTGTTTACTTGGGCATTTCCCGGGTCCTTTGTGATCTTTCTATGTTTTGAAAGCTTTAATATTTTTTTTCTGCCCGGCTCGGTGTGTTTTTGCTGAAAGTAAAATACGCCAAAACAAAATTTAATCCAAACAACAGATGTTTTGTTGTCAACACTCCCTCTTACAATGTTACTCCGGAGATACACAAGCCATCGAATGTTAAAATGCCTGCACTTTGTCCCGCTGTCCCTCTGCAGCCGAGCAGAACCCAGCTCCTCCGATGACGGCCCAGCATCAGGAAGTGGCCATGAACCGGCAGCAGCGCTACTTCCGCATCCCCTTCATCCGGCCCGCGGACCAGTACAAGGACCCGCAGAACAAAAAGAAGGGCTGGTGGTACGCCCACTTTGATGGGCCCTGGATAGCCAGACAGATGGAGCTTCACCCAGACAAGCGGCCCATAGTGTTGGTCTCAGGTGAGCCAGCAGCTTTCAGTCGTATTCTGGAAACAATTATATTTAACATTTATGCTAATGTTTCCTAACATCTTTGGCCTGGGGCAAACAAATGAAATGTAGAGTCGACCTGGCCTCACAGGTGGCACTGTCAGTCCGAAGCTTTGATTAGAGCTAATCCACCTAAAAAATATTATTGCCATATTTTCTTTCTTTCTCTCCCTAATAACCTAATGATATTATTGAAATAATTTTCCGTCTATTTCTATATTTTCCGGGCCTGTTAATACGGCTGTGATAATATATGTATCGGTCTGATCTGGTATTGTTTGGTGTTGTGAAGGTTTTGTGTTTATTGTCTTTGTACGTTTCTTTGGTCACATATGTTATGTGTCTGTGGTTATAAAAAAAAAAATAGTAGAACTTTGAAGGATTTTACAGGCCTAACTTATAGTAGTAGAGTATTTTACAAAAGAAATGAGGTAAAAATGGTCTCACAGAATGTTTTTCATCTTGTGATGCCACCGATTTATCTCAGGTTTGCAAATGTTATGTAACCAAAATACCCAATTCCCTTTCAGAACTATATATACACAATCTTACTAATTTATAAAGATATAAATCATAGGGATTTACTTCTTATGACTTACATATTCAATATTATAAATAAATGTACACTCTGGCTAACCACGGCGGTGATCAGGATTCTCTCCGTCCACCACCCAGGTAAAGACGACATGGAGATGTGCGAGCTGAGTCTGGAGGAGACGGGCCTGACCAGGAAGAGGGGGGCGGAGATCCTGCCCAGGCAGTTCGAAGAGATCTGGGAACGCTGCGACGGGATTCAGTATCTGAAGAAAGCCATCGAGAACAAGCAGGCCCGCCCCACGTACGCTACCGCCATGCTCCAGAGTCTGCTCAAGTGAACCACAGCGCACAAGATAAGCACACCAGCACCAGTCTGGTCCTGGAACATGACACCGATACACACACACTCACAGACAAGCACATGTAAAGGGCAGCACGGAGCATCGGTGGCTTGTTGGTTTATTTTCACTTTTTATAACTTTATTTTTTGCAGTGGAACACTTCATTGGTGCAGCGTTAGAATTCACTGCTTCTTCTTAGTCTGTGGTTGAAAGTGATGAGGCCTTAAAATGCAGTTTCACTGCACGAAACCAAGGAAGTCTTAACTGGTGTGTAGCCTGTAGCTCTAAACCTGGAACCTTAACAGTCTGTGATAGGGATAAATAGACTTAAAGAGAAAACCTGTAGACATGCTGTGAAACAGTTTTGTTGATCAAGTCATTTAAGTTGTTGTCATTTGAATATAAAGACTATTATCATTCCCTGTCTATAAATACATCTGATTTGATTGGAAGCAATAATTACATTTTTCACACTCGTGTACTTTGTCTGGCTCCAGCCCCCTGCGACCCGGCCGGATGATGATGATGATGGATGTGTTTTATTCCTCAGATTTATGTTATATACTTAATCATGACACTCATAAAACTAACAAACAGAATGCTATATTTACACATAATATAATCTCTTCCTGTATTTAACTTAATTCTCTATCTCAGAGGTTCTCATCAATGGACCCTCTACATCAGTGGTTCTCAATCTTTTGCTCTTCACAGACCCATTAACTGACACAAATTAGACCACATACCCTTAATTGACAAGACTTTTCGTTTTATACAGGAAGTGACTGAAATTCTGGACCAAAGTAGTCATACAAGTCATTAGTGTGTTACTTGGATGAAATTATATTAAAAATAAACGATTCCCTTTTTTTGACATCAGATTGAAGAAATAACTTAATGGCTCATTTTAAAATCTTTTGAGATCTCTTTCTCTCTGTAGTTGCAGAATGTATTTTTCTTCCGGAGAATCTTTTTTGAGGAAAGTCTTCGTTTGAAGTATCGTGCTTTTCTCTGTTAGCCTTCATTATTTTTCTTTTATCTGTTGAATCCTTGATCACGTTTTTTGTATTGTTTGATATGTACGAGGAGAAGTGTCGAGGTTTGTTTGCAGTTATGTGGGTTTGGGCTTGTTTTACAGACAATAATGTAACTGTTGTGTGCGCGTTTGTTCATGTAATATTTTATCGATCTGATTACTTGACTCTTCTGTTGGTTGTGTCATAAACAATCTGAACATCTCAACACTACTTTTGTTTAGACACACACACACAAACTGTAGAGATACACTTGACTCTGCTGTAACTGATGACTCACTGTTATACGTTCCCTCTTTCTACTTTGGCCTTTGCTCTGGAAAACTGTAGGAAATAAACGTATGCTCCCCACGTTGTTCACTCGTCTTTCTTGTTCCCGGAGATATCTCCAAAGTTAGAAACACAGCTGTTAGTGGCCTGTGCTCTGTAACTGGGTCTGACATCAAAATGCTAATAGCTGCTTACAAGATTAGTGTGTAGATTAATTAAACAGCAAAGCCTAATGCACGGCTGATGTCGTCACGGAGCTGAGGCTCACTGCCGTCCAGTGATCAGCTGGATATAGACAGACGTAAAGATCTCCTCAGTGCAGCTGTGATACTGGATATTTAATAACAACACAGAAACTCTCAATTTAAATGTCCCTGTTTTGACTGTAAAAGAGGCAGCCAGTGGCTCTCTAGACATAATGGTTTCAGGTTGTCCATCCGTCCCATTCTTGTGAACACGATATTTCAAGAACGCCTTGATTGAATTCTTCACATTTGAATCAAACATTCACTGGGACTTAAAGATGAACTAATCATTTTTCAATGGTTGGAGGTCAAAGTTTTATTGCATCTTGCTCAATCATCACTTGGACTCAACGATGACCCGATTAGAATTTGGAGCTCAAGGTCACTGTGACCCCACAAAACCCTTTTTGTCTAGTGATTGCCTCGAGAGAATCCTTTCAAATTTGGCTAAATTAGATTTGGGTGGTCAAAGTTCAAGGTCTCATTGGCTTCACATGATATGGTTTTGGCTTCATGAACATGAAATCTCAAGTCTGTCATTAAGGGAGTTTCCTCAACTCCGAAAACAATCAAAGACAAATAAAAGATCAAAGTTCTTAATGCAAAATAACATTTTATTCTTTGTTATTAAATGTAAAATGTGTAAAAAAAAAAAAAAAAGACTCAAAAGACATGATTAGTGGGAGAAGTTGTTTTGAACAGGACAAACTGAGATACAGCACAGCAGCCAGTGTTTCTATACACAATACATCATGACAAAGTCAACAGCTTATACATTCGTTCTCTTTTTGGGACACAACAAAGTTTGAGAGTAGCATTAACATAAACAACATTGTACAGTCTAACGTTAAAGTACCAGCATGTGTATCAGTTTGTAAATAATAAATACCTCATTGTGAGGAAAGAACAACCTTTGCCAAGGGTATACAGGAAATGTTCCTACCAGACAATATATCAAATAAATATTAGGTTCCACTTGAAGACAACCTAAGTCCGCCTTAACATCCATAGCTCTGTCTAAAAAAAAGACACTTTCATCACTATGAAGAAATAATCTCAATCACTGCTCTACTGTACCTGCGTCAGTGCATCAATAGACAGTTGAACAGCAACGCAAGTCTCTTGATTCTCGCGTTTCGAGTCGTCAAAGAACGGATTCTTCGAAACCTGCGTTATCCGACGGCCTTAAGAGACGACATGTTCGGTATTCATTCGGCAGGAGCCACGTCTGGAGGAGAGAGGAAGGAGAATGAGTCATTTTTTAAATAATAAATTACAGGATTGGTTTTGTAAATACACTTAGGTGTCACTTGCATTGCAGAAATCAATCACGATTATGATTAAATGAAAAGATGAGACACAAGTCATACACTTACAAATAGATCATTGGATGGTTAGAATTTCATACTTGTTCTATGATTTGTCTTGTATTCAAATAAATGAATGCTTTAAAGCTCGGGTTGGTAATCCGGGAAAAGCTAACGAGAGCAGGTTACACTTTGAAAAGACTCTGAAATCTCTGCTTCTGAGTATCATCTCTGCTTCTGAGTATCTCTGTGTATCCCTCTAAACCTCTCTCTTTGTCAGGGTGCATGAATAAAATTAACTTTATTTATTGATGGCTATTGTAACATAAAGACAATGTCCACAAAATGACCAACCCTCACTTTATATGCACAAAACAACGATTTGGTTTGTGAGTAAAAGAGAAAATCAGCGAGGTCAGCATGCATTCAAGTTTTACCTTTGCACGCATCATAGAGCTGTAAAATATTTAATGTTACAGTTACCAAGATTGTCTTAAACCACAAGATAAGATGCTGTTTATGAACAATATAGAATATCTACTGTGAAATAACATTATCTTGAGTTTTCTTGTTACATCATAACTGATTCCTTCAACTTGGCTCTAGTCTCTGGTCCTCACCTCATTGTGTGGTATACAGTGATGGAAGTCCACAATCTCGGAGACTAACTTTTCTGATCTGGTTGTGTAGAGTTGTCTGGGGATCTGTGGAGACATGGAGCAGACGGGCTTGGCATTAACAATGTGCTTCATTAATATATTATGGTTCCAGAGGCACTTAGACAAATAGATGCAATGAAAAGGAAAGGAAATAAAGCACTAGACTATGGCGGGATCAGCTGGAAAACAAAGCAGACGGGCAACTTCAGGGTTATGTGTTTGATTTGAAAAAAGTAGTTGTCAAAGTTGTGAATCATTTGTTCTTTAAACTGCCTAAACTGTGTTTGTTTTTTGAACGAAAACCTCTGAGCAACTACTGAGGATACACAAGGATATTGATCTACATTTAATCAGCATTTAAACCGCAAATAATAGTGTCATATCCTGTTTTTGTAGTACTAAGAGGTAAAATTGTTCCCCTTTGATGGTCAATTTGATTGTAACTACAAGGCAAAGTAAAGAAAGCAAGAGGATAATTTCTTTGTTACAATTGCATATAAAATAATCTCCATTTCCTCCAATTAGCATCAAATAACAAATTGAAACCAAACTTCCCAGAAGAATATTTGTTTGATCCATGTCCCATCCACCAACATGGAGGAGGTGGGGTTCATGAACTACATTGCAGCCAGCCAGAAGGGGGCGATCCGGCTGATTTGGCTTCCCTTTAGGAGGACGATCATGTCGTCCATGTTTATTTACAGTCTGTACAGCATTTTAGAAGTTTGTAACAGCGTATTAATTTATTAGTTTATATTGATCGCAGGTTTTGAGGTTAGTAGTTAGTCAGTTTAGTCGTCTGTGCTTTCGGCGCCGCAATACCTCAATACTCAGATGTATATTCTCAAGAGAGACAAAATGCTCAGACTGTTGGGATTGGGAAGAAGCAGAAGAACTTGAAGGACATGGCAATGTGGACACTTGAGTTAGGGAGCCATCATCATTCTCAAACACGGGGTTCACCCTCAAAGTATTCTCAAAGGCATAGGGAGCAAGGGTGTGCCTACAATGTGAAAGGACACGAGGTGAATGAAAAATGCTTCTGAAACAGCCCATGAATGACAAAGACTGTGATGTACAAAAAAGAGGGGGGTCATACTTACACAACTGTCACAGCCTTTTTGGGCTTTATACACTTCTTGTTAAAGAATATCAAAATGCCAATGACGCCACAAACTAGGCAGAGACTTCCCACGAGGCTGGTTATGATAAGCGGAGGGTCCAACGGCACCAACACCAGCTCATCGCAGTGGTGTCCGTGGTAGTGCCAGTATTTACCTACAGGACACCTGAAAGAGATGAGACAGTATATGTAGGTCACAGATAGGTCACTATATACTGTAAACTTCTCTAAAATAAAAGGGCCCTTGTTTGTTTTTTCCCTGAAATACACATGATTATAATTACAGTTTCAGAAAATAACTACAAATACACACGAAATTTCCTCTTGCACTTCCATGATTCCCATTTCAAAACACACCATCTCCCAAAATAGTTGAATGACGATGTCTTGATGCAACATCCTATAATAATTCAACATGAACATTTCACACTATGGAAGCAGAATCATTTCTAAATGCATTTTCATTGCCATCCAAAGTTTTAATTTGTTTCCAAATGAAATGCACAGAACCCAAAACGGCAAATTCCACTTGTAAAACTACTAGAAAAAGCACAGAAGCATTTTAGGAACAAGCCACTCGTCTCTAATCAATACATTATGCTCACTGGTTGGGCGATCTCAGCTTACCCTAAGAGTTAAGATTCAGCTTCTAAACAGCATCAATCTTTACAGGGAACTATTAGATTCACATGATCCTCTGCATAGCATCGACTTTTGCTTCATATTTAACTTCTGGAATATATATATATAAACAGGCAATCGGTGAAGACTGAGACTAGATGTTGTCCTCTCTCTGTTTTGTCTTCATCCGTCAGCTGTTGTTGTGTACCTGCAGGTAGCTCCGTGTCCTGGGATGATTTCACACATGCCGTCATTGAGACAATAGTCCGGCTCCAGAGAGCAGGTGCTCTGACACGGCAGGCCTTCCTCGGTGCGGTAGCCCGGATCGCACAGACACTCGGCCTCATCAGTCCAACTGTTTACCACGCAGCGCGAAAACTCATTGCAGGCCAGGAACTTACAGGGGTCTCCTTGGTCGGCTGGGGGGAGGGAGAGTAGAGCGAAGAGAAGAACCAGATGAGAAGAGAAATGTAGAGAGAAGAGAGGTGATGGCTCATTAATATTAATACAGTGTCCACAAGTCTCTCACTGTCTACAGTTCCAGAGGGAAAATTAAAGGGCATTTTGATTGATGGAGGTGTCTGTTTCCAATAAGGTGTTTTTAATGAAGTCACAAAAAGTCATGAACTCGAAAGGATGCATCAGATTTATACAGCACGTCACCGACAAACTGCAGAAGACAGCGGAGTGAGGGTTCCTGTTGTGGAGTGTCTGACCTTGTGGCATGAATAAGTATAAATCACTGCTAGTACACAATATTCGATTTTTCTTTTTTTAAACAATGATGCGATCACGTACTCCAGGATCGTCATATTTCATTCACATGACAGAGGAAAAGCTTTTTTCAAGAACTTTGAACTTACTTTTGATTAGAGGCAAGTTCCACTTCTGCATAAATAGCAGAGATAATCAACAGTACAAGGACGACTCTCTCACCCGGCTCTATTTCCAAGGAGCGGCTGTCGATCTTGATGTCAAGCCGCTTCGATGCAGCGCTGCAGAAGTCTTCGAGCACGCAGTGCACGGCTTCTGTGACATTATAAGGTACCGGCTTGTCCAGTTTCATCTTGCTGTTCACCACGACGCTGCCGTTCCTAAAGTTGAGGATTTCCAGCTCCTTGAATCCGGTCAAATTGGACTCGAGGTACGGAAGGAGCTGTGGGGAAGGAGAGGAAGGGCAAATTACTTTCTGCAGAACTTCAACAAGTTCCGTTTCATCATTTTATTCAACTATTCTTTTTCAATTTTCCAGATGTATTAAAATGTTCTCATTTAAAAAGATTAGTTTTCTGTGCAGTTAGTGATGAGTGAGAGAAATGAGTTATTTGCAGCAGGAACATGGAAAAGGCTGCACTGTGCCTGATTCATTTCATCCTAAAAGATAAGAAAGGAGTCATGTTCAGGCCTTGGACCTTTTCACTTGTAATGTTGTTGAATTCATATCAGTGTCAAGTGTCAGTGAAGACCACACTGACGTGGACTTGGTTGTCATAGCTCAGCTGATTTTGAATTATTCAGGTCCCATTTTTCAGTGTGAACGCTGTGAATAGTTCATAATTAATTTTTGATGCAAGCGTGAAATCCTGCCTTTACTGAGAGTGTAATTAGAATCAGACAAAATTAGGGTTAGTTTTATGAGCGTTAGTGTAAGAACATGTTATTTCCAGTCACGGAAGCGCCAGAGAACCCATGATGGAACGATCAGACACTTAAAAGGGTCTTGCATGGTATCACAGCTATGTCACGTCCAAAAGCCATCTATTATATATAGTGTTTGGTGCAGGCTTTTATCTCAACACATGCTATAGTGTTGTGTCAAGTATCTCTGCACTATACGACCTACACTTCCCTGTAAGGGTCCAAACACAGAAACAATATAGAATCCAAATGAATCTCAAATAAAAATCTTGTGCACATCTTTCACCATCTAACTATTATTGTACCAAACAATGTGGATAGCCAGCACTGCTGTACTGGCTATAGTCTATCTGGTTCGATGATCCTAAGGCTGGTTCATGCTTCTGCGTCGAGGGTACGTTGAAGGTACGTCGTAGCCTACGCACAGTGCCAAGCATTCATAGTTGTGTGTAAGTGTGTGTGAGTCATGCTGCAATTACACCGCCAAAACCCTAGTGGCAGTAGAGTTTCTATGCATGTGTGGTTCTTTCTACAGTTTCTGGATCAGTGGTTTACAAATTCTCTGGCGTCTCTGTTTACTTCAGAGCAATGGCGAGTGTTACTAAACGGATGGTGTTGGAGTTGGAGCTGACAGATGTGGAAGATCAAATACTTTTTCTTAACAACTGCAACGAAGAAAAGAAAAACGTCCTCCATGTTCGTTCCTTCAACTCAACTAAAAAATGGCGGCTTGTCTGCTGGAAATGTGACACTACCAAGTGGAGCAAGCATAACACTTGTGGTCTGCGTCACCTCGACGTGTTGTTATCTTTTTGGGGAGGTGCACGTGAGTGTACAGCGGTGTTTGTGGATGCAGGGTTTTCCTTGCAGCCTCACTTTAATGTAACTACAATGAGATTGAAAACCTTACAATTAAAGTTTTTAACTTATAAACAGTATTCGTTTAGCCAAGAAACTTCTAATCTATCCAAAATTAACTCACATCTCAAGATCTTCCACATTGTTGCGTTTAAAAACTTTCCCTCAGACTCAGACTTGCAGCTCAGAAACTGAGAAACCGTTCTATTAAGACTATGCACTTGGACTGATGACGGTGGTGATATTTAGACGGAGGGGGGAGAGGCAACCTGCTAGAAGTAATGGACCTGCATCGATGTCCATCGATCTGAACCACTCTCCTTCCAGCCACTTCACGTTCACTACAGACGAGTCAAACATCAAACTGCTGCAGTGTGAGAGGGAGAGATTACGACGCTTTAGCTGGCCTGGCTGTCGAGCAGGAGATAAGAGGCCTAAAGGAGCTCTGCCCTGATTGGGTAACTTCACTTATCGCTGGCCGACAGTTTACTAGGTCCCTATAGCTAATAGTCTCTGAGAGAAGGGAGTACGAGACAGTCCAACATCGAGGACAAATGGGCAACAGGGTTCCCTGGTCACACAGCTTGCAGTTTGGTCCTCCATTTGTCTTAATGCTGAATGTCCACTTATGTCCACTGTCGTTTAGATACCAATCTGTGGCTCTATTGCCTTTCACACAAGGTAAAAACCAAGACCGAGTTCCTTATAGACTTCAGTGCGGTCTTGTACTGACTAACAGTAGTGATGCTGTAGATTCCTCAGTTGCCTATATGCTAAACATTTGTAAAGAAATATAGACAGCATGGAAAAGAACACAACCATAAGGGCAATATTTGGCACGATCACATTCCATTCTCAGAGGTTACACTTGTATCTACTGGTTCTTGTTTTGGAAAACCCAGCGAAACGTCCCTTCTCTGAGGTCAGAACAACAAAGAAACGCCAAATGCAAAGTACTTATGTGCTGCCATGAAAAATATTTCTGATTTACTGTGGCAAATAAAGTCATTCAAACCTCCATGTCCAAATGTATTGGTTGCTTCACAAACCAGTAGGTACAGGAGTAATAGAGGAATATGGAAAAAACGGGGAAGCTGAAAACTATACTGTGCACTAGTGGTTCATATATATGTGGATATATGTGAGAGATATATACAGTATCATAAAAGGTGTTCAATATCCACTGACACATTAGGTGTGTCATTATGTCCATTTAAATGGGCTGCGTAATGTCTTTTCATTATTTTCCTGGACATTTTTCTCTCATTTAAAAACTGTCTTAGACCAGTTTGACATATTTATTTGAACGTATAACTTCAAGAATAAATAGCCCATTTAAAGGAAGATATCTCAATGGGATGTTGAAAATAGACGGTAGATAATATAATACTTACCAGTTCAAATGTCTGAGCACATTAGATTTGCCAGGAAGCTAAATACATTGATAAATGAGGAAAACTGCAGAAAACAGGGTTTGGGCAACCATTAAACATTGGAGATGGAGAGTTATTTGTTATTGCTTTGTAATTTTGTAGGTAATAAATTTCAAATATGTGTCATCTAATTTCTGTCTGTGCAGCCCTAACTATTCATATTCTACTGCCTGTACCATCGTTTTAACTTTTGAGCTTACTGTTAAACAAACTAAGGCCACATGCCCCAGTACTTCACGTTCCCTCTGGTCTTTGGCACTGCAGCAAACACACAATCCAATTTGTATCGAACCTCATCAGTTTGAAGCCTTTACATAATAGCGCATGGCACCTCTAAGCAAACCTAAAAATATGTCACCCTCAGGCTAAGCCTTGAACCTAAAGCGGGATGTCACGTGATGCTTCTTTCTTTAATGTAAGCTAATTGATGCAGTTTAAAAGAGGGGCAGTCCTCACCTGCTTTGCCAGCAGCTAATGCAAGTGCAACAATCTTATTAGCAGAGAAACCAAGCTGTAGCTTGTTTGTCCGCCACAAATGCGACAAACGAGACATTTATGCATCAATTTCAAATTAACTTTACACATGAATGTTACAAAACAGAACGACTTCAACCCATCAGTTGTCTATTTTATTTCATCGTTTTCGGGAACATGCATACAGATGTCCACAAAACATGGCTGCTGTCGCACTAAGCAGATTGGAACCATTAATAGCACAATGCGTGCTGGTGCTGGAACTGGCCAGAATAACTCAAAGCTTCTTACCACGAGTCACAAACCAATGACTAAGGCAGACCCAGGTCCCATGACTCAGACTTACCAGGCTCTGTAGTTTGCTCTCTACCATGTTAACAGCAAGATTGTTTTACAAACATAAAGTCAATTGAACTGCATTAGTTGTACTAAGCATTCATTCACTCAACTTCCTTTATCGTTAAGGCTTCAAACATATGCACAAACACACAAGTAAATGTTGTAACACAAATGCAAAAAAAAATTCTGGACTTGGTTGAAAAGAAACACACAAGCCTAACCAGACTTAGATTTTCCACTAAATACAAAGTCCCTCATTTTGAAATCCCCTGTTCGTTATGCTATGCTAACTAGCTGCTGGGTCCAGCTTCATATCGAACAAACAAATAAAGTAGTGAATCAATACTCTCAAGGTATGCTCAGACAGAAAGGGAATTTTAGACGCACAATTACATTAAAGTTAATGAGAAGTTATGAGAAAGCTTGAATAGACATGCTCCAGGTGAGGATATATTTTCAAAATGTGTACTTTTCCCAGAGCCCTATGAATCTAGCGTTACTCAATAAGCAGAGAGAAAAAAAGAAGAATAACTGGAGGGAAATAGCAGTTGTTGGAAGGTCCTGAGTTCAGAGGCACAAAAAAACAGACCAAAACCTACAGCACCAGAAGCAGTGCTAGTTTGTACACTCTGCACACACAACAAACACAGTAATCCAGTGGTAGCTTTGCTTCACCCTCTGAACACACCTTGAGGTGAAGAAGTAAAATTTCATATTGACAATTGAGGTTTATCTTTTTTGGTTCTTCAAATATTTTATATTTCAATCCTAATAACAGAAGTCACTTTGTTTCACAAAAGTAAAAAATCCTTGCAGACACAGATTTTACAAATTGACATTCACATTGAATTGTGAGTCACACAGAATCTAAAGAGTCCTTGAAAAAGTGAAAACTCTAGCACAATTCAATGAGTTAAGGCAAAACAAATGTAAATCTTGCCAATACAATAAAACAACACTTTGCACAAAACAACAAAAAGCAACTGCATGCGGTCTAAGTTATACACATAATCAAAGCCATGAACCAAAGCTGAGTATGTTAGAAATGTTACAAATGTTAGGTACTCGATTGTTAGTAACTGCATTTCGGAAAGATTAGTAAAGAAAGGTTATGCTCTCGCTGAGGCATTGGATAGTTCCAATATGGAAAGAAAAATACCGGTATGGAGGCTAAAGTCGTCTGTCTCCTAGGCCCAGATCTACTGGAAGCTCCAGGGTTTGGCGAATCGCTGGAGCCAGAGTGCTGTGTCTACGTGAAACAGAGTATGTGACAAGCTTCTTGGTTATACTGTTGACCCAATGGCTTTGCTTGGATAGATCAAGATTTTGGCGACTGGTTAAAGCCTTATCAAACTCTATAAAACTTGTACCGTAAAAATTATATTTATGATTAAAAAACTGTTTCTTTAAAAATTGACTGTCATTTCTACGATGAAAAAAGCAACTGTGAGGATAAGGCCTACTGGAAAGTGCATCCTCACTTGTGCAACAACACCAACGTGGGGCTGCTCCTAAATCATTAACTATATCATTACCTAGAACCAAAGTTAACCAGTAAACATTGCGTAAATGTACTCGTATCACACGATTCAGCTTTGGCTACCAAAGCAAGTATGAGAATGCAGCGTGGACAAACATGATATCCAACACAAAAGCTTGTGTACCTACCAGCTCAAGAAAGGTATTCTCCAGAGATTTATATTCCGGGGAGCTCTTGTTGAACAGGTCGTCAGAAAACATCATGTTAGTGACCCTCAAGCTAAAGAAAACCACTAACTCTTTGCTCCTGTCCACTGTGGTCATCAGAGGGGTGCTGGCTTGTCTCATGGCCGGTGCTGCCGTGGATTCATGTGGGCGTTCGTCCGACTCTGAGGGGTACCCACTGCCGCTCTCCTCCCCCAGAGGCTCAGTCCCACCTGGCTCTGTCCAGCTCTGACTTGGTCCTACATCCTCTTGAACGTTTGAGCCCTCGGCAGGGACGTCCGTTGTCCCACTGTGCCCTCCGTTCGACTCATCTACGTCTTCAGGGGCTTCGCCACTCTCTTCAGGAGGCGGCAAAGGCTCCACAGCTGATCCTGGTTCAATACCTTGGGCTGTATCCTCATGAGGATTATCACTCGCCACTTCCACAGGGTTGGGGTCCGGAGTCTCCAAGGGACCATCTTCATTCTGTAGCTCGGGCTGTTCCTCACTGGAACCATCAGTTGGTTCAGGTTCTTGTAAAATAAAACATATCATGAAAGAGTTTTTAATACCTTGGAAGAGTAATGTAAACAGATCTACTAGTATAGTAATACTCTACATCAGCGTGGCCAGATGGGAAATGTTGAGGTATCGTGGCTGTGTCGAGATACCGAAGCGCAGTTGTATTAAAAAGTGGTTCTAAACGTTCAGGTCACATGACCATGGCTAAGTGACTATCACTATCCAGATTAAAACTGATAATACAAAGTATTAGGGTAAGTAACCCCAATACTAACCTAAATTATTGTATATCATAGAAATGTTGGCATCATTGACTGTACATCTTAGAGAGGGAAAAATCATTATATCAATACAGTAATTATCGAACAACTGGCAACACTGCTCTATATATACATAATACTACACAACTCACCCAAATTCAGTTCAACAAGCCTGACTATATTTGGTATCTTTCGAAACTCTACTAGAAATTAAAATTAAGTTTGGGAGATTTGCTTGGCTGCGCAGCGTGAGGCTGTAATGACTGGACCGCCAGACAAATTACTGCTTGTTAATGGGTTTTAATATGATTTATTGCCTCAGCAGGGAGCAAAACTCCATGAGCAAAACCTAACCACCAAATCTAATTGTGCTGCCGATTCCATTTCCCTTGAGAGGCGACAGTTCTGCACTTACATCATAGGGGGGAAAAATAGGTCGCTCTCTATCAGTCCAGTAACTTTAATTTGTCGCTAAATTGTTTTATGAGACTGTTGAATGTTGTAAAATGAAATTGTCAAACAGTAGTTAATATTAAAATGGTGCCAAACTTGAATAATCTGTACACATAAGTAAAATAGGAACATCTTTTTTCACCACCCAGTACATGTGGATCAATACTAGACCGATCATTTAAAATGCTATTAAATGGTCATTTAAGAAATTACATTCTTTCACAACCTCTTTTGATACCATACTTTTCTGCTTTTTACTGCTGTTATCTGATCAATTTCCCTTCGTAACCACTCTCCCTTGTTTGGTATCATCCAATCAACCCAGTTTGAATTCTTTCAATCTTCTCGTCTTTTCTGTCTCCTGCCAATAAAAATAATTATTTGCCATTTTCCAGACGTCAGCAGAATCTGAAACCAGACACTGACGATGAAGTAATTAGGAAACACCACAGTCTACTTTTGATCGACAAAGTTTTATTCAGACTTAAACTTGTCCCGCTTCTGATTGAAATGAAACCTTGTGCTTTAAAGACAAGATTCAACCTGAAGGAGCCTTACCGTCAGTCACCCGTCCTTCAGGTTCGGCCTCACCGCCCTGATCTTCCTCAGATGGTGGCAGCACCTCCACCTCTGGCACTGCCTCCTCCTCCTCTGTGGTGGTTTCTGGAGCTGTTACGTCTCCGGCCTCTTGAGCCGGATTTGCTGCGGCCATCAGAGGGGTCTCGTCGGGGACAGCAGGACTGGCTTCTTGGAGGACGCTTGGGGGGAAAGGCATGATGGTGTGTGTTTCTGGTTCGATCGTTGAAGCTTCCAGAGAGTTTTCTATCGCTGCCAGTGTGGGTAAGAAATTGTAAACAGGGGTGTTGTCCTCTGTCTGCGTCTTTGTGTCGTCCTCTGGTAGGAAACTCTCAACCGACTTGATGCCGAGCTCAGCAACTGGATAAATTGTAGTCACTGAAATGGAAAAGTTCAAAGCACTGCTTTAAACTCCTGTTATTGTTGTTATACTCAGTTAAAACTGAGTAGCCTTCAATATTAATCTTACCAGCCTCAAAGCTAAGAGTCTGTAGGTCCATCGGTAGGGACGGCTCCTGTTTCAAGGCCTTCTTAATGATGCTCTTCAGTTTTGGAGCGTTAACATCCTCGTCCGGGTCCGTTTGAGGCTCCTCAAGACCCTCAGGATCATCATTGAGCTCTGTCTCTCCGTTGAAGACCACAGCGTAGCGCATAGACACATCCTCCGTGCTGATCAACACAACAAATCAGTCAGGAGCCCTCAAAGCACACACACCTCAGTAGATGTCTCATAATTCAGAAATGTCTGAGTTCTATCCCAACAAGAATAATTTGAGTAATGTTGTATTGTCTCTCGATACTTTAGCAATAAAATGTCTCGATAAAAGTCACTAAATTAGGTTTTGAGTCAGTTTGCTGGATTGTTTTCTCAAAATTAATCACAACACAAAGATTGTGGTGCTCAAACTTAAATGAAATCTGTGATGAAACTCACCGAAATCCCAGAACACGAATCTCTTTGAATCCTGGAACTTTTTTAAACACATGAAGCATCTTTATAAAAAAAAAGACAGAATGAAAAATGGTAAAGATATTTAGAGAACGATTAATAAAGCTTAAATGAATAAAACCCTCCAAAAAACATTTAACATTTTGGAAATTTGTTGACATTGTATGTTGAATATTGTTAATTCAACAAGGAGAACAAATAATCATTTACAATGTTAAAATCACAGATCTCTCAAACTCACCTTAACAGAACCATTTCAATGTGTGATGTATGTTGTGTGTTGTAGGTTTTTAGTGAGTAGCTTTTTACGTTAGTTTTAACATTTGTAAAGTGTCTTTGAGTACTTTGAAAACGCTATAGAAATAAAATGTATTATTATTATTATTATTAGAACAGGAACCCACAGGAAGGCTGAACATTTAGATGTCATCCACGATAGATAAACACTTCGGAAATTAAAATGATTGTGTTGTATAGTTAAAATATAGTTCATCTTATTTGAAGCCACAAGCATTTATTATATTGTAAATGCCTACAACACCACTTTTTATCCCTTCACCTAAAATAAACACTACTGACACCAAACTATCCAATGCATCAAAATGTTCTCAGTGACTTAAAGACGCCTTAACCCATTGGATGGTGTGAGTGTGTATGTAGCATGTGTGTTTAATCACGGGTGACGTGTCAGGCCAACGGACACGTGTCAACGGGTCCGGATGGGTCCAGGTTTGACTTGGAGATAATTGCAGGTGCGGGCGGGTGAGGGTTTGCAAAGTGTCAATGGAGAGTCCAAACCACGCCTACTCCCCCCCTTGACCATATTTGGAGGTTGCTTCACGTTCACCCTTCATGGCTGCAGCTGGATATACCTGATCGGATTAGGGGATTTGGGAACAGGTGTGTTTATGTGGATTGTGGGAGTCAGGCGATGGCGAGAGCTGGAAAACACTGACGACTACCGCAGGGCGGGGAAAGAGGGAATTACTGGCATGCAAAAGATCCAGGTAGCATTGAGAAGTGGTAATAACAACCTAATGCACTTAATCTTAATTCTTCATCCTGAATCCGCAAAAGCAGGAGGTGTTAATACGATAATTATTACATTTATGTTCAGACGTAAACCTTTAAGAATTTTTCAGCCTTTGTTCACACAGTTTACATTTCTCGACACGACCCTTAAGAAGCACACTTTTGACCTTTCACTCTTATTCTACATTATCTAAATGAAAGCCGGGACACATTTCTGTCAAAAGATATGACGCGCCGATGGCTTTTCGCCATCAGAAGTCATCCTTAATCGCTATGGCCAACGCCTTCTTAGTCACAGATTATCTACTCGATTAGATCTGACTATTCCGGGCTTGTGGTAATTCAGAAGTCTTATCTTAAGACCCTTGGTTACAACTTTAAAGCTGTTAAATCAATCAGGGCGTGTTTTACACCTAATAATACAATATTATAGAAGCCTGCAATCATACGGAGTTCAGTGCGAGTCATCTTGCACGTGAAAAGTTCAAAGAATGGTTTTGATGTGAAGGGTAAAATAAGGGAAGAGGAAAACAGAGCGATTATGTTTTGTCGGCAAACAGGGAATGGACGACCAGCAGCTGCTGCATGAGCTGAAGTTTACGAGAACACACACTATAAAGCGCAACAGCTGCTTTTCCAGAAGAGTTTCATTACCCGGACCGGGATGTTTAAAAGCTTCTCCAGCACATCCATCACCTCACGGGGCTTTGTGTGTCTGCAGGTAAAGCTCAGACACGTGTCGACATCAGCCGTGGGTGTGTAACCTCAGGACTCTGCCTCACCTTGTCAGTGAGCTCCCGGGTGATGTCGCTGTAATGCGGCGACGTGGGGTCGCTGAGGAGCTCGCTGTACGCCGGGTCCACGATGGTGACGCTGAACTCCACAATGTACTCTTGGTTGTTCTCCTTTATCATGTTGGCATTCTGCGAGTATGGGGAAAAACAAATCGACATTGCATTGCAGGAAACTACGGGGATTGCGTTGTGGTCCAGGTAGAAGAAGGTGAAGGTTTAGGATTCTGAATTATAAGGTCAAAGGCGATCGCCTCACCATGTCATCGTCTGTTGGAAGCAGAATCAGAGGCGGCGTCCAGGTACCTGAGACAAAGCCGCATCTCGCCAGTTATTTATGGAGCCATCATGCAAATGTATTGACAGCCGTCGCATTCCTAAACTAACTGAATTGCTTTAATTGAACAATATTCACGCATTTGTGTCGCACTCACATTCCCTTGCATGATCTGGGGTTGCAGTGACAGCTCTGGAGACAAAAAGAGAACATAATTATAAGCAATGTATTCATAGACGAGTACATTTTCTGGATGAAATTAGTATTAATCAAGAATCCTCATGCTTAAAACCAATTTCATTTTTGTATAAAATCCTCACTATCAGATGTGGCAGTGCTTTAGCTGTTCTGAATCCTGAGCTGAGGCGTTAATAGCTTCTCTGATATTTCCATCGCCTCAGAAAATGAAAACACTGCTAATTGTTGACAATTATTTAACAGATTTTGTTTTGCAGTTTTTGTAATTGACTGAAAACACACATCTATTGCTACATTAAAGAGGGAAGTCTGCACCCACCCATCAAGTTCAGCCTCCTCTGCCACTCTCTGGAAATTAGAAACAAGATGTTGACGATCACAGATGTACAATGGAGGAGGATAAGAAAACAGATTTGCAGTATGAAATGAAAAGATATTGTTCTGTGTTTATGCCGGACTCACTCTGGCCACCAACTCCAGGTGCTCCTGGGTGCTGCTGAAGTTCTGGGCCAGCTCGTCCATGCAAAGGTTCTGGTGCTGGCAGGTGTAAACCCAGGCTCTGTACTCCTCCGAGTTCGGGACCCGGTCAAAGAAGATCCGGAACGCCTCCCAGATGGCCTCCTGGCAAACTGCACATGAATCATGTAACGTTACAGAAATGCATCAGAAAACAGTTATGAATGCAGAGCACATAATGGTACAATAAATCACAAAGTGAATTATACAATATCATATAACTTGAACAGCAAAGTAATGCCTGTTTGAGTAAATGTCAAACTGTATTTCATGTCGTGACATTTTTGCGAATATTAAAATCAGCCGCCCTGAAGCAACAGTGTGCTTCATCTGCCTCCGTGACACAATCAAGCTCCGCATTGTCCAATATATTGATGCCTGTGGGAAATTTATTCTCGAAAAATCACAAAGTGCTTAGGTTCAATACACCAAATTAATCAGCCGCATTTTGAAACGATGCACAACAGCTGCTGTGGAACAATTTGTATCACCAACCAAATGTAGCACGCAGGCAATGGCCTGTTAAATCACCCACAATCCATCTCTCTTGGACAAAAGATATTTGCATATAGCTTCATTATATCAAGTGCTTTCTTTGTGTGCATCCATAAAGTCAGTAATGAACAGCCTCATCCGGTGGCATCGCATTGACGTCACCAGGCTCCAGACCAGCAAAACAAACGCTGCATATCTACATGTGATTTAGAGAATTATACATATCTGTGAAGACAAAATAGAAATAATCCAGGTATTTATTCAGCTACCAAATGCAAACACCTGTTGAATTAGCAGGTACACGCAGGTTTTTTTAAAGTGGGTAAAACCTAGAAAAAAGGCAATTAATTCCCTTCCCATTGCCAGTAGAGTTCTGGGTTTTCCCCCCCAGTGCATCATGTTCAACGTCGCCAACCCACCGACATCTGAGGCGCTCTCACACCTCGCTGTCTTGCCAAATTAGCACGGTCACCTGGGTCTCATATTTCCATCACCGGAGCCGTAGCTGATTAAAACCTGTGTCTGCTGCAGAGTCATTTGACCCAGGGGCAAATGCTGATTGAATCCATTCACATTGCAGACAAAAGCCAGATGTTAGTGGGTGTAACAGGTTTTTGTTCAACCAGTGGAAAAGGGGCTTAAAAGTTTGATTCTCATCAACACATAGTTTGTGTTTTGGGAAAGAATCTTTGATTGCATTAAAAGATATTCAGTCGTGATTATAACCTTCGTCAAGGAGGTTTTCACCCCTGCCCTGTTTGTTTGTTGGTTGGATTGCATGTGTGCATTTTGAAGGATGTGGTGCATGTCAATGAAGAACCCATTCAATTATGATAGTAGAATAACATTGAAAACAAATCTGGCACATTCTTTTAACTGAAATCTAAGATTTTATGAAATTTGAAGTTCTTTGATTTAAATCAAGTGGACTGTTGGGCCTTGGTGGAGGGACGAAACAAAAATTCATATTAGAAATCAAAACATTGGACATGACTTTTTACCTCTGAGCTTGTAATAAGCCCGATGGCTGCCCAGGACCACTTTCATTGTGTCCTGGGGACACACCTTGACCCCTGTGTTGAACATTGTTGACCTCCTGGTCCGATGTCCGACATGTGCAGAGTGTCTGATTGGTCGAGCAGCTTCCAGGAAGTGTCTGTACTTCACATCCCTTAGTCCAGAGAAACTGGGTTCTTGAAGGTCTGCGAGACAAACATGTGAAGTTAGAAGATTAGGAAGGATTAGGATGAAGGAACCTTTCTTTATCTTTACAATTTTCAGAAAATAAAATTTGACTTAAACATCTGAGCATTTGTGATAAGAAGCTTAAATATGTTGACTATAATGTTTGTGTGAGATTTCTCACTTAGCAGTAGAGACCATTTCTGGGGAGGGTGACAACACAAAGTCAAAACTGCCCCTGTGTATGTGTGTAGTAAATACTTTGTAGTTAGTGGCACCCAAACTTAGTTCAATGGTTTATAGAGGTTTAGAGGTTGAGATGCTTCACTTTTTAAACAAGAATCTTGTCATCATTCATAAAGAAATTACTTGCAAGCTGAATAATTCATTTTCCGTTAAAGAAAAGAAAGAAAAGCAAGTGTCAAAGTGTATATTTGTAAAGCTGTTATGTGTTATTAGAAAATGTACGGTAAATTTTGTCAGGAGTCTTTCACATATGAAGAACACAGCTGGACATTGTCTGGGTCAGACGTGTTCACAACAACATGTAACTGTCAGGAACATTCAGGTGAGGGCTGGTGTCTGGGTAGAGCTCGCATGAGGCCGGACATGACGTATAAATTAACAGGATGTGTTTTTGGTGGCAGCACATCAACACCAGCTTCGGCTCTTAAATCTCGTTGCATTTCCAATTTGACATCTTCGTGAACGTCTCATACGTTTCTGTCACCTCTTGTTCACCATGAGATATTTCTATTCTTTCAGTTGAGCATCTATCGTGTGTCAGAAACATTTTCCTGCTGTTTTCTCACATAGACTCACTCAGACACCCTCCGGACATTCAACAAAGGGGTTTTTCAGGAAAAGTTGCAGAAAATATCCAGACCAACTGACTCTGACATTTGCGTTCTCACATACAGCCCCTCTGGAAAAAGTCCAGACTTCAGAGCAGGTCTGAAAGCAGCTCGATTCTTAAAGTGTGTATCCAGGTATCAGGCAATTAACACCAGCTTCCGCTGAGGAGTATTAAATGTGACAGTCACTTAATCCAACAAGTTACATCATGGCATCTGCCTCTTACTGTAAAGTGCTGCCTTCCTCTGCCACCACTACTGTGTTGGTGCGATGAGTTTATCTGAGCTTTACACTTCACTTTGGTGTGAAAACACCTGGGGCCCGGAGCTCTGAGCTGCTGCTTGGACGGGTACGGCCTTGAACGCTGGTAAAGGTGCACAGATGTGTTGAGAAAGCGAAGGAGCAACACTCTCTCCTCCCCGTGGATCCGCGGCTGAGACGCCCTCGGGCAACTTAACCCATGACCAGTCCCAGGACGAGTTTGTATTTGGCGGTGTTGAGGTGTGAATGTGCACAAATGCATGCATGAGGTGCACAGCACATGTATCTCAGATACAGGTGATACCACAGCAGATTTTATTCATTCCCACCACCTCTGCATCATCAGAGTATCTCAGGAGGAACTATTTATTGCGTTTTATCTATATATATATATATATATATGCTATATATTTTTTACAATGCCCTTGTGTATGATAGGATGCTCTTATCTTTCTTCTATTATTTATTCATCATGAACGTTGACAGATGTGGGTGCAGGAATGTGTACATGTACGTTATAGGTGCTGTGCAACAAAGTTGTGCGATGACAAAAAAGCTCTCTCTTCTTTTCAGACCTGTTTCCATGTCACTGAGCTGCTGCCGACATGATGAGAACTGACCAAATTGTCTGATCACTTTAATGAAGACAACAAACTCAGTCGCCCGGTGAGGCCTTTCACCGAGGTAACCCCACACCATTCCAAAGTGTGCCAGTCGACGCTGTCTCACACAGTCACCCCATTGAAGGAAGCTATTTTAGAAGAAAGGCCCTCATTGTGACGCCAGGTGGCAAACCTCAGAGGGCTTCTTAAGACAATAAGCCAGGATTTAGAAGCCCCAAAACACCGGCCGGAGGTCATCAGGCTCAGATAACAAACCGTGCCTCCTCTGGATGAGAGAGGAGCGGAGGTAATGGAAAAAATAAGAAAGAGCAATGGAGTGTAAACAATATAATCACAGTTATATCTGCGTCGCAGCTTTGAGCCGGGGTAGCTTTTTTGGGGGGGAGGAGATAAACAAGAGAGCAATCTTCGTCCATAAAGACAACTGAGCTGCGCTATCTGATCTTCAGCACGTCGCAGTAACACCGAGCCGAACCCCGAGTGACGACATCACACGGCAACAGACACAGGGTGTCACACGAGGACACGCTGCACAGCTGTAAGTGTGTGTGTGCTGTAGCTTCTGCAGGAGGTGGACACAACATCACAAACACCCAGACACGCTAATGCAACGCAACACCTGCACACAACATATTTATATTTTCATTAAAACTGCACCATTGAGTTGAAATAGTACAGAAGTTAAACTGAATTCAAATGTAAATGATTTCATCTTTGTTCTGATTGTATTGATAGTAAAGTGATGATAAAACTATGTTCACTTGATTAACAGGATATTTGTAGAAAAATGACAATTATTTGCTTTTCTTTTGTTTATTTGCTTTATATCACTTTAGACTGAAAATCTTTGGGCTTTAGAGTGTTGATCAGTTTGAAAGTATCACCATGGTCTTCTGAGAAACTCTTTTCGTCTGTTGGTTTACAAAAATGTCAAAAGTTCTTGATTAGGACCGGCAGCACGGCAATGCAGTGGTTAGCACTGTCACCTCACAGTAAGAAGGTTTCTCTGATGGGAGTTTGCATCTGTTAGCGCTGGTTCTCCCCGGGTGCTCCCGCTTCCTCCCACCGTCCAAACACATGCAGATTTGGGATTAGAGTTAATTGGAGACTCTAAATGAATTAATGGTGTGAACCTACGTGAGAACAGTTGTTTTGTCCTCTGTATGTTGAGCCTGTGATTGGCTGGCGATCTGTCCGAGGGTACACCTAGCCTCTCTCCTGATTCAGCTGGGATTGGCTCCATCTCCCCCCCCACGGCCCCTCAAAGCATCAACGGTATAGATAATGGATGGAACTAACAAGTAAGAGTATGTGAGGATATAATTAGAGTGTAATTACACATAGTTTAGCACTGATTTGTTCTCTCAGAGCTTGTTTGTTCCTCTTGTCTTGTTTAACGATGCTGTATTATTAACTTACTCATGTATTATTGTTGCAAATTATTATGATTGTGTGTTTATCATAGTGTCAGAGTGACATGTCTATGTTGCCACCACACTGAGCTAAGACTGACGTGACTGAAATGCTTGTTCAACCTCAAAGATATACTTAGTATTGTGTGGCTGTTGCGTTGCATTATACTGCTCATACAGGTTTGTGTTGCTGACGTGTGACGAACGAACTTAAGAATTTAAACTGTTCAAAACACCAGGAAACACTTTTTGCTAATCATTGAATTACACATCAATAATAACCTCAACAATGAACAAAATTGTTTCCCTCAAATCCAAAATTGGCCGAAGACCAAGAACATACAAAGAATGTGTGGCCATCCATGTAGACCTGTGGGCAAATCCATCCCTGTTTAGCGTCTGTCAGGCAGAGCCGCTCACCAACTCGACCCTCCCCCTCCACTCGGTCAGATTTTGGCCTGAAAATCAGCCAAGTCCTGATTGTTTTCGTTAGAAATCAGGAAAATATCTGAATGGGGGGAAATTGAAGAATGACTCGCACATGCTCATACACGGGGGCCTGAGCAGGAGGGGGGGGGGGGGGGGGCATCAGAGCGCTCGGCCCCTAATGCCTGGCGCAGAAAGAAAAAAAAAAAAGGCCTCACAGCAGAACTACAAGCCAGAAAAGATTAGCGTCCTGCGACACTGGAAACAGAATGGCTTTTGTTTCCTCCAGGATAATGAGCTCACCCGGGCACATCACACTGAACGAGACAACCCGTGCGGACGCAAATGTTATCACTGGCCAAACGATGCTATCTTTCCCAGCGCACAGCCATTATATGCCACCGCCCATTAAATTCAAATGGTGAATATTCATGACATTAAATGGGGGCTCGTCGGCTGCTTGACATTTTCTAAAAAGTAGAATTTGAGGACGAGCTTTCGTAGTTTTCAGACAATTTTTTGGTCACTCAAACACACTTTAAACTGAAGAACGCTGTTGCCCTTGAAGTGAGTCACCACCCCTGTCACTGATAGAAAATCTGGAGGATTTCTCATCAACTTCACTGAAAGCAATGTGCACAGTGTCCTTGATTCTTACTTTCTTATAATTTCGTCTTGATCCCGGTCGGGACAGAGCTGTGCAGAGAGTGACAGAATTGCATTTGTCCCCAAAGTGCAGCGTCAAAGAGTTAGATTGTTTCTACTTTCCTTCAGAAAGTTGCGACTACTCAAACTTTTCAATAACTGAAAATAAAAACTCTAAAAATGTGGATTCGAGCCTGGATTCTTACCTTTGATTTGACTTGCGTGGAGGGTAAACACACACAAAGTGAAGAATAGTCCCGACTTCAAAAGCATGATGGGCTAATTTATGTGGTTTCCAAGCCCTAAGTTGTCATTTGTAAAGAGATGGTTGTAAAACAACAATAAGATCCAGACCCGTTCTATAGCTGGTCCACTACGGAGAGGGGGAGGTCCAGTCCGCTCCGATCTGAACTCCAGCTCAGCTCCTCAGCAGCCCTCAGTTCCTGGTTGCTGTTGGATCCCTGTTGACATCCGAGGTGGCTGCATGGATGGATGAGCATAGGGAGCGAGGGAGGGAGGAGAGGCCGAGGAAGAAGAGACGGGGGAAAGAACGGATTGGAACTTTGGCTCGGTGGTTTCCCTCCTGCGCTGTCAGTATGATAACAGTGACGAGGTTAAAAAAGCAGGCTCCGACCTCAGACTAATCTCTTTACCTTCTTCTCGCTGCTTGTAATCCCTGCGGGGCCACGTGGCCACTCGGCCTCATCCTGTTAGCCACCTGCTGGACCCTCATCTGTCAGCTGAACAAACTTGGGGATCTGCCAAAGTGGCCTGGACCAGAGGACTATACACCCCCACGGTTTGGCCCAAGTTAACACTGACACCAAGCCTCTTTGTGCAGCCTCTGCGTGTCACTGTGCGACTGCCTAACTCTCTCGGTTTAGAGTTCTCCTTCCAGTGTGCCCACGGCAAATCCCTACCTCCCAGATCCGTTAACTTGGGTGTCAAATGAGGTCAGCACCGCAGTTCAGTTCTGCACAAATAACAATGTGCCTTCGTACTCCTGCTGCTAAATTCAGCCTTTTCTGACTCTAGTGCCCACATTTGACCCCGCTCCTTCCTCCCTCCTTTTATCTGCTGTGTTACCCGTGAGCCTACGGACAAATCAACCCCTCACCCCCTCTTCAAATGCCCACGTACAGTGCGAATAAGACTCTTCTCCTCTTATCAGATCCAGAGATAATTTGACAGATATGCAAAAAGGCAGCATCGGGCTCTTCTCTCTCTGCAGGTGCTGGTGCTGAGGGTGGTGAGGGTGGTGAGGGTTTGGGAAGAAGTAAACAGACCGCGGAGGCGTGTGTGGCCTCTCGTGTTGTGGTGCATCAGGGTGGGAGGGCTCCATGTTGTTAGTCTCCACCCTCACCTCTTTTCTGTGAGGAGGATTAGCAGCCCCTGTTGCTTGTTACCAATCTGCAGTGAATAAGCCCTCATCCACCCGGGCTGCTTGCTGACACAGTAAACTGAACCTTGAACTAACGAGTGTGGGGGTTGCAGAAGATGTCGTGGCTTCAACACGTCGGCAAACAATTTCCTGTGCACCTCTCGAGCGGATACGGAGCAGTCAGCGACTCTGTCTGTTTGCCGTTCGGAGCTGGGCAGGTACACCGGGGCTAAAGAGGAAATGATGTCACGTGTGTGAACGTCCACAACAGAGCAGTTGTGAGCTGTAAAAACAAAACAATGAGCTGAAGGACACAACAATGGGAGGAGAGAGGATGCACAGTTTTCTCTGCCGAAGTTTGTGCTTTTCAAGTCATTTTTGTGTGTTCCCAAAATGTCTCCGACCTCTCTCATTTGTGAGCTTCTGTTTGTAAAGCTCACAAATGAGATCCAACTTTATCTACGTGCAGAGGTAAGTTTTCGGTTTGAATCCCAGCTCGATCAGGGACTTTCTGTTTGGGGTTTACAAAACAGAGTTCAGACCGTAGAGTCCTTTACACACTTTGCATTTGTTATTTATTCAAATCCGATCATTCCAGTTCATAACCTTGACCCAAATCCTTAAGGATTACAGTAAGGGTCACAGATCAGGTATCGGTCAAGCTGAGCGAGTTCATGCTCATGCTGAGTATTAACAGGAAATTTGACGTCAAGTCCCGGATGTTATTATGTTCAAGTCCAAACTAGTTGACACTAATGCAACACCGATCACTGTTGAATGTGAGCATCATTTATGCATGAAAGCAGACTAACCTTGCAGCCGGTTCTTGTAGATTAATAATGTATTTTTTACTTCCCTGTATATTCATGAGCCACTTTGATATTTCTCCCCAGATAAACAAAACCTTGTCAGTCTGGAGCAGGATTTTAGTCTGACATGCTTGACCTTCTGCCACGTGGCTGATGACTTGAATCATCGTCCAATTAGAGGGGTTTGTTTAAATTATGCAGCACGGGGGAAAGTGGTACTTGCCATCTGTCAGAAGGGTTTATTTCATCAGGGACAGAGGCAGGGTGTCTCTGGCTGGAAGAGTCTGCCACAGCAAAAGGCACCTCTGCCGCTGCAGCCCTCATCTGCACAGTAAGTGAGGGATGTGGAATGTGTCTGTGAAGTATTGCTTCCATTAGCGTGTTATTGTTATTTCTCTGTGCCGCTGACAGCAGTGGCTGGGGGGGATTTGTTTTCAGGTTGTCTGAACGTCCTTTTCAGACTTTGGAACACGATATCTCAAGAGAGGGAATTCCCTCAAATTTGGTAAAAAATCTTCAGTGGGACTCAGAGATAAGATTTTGGTCATCAAAGGCCAAAGTGGAAGTTTCCTGTGTCCTCACAAAACAAACTTGTTGCCTTATGAAGACAATAGCTCAGGAATCCTTACAAATTTGGTACAACATTTGCGGATGAACAGATTCAAATTTGGATGTCAAAGGTCAAACCTGTCCAACAATCCTGTTTTTGTGTCTTGAAAGTTGTCATTTGGACTCAAAGAGGAACTGATGAGATTTCTGTGGTCAAGGTCAAGTTGACCTCACATCACTGTGAATTCAATATTTCAGGAACAGCTTGAACTTTTTTTGAAAGTCTAACGATTTACAACCACAGAGCAGTTTTATGTTATGATTTAACACAAAACACTTTTGAAAACAATTGTTCATTTGGATCATTAATGCAATTGATTCTAAAATTTGCTTTTCATAATGTCTAAGTGTCACTACAACTATGAAATAAATGTATAAGGAGTAAAACCACTCAAATCAAGGTTCCTGATGAAGATAAAACCCAGTAAAACACATTTTCTGTCCAACTTGAGTTAAGGCCTGAATCCGACCTTCTAAATTCAATTCAGCAAATAAAACCATAGAAAAGTGTGATTTTTGTGAGAAGACGATGTGAAAGCAAACTGGGGGATTTTACTTTTCTTATCTGTCAAATTAAATTGAAAACATTCTCATTCAGTTAACACCGACAGAAACTAATTTTAGGGATGAAAAGAACAAGGTCAAACTCATTCTAACAGTTATTATCATTAAAGTAGCAGTGACTGTTGTCTTAGCTTCTGACTCTTCTGAAGTTCATTCAATTTTATATGATTTACATATTAATATATAAATCACATATTATATTGATTTCACCATATTCTAGAAATTGATAGTAAACAGGCATGTACGAGGAAAACAAGGCTACATCTTTAAGTTAGGAAACAAATGTGTTTTCAGAATGACCCATCATTCATCCACCCTCTATATAACGTAATTTGTTATTATTATTATTATTATTGATATACCTGTTGTTCTTGGAGGGAAGTAGTGGAGTTTAAGCTAAGCCCAGCTGACGTTGTGTGACGGGCGTGGTACAACTTGGAAAGGTCACTGTATCAACAGGAGCAACATACAGAGACATGTGTGTGGACTGTGGAAAGAAGCTGGAGAACCTGGGAAACCCACAGGGACACGGGGAGAACATGCAAACTCCACAAAGAAGTGATGCAGCCGAACCAGGATTCAAACTAACAACCTTCTTCTTCTCATATAGACATTCAATCATTGTCATTTTTTTATTCAATATTAATTAAAGTTCAGTATCTTTACACTATTTACACACTTTACATTCTTTACATCTAGTTCACACCCTCTGTAGAGCAGCGAGGCACGAGGAAACCTCATAAGATTAACGACATATAAAAAACCATGTGATTCCCTCCCAGGTTTAACCTTCCCTTGAAGAGCGGAGAAAGACGAGTACCCGGGGCCTAACGGTCTAATATTAGTCATGTTCGTCGTAATGCTCCTCTTTGGGAAAATCCACTCTGGGCTGATTATCAGCGTGATCCACTCTTCTACACCTGCGGCAGTGAAAGTGCCATTGCCAGCACATGGCACTGTGTGCCTGTGCCAACATCAACTCTGTGACCTGGTGCTGGAGTTCATAGGTGAGGAAGTTCCTACTGCGCCATAATCTGCGAGGAAGATGTGTTTGTATAGCAGCCAACAGTGTAAAGTTCAGCTCTGCATGCATGTATCATGGATTACTGTCAGGACTGTGCAGTGGCAGCAGCTGAGTTCCAGATGAGAAGACATTTATTTTGCATTTTGAACACTTTTTAGGATTTTAACTTCCTTGGTGGAATTTCTGTAACGGAATCCAACCATGGTAGACATGGTCAAGTTCAGTACATTTCATTTTAGTGTTTGAATAAATTCAACCAATCAAGGGGGGAAACATTTTGCACAACCACCACCAGAGGGCGGTATGTTTAACGGTCCCATCCATAGACTGTGCACAAAGATGGATGATGTTACAGTTCCCCCAAAAGTGAAGCCAAAGCATCTTGATCGCCACCTGGTGGCTGGCTGCAGTATAGCTCATAAGTTAGTGTTAGTGAATGGGACATGGACCAAACAAAAAAGTCAAAGAAAATTAATAAAGGATGTATATATATATATATATAGAATCGTGTTTTTTTCCAAGGATAGTTTGTCATTTTTTAGCAAAGCTTTCATATCACCCTGTTTGTTCAAGTGTTAACTAATTCAAATAATACTTTGGTTTTAATTACTTATTTGATGCTATGCAAATAGGGGGAAACATCATGATTGACAATGGAGACTGCATCATGTTTGGAGGAGCATGTGTAGGAGGCCCTTGCAGAACCTTATGTTAGTTAAAAAACTGAACACTAAAAGGACACATTTTAAATCTATACATGTTTCATTTTCATTATAGATAGTAGATTTTATTTTGGAAGTAATCTTCTCCTGGTGGTTAGTGTGAGCGCAATATTAAAAAAGAATCCTGCGTAGTCAGAGTACTGGTCAAAGCAATCAGCAGAAATCATATATTTCAGTCTTATTTAAACTCAAAGGAGCTCCGTAATTCTTAGCTCTCTAAAGCCTTTTAAAATCTAAAATGTCCTCTATCCTCACCATCCAGAGAGGATTGAAACCTGAAACACACTTTTAGTCATTGACACATTATTGTTGGGCCCCAGTGCTACATAAACAGATGATGACAGCATGACGCTGGTAAAAAAACAAAAGCTGACAACATTGTGATTGTGATGGATTGCCAAGTATGCAACCTTGTCGTCTAATATCTGATTCTCATGCCATAGGCAACATAAAGTAATGGAAACAATATGCTCTCTGGAATATGAAAGACACGGCAGCCTTTGCTTTTGAACATTGTCAACTATAAAACAAAAATATTCAATGTTTATAAAAATAGGAAAGCCAGATCCCACAGGAACACTGGCGAGCCTCAATAGTCCAATCTGGTTTAGAAAATAATAACTTTTCGGAAAGCATTATAAATGTACACACTATACAAATGGTACGTAGTGATGAAAAACGACTTTGGATGGCTTGCGTCACAGTGCAAATTATAAGCGCCATATACTCTGTGAGCTTAACGGTCTGTGACAAGTATGAAGGTCCTGCAATTTGTTCCTCTCCCTAATAGAAAAAGAGCTGAATATGTGCGTCACACATTCAGACGTAGCCGTTTGTTATCCACGAATAAAAAGATTGGGAAGTGATGCTTCTCCATGTTGGTTAGAAAGGACAACTCCTGACATAGTGTGACAATCCTAAACCAAGTGTTACAATCCCCCCCCCTAACCCTAACCCCCCCCCCCAAGAAAAACAAAACCTGCTACTCATGAGGCACCGCTGGGGAAACGAACCAAACACTTAACACTGCAACAAAACTAACAAAATGGATTCTTAGGTTCTAAAAGGTAACCGTCACTCAGTTAATCAATCAAAAAGATAGGACAGACACAAACATCCAAACATGTCAAGGTAACAGCTCATGATGTAAATGCTGCAGAAGGACAAATCACACGCACACACACACACACACACACACACACACACACACACACACACACATGCACATACAGTTTTCAAAAACTAATCAGATTAAATATTGAAGCCTGCTGCAGTTCTGAAAAGACAACAATGACTTTCATACATACACCCGGGACCTCTCTCCTGAACCAGCAAGGATTGAGTCATCTGCATGTCATGCATGTGAAGGAACCTCTGATTGAAACGGCTCTAAGATCAGTAAATAAATGAGCTATTACAAATGTCACATGCAATGAAAGGCTCTTATCACTTTGAGGGTTTTTACTCAGGGCTCTCTGTAGTTGAGAGATGGAAGTCTAGAGAGGAATCACTCGTGTCTTCCACGTGAGAGGTGCCAGCGTACGGGCCCAGGAGAGAAGAGGCGGAAGAGGAGTTAAAAGGCTGCAATCCCACACTGGCACGAGGAGGATGGAACCGTGACTCCTGGTATCCAGGGAAATGGAGCCTGTTTATCATTTACCCGGTGGGAGACTTCATTTTATCTGGTAGAAATGGAGAAGAGCAGCAGGAAAGGCAGGGATAGAGGGCGGGTGGGGGGGAGACATGGGGAGGGGGGGGATCAAGAGGGAAAATGGAGAAGGGGCGAGGGGAAGACACAGGGGAAGAGGAGAGGGAAAGAGTCAGGCATGATGAAGGGGCAGACAGAGGAGGGAGGAGAAGATGGGGGAAAGAAGTAGGATGAACATTTAGAAAGATTGTGTGAAGGGGTGACAAAGGGGGGGGGGGGGAGTGAGAGTCAGAGAGGGAGTTCAGGTCAATTGACATCAGGGATGCATTTCTGTCCCGGCATATTAATCCACACCTGCCTAGAGCCGACGGCAGCATAACAGAGGCGGCACAGGAACCATGACTCAATCCACTGCAGAATTAAAAGCTGTCAAAACGGCCTCAGCCCCGGTGCAGGTACCACCGGTCTTTCACAGGGATGTTTACAGCATGAATCACATCCACAGACTGATGGGATGCACCCATTTAATCAATGTCTGTTATCAGAATCACACAGAAACTACTGAACTGGTATTATTGAAGCTTGGTGGAAGGGAGGGGTATGGACCGATGAAGAATCCATTCACTTTCGGTGTGGCGACCCATGGACACTATGAGGACACATCCTTCGTAGGACCCGGTCTACGCAGCTGAAGTCGGCTATATCATCGGCCGCATAGACCGTGTGAGACATCCGGTCTTTTTAGCAGCAGAGCTATGAAAAAGTTATTTGGATGATTAGAAACGTTTGGACCATTAGCTGTTTTGTTGAGTTCTTAGATTAATAAAATCCAATTTATGACGTTTTCGCCTCACTTGCTGCTGCCATTACCTCTTTGAAAAACAGTTAGTCACAGAAGTACAATTATCATGGGATACATTGGGCCAGGAAGGATCCAGCTGGTGGAGCTTCTTTTGCTCAGGAGTGCAAGGATGCTTTTTTTACATTACATTACATTTCATTTAGCTGACGCTTTATCCAAAGCGACTTACAATAAGTGCATTGAGGGTATAAACCCAGAACAACAATAATCAAGAAAGTACAATTTCTTCAAGATATCTAAACTACAGGGTGCTATAAGTAAGTGCCATTTAAGTGATACTAAAGTGTTAGTTTAAACTTTTATTCAAGGCATTTGTCGGAGTCTTTGATTCGGGAAAGTCTAGTAGCGCCGCTGGAATACAATAACTCTTCAAATGCAACCTCTGAAGGAATTGAGACACAGCTTTTGTACTGTACTCAACTTTTTTTTATTTTATTAATGCTCTCTGTGTGTTGACCCTGTGATACGCTGACAAACAAGGGGTGTGCACTGCCTCTCGCCTAATGTCAGCTGGGATTGGCTCCGGCGTGCAGAGTGCTGATACCTTTGATGACATTTGGTGCTGATCCGGAGACATGTTTATGAATATGATGATAAAATAGCCAATCAGTTAAGCTCTCTTCATGTGCGAATTGTAATTCACCTGTGGATTTGATCATGTGGGCATTTTGTGTGTGTTTGCTTTGAGATTAAGTGGAGCAGACGTTTTTCATCACTTACTTCAGAGCTCCTGCTATGTCCGCAGATGCTCAGTGTTTCTCACTGCATTTGAATTATACACAGTGAAGCGGCCACGTTGGTAAGAAAACACGAGCGCCTGTCAGGTCGCAAAAATAAAAGTGCCCTGAATCTTAACCTTCCACTGAGCATTTACACGACATCACAGAATACTGATTATCCACAGGGGCACTCAAGACTTAGTCACCAAAATAGACTATTTAAGAATTATGTTAGGAGTCAGTTGACCTTTTGATCTCCAGTCCACTGTTGTTTCCTTCAGTGTGACGTCTGAATACCGACCAGAACCTTTCAGATGTTACACAGGGACAAATATATTCACTTCAGACTCCATGTGACTTTGTGATTTTCTCATACTGAGCTTCACTGAACTTTTGAATAAACAGGTGACAGCTCTTTGTGCAGCAGCCGTGGTGCAGCTTCAGGGTTCTGTGGACCCTGCAGCTCTCTACTTTCAGCTTCAGTAAGAAAGACTATAGGCCAAACAATCCCATTTAAATTCAATCAAGCTGTACACACAGACATCTGTCCCCTAAACGTGCCTGATTATCTTTTTTATCAATATCCATGAATGATTCCCTGGAAAATGCCCCCAAACACCCACCTCTCAAAAAGAAATGACAGAGAGTGATGAAAAAATCTTGGATCCATCTCTTTGGCCAGATCCACACCAACATTTAATAGCTTTCTCTCTCGGCCCGTGTTCCTTCCACCAAGATACGTGGAAATCCATGATGAAAACATAACCTCTTCGGCTGAGGTGTGTGTAATTGTGTTTGCTCATGTGTGGAAGGGGGTGGGTAGTCTCTGGTCTGGCCACAGTCACCACTGCTGGATTTAATGAGGCCGTGGGTCCATGCGGCTGCACCTCAATGGATGCGGTGTTTTCCATATGATCTCACAATGGCAGAAATCATTCACATTCATTTAATGATTTCCCGAGTGTCACTTCAGGCTTTGCGGCGTTGCTGGAGGAAACCAGTTGAACTTACTTCACATCCTTTGATTCAGGGCCAAAGAAATCGGTGAGGAAAGTGTCAGAATCATGATTTCATAATCCTGCTGCTTTATTAACATAATATCGAGTTCAACACACAGGCTTCGCTACATAGTTATTTTATACTGTAGTATTCAGAAGGGACTTTTAATAAAGTGGTGAAACATCAGTCAACTCCAATGTGATATCTACAAAATGATTCCAGGGTCCAATTATTAAAAAGGTTGGGACAAACATGTAAATATAGATTCATTAAATGGCATCAACAGAACCAATCACGCTGTGGCAGATTTCATATCAGATAAACTGATGATTGAGTGGTTTCAAAACCATTCGTATGGACAAGAGCTGGGGTCCAAAGACGTCATATGAAGGAAACCATGCACATGATTCAGTGCTGGATGTTTGAGGTTGTTTCAGCTCCATTCATTTTTAAAGGTAAATGAGTCTTATTATAGAATTTAAATATCAATCCAGTGTCAATTTGTCTGGCGTGAGCAGGAAGCTGGATTCAAAGCGAGACGGAGAGAGAAGAAAGTTGTTTATCGGAGTGACAAGAACCTCGGGGGTATTTAGACGAGGGAAGGAAAAAAAGGGCTGAATTAGGTTGTGTCAGGAAAATTTCATGCTAATAGCTTCAGTGACATTTTGTGGTGTTATTGCTTGTGAAAATGGGAAATTACAAACATGCAAGTCAAGTTTCCGTCCCAATGCACCGTCTCATGCTTAATATCAAAGGTTAATAAACAATATGTAAATGATCCCCGAGGTGAGGGAGGAACCCTCATCTGTATTCTCAGAAGGCTCTCCGTGAAACAGAAATCGGTTTGGTTTTTTATTTCCTATTATTCCATATAATGTTTTAATATGGAACAAAATATAAATCTGATTAAAGTAATATATTAAGTAGATATAAGAAAGAAATAGATGTATATAGTTGCATGTAAAATACTCTCACCTGAATGTGAAATGTTTTCTTTCATACCAAACAAATGTGTCGCTAAATCCAAATAGATTTGTGGTATCTTTGTGGAGGAAGAGGAGGACAGAGATGCACAAGGAAATAAAATTACCTCTCGTGCCATATTCCCAGTTGCAGCGGCCTGTGCACAGACAAAGTCCCAGTGAGCGATGGAAACATTCAGGACGCAGCAGGGTTTAGAGAATAAAGCTCGGTAAACAGCTGACGTGCTGAGGAAGTCGCTCACATTAGATCAAATGCAGAGAAACATTGTTGCTTCAAGGATTTTATTTGTCCCAAACACAGGAATTAAGTATTTTTCAATCTGCTGTATTGTAACAGCAGCAGCCAGTTAATTTGTTTCAGTGTCGCTCCCTGTGCAGCTTTAGCAGGAACCTAAACTCAGCATGATTATTTTTGTGTTTACGACCGATCAGACTCAGATAGGAGCGTTTTGCAATATTTGAATTTTGTTTCTATTGTCAACACCACTGTCATCAGTGTTACCTCCTTTAACCCTGTTTTATTCATTATAATTCATTGCGAAAGTACTTCCTGTTGCTTTACCTCCACATCTCTCAGAGTCTGAGACCAATTCAGAAACAGACTCTTTTATCCCTGCTGCCATTGGCCAGATTACTAATTTCCAATGACTTGATGGGATTTTTAATAAATAATTTTCATACAACTGCCCTCAACCTTTTTTCTTTAACTCTGACATATGGTGCATATACAGTAATGGCATTTTTTCACCGTCCTCTATATTTGGATATCTATGTCTATGGATATATGTAATACAAATGTAAAAGAGAAAATGCAGACAAAGAAAGAGCATGTGATTCTTTAACATGTGAAAAAGACTGCGCACTTAAATAAATCACACTCTACTATCTAAAAAACAATGCATTTCCAGAAATCCCAGTTTTTTATGAAACACTGTGAGAAACTCATTTAATCTGATTCTTTTAACCGTTGTTTCAATTCACACAGTTAGTCTCAGGCCTCAGCGGACGACTTGAAACGAGCTCTGAGGTTTGTTAAAGGCCCAATGTGCAGTTAAAGAAGGGACACCCATCTCTCTCCCTGTGGTTAATTGAGTGCCTATTATCAGAGATGCGTACGCAGCATGGATGGTTGGATCATAACCTCAGCAGGACGCACACCTCCTCAGCCACCGCTACATCACTGCCTGATGTGAGGCTGTTTTGCTTGTTACTCCAGAGTGGATGTTAAGTGTGATGGATTCGCCGAGCTCCAGGGCTGATGGTTCCATAAACGCAGCCAGATCGAATCAACAGATTTTTTTTTTTTTTGACTCAGTGGTCAAACCCAGCGTGTCTTCTAATTTCCGAGGAAGCCCAGTTTAGGAGCGGGCAGAGGAGGCTGCTGTGTTATCAGACGTGCAGTTTAGCTGAGCTGGAGGTGAAGCTAATGCAAAGTGCTCAGGGCCTTTACACTAACCCACTTTGTTGAAAGGCGGAGAAAGTGCTTATGGCAGTGGATCTGCTGCGACGCACGAAGCGAGCATGCGTGACTGATGACTGCAATTCATCACACACACACACACACACACACACACACACACACGCACACACACACATGCATACATAGAGCGGAGGTGTGGGACTCCAGTGTCCGACTTTATCCACCCACAACAGCAGATGTTGTCGAGAATAGAAAGAAAATGTTCAGTTCTGCAAAATACATTTTACCACCACACAGGATTTTTGTGAGGACCTAAGAGTTTTTTTTAACTAGACACGGTCATTTTTCAACATTTGTCAGAGAATAATTAATGGATCTTGATGAATAAAGTGTGGTTTAGGGGACTGATATTGATGAGCATGTGTGCAATTCGATGCAGATCCAAATTAAATGTAATTTCATGCTTCCGTCTTTTTACAGCTGCTGTACGGCAACAAAAAGAGCCGGAATCTTACCACAGGTGGCGGTGTGGCCTAGGGGGTAGAGTGTTTGTTCTCCAACAAGAAGGTTGCCGGTTCAATCCCCACTCTTCCCCATCTGCATGCTGAAGTGTCCTTGGCAAGATACTGAACCCCTAAATGGCCCCTCATAAATGTTGAGTGTACTAATTGTAAGTCGCTTTGGACAATAGCGTCAGCCAAATGACATGTTATGTAATAGTTGAGTAAACGTAACGTGGCCTGAGCTGAGTGGACTGTTGATAGAGGTCTGTGCTCGACTGCCATCACAGGCTGTGGCTGTCATGGGGTTAACCATGCTGAGCTGTGCCTGAAGGAGCTATAACCTAATTTAGTGCTCATCATTCGAAAAGCACACATCCATCCATTCATTATCTATAACACTTATCCTCTGAGGGGTCGCACAGGGGGTGGAGCCAATCACTGCTGACATTGGGCGAGAGGAGGGGCACAGCCGGGACAGGTCGCCAGTCCATCACAGGGCTGACACACAAAGACAAACATCCAGTCACACTCTCAAAGCAAATGTAGTTTGTAAAATAATCAGCTAAATGTCAAAAGGTTGATTTTATAACTCATCACTTATTTTCTTTAATACCAACCAGGTCCATGTGTGGTGGTCACTGGTGTCAGAATCTGGATCAGTGAAAACCCATATCTAATTGTTATTCACCTTCGATCTCCTGACCCACCCGTATCGCCTGGTAGATTAAAGACTGACTCGTTTTCCTTCCTTGTCAAAGTTAATTGCTTCTGCCTGGATGAGCTAATTTATAAAGAGCAGATTGACCCGTGTGTCCACCTTTTAAACGACGAATGCCACAAACCGTCTTTAACCAGTAAGGGTGAGACAATAAAGGACCTGACCAGGGCTACTCTCAGTGAGACGATATTTTAGAGGTTCATTATCCATGTGTTCAGCCTCAGTAGCTGTTACATCAGTTACGTCCTTCACTGCTGAGCGGACTTGCGGCGGAGCAGCAAGGCAGAACACTCTGCTTATAGAGGGGGGGAAAGGTGGTTGTATAATTGTTGTATTTGCCTGAACGCTGCAATCATCCTGTGTCCACAACGGGATCATGTGCGTTTCCCTGTAGCTGGAGCCTCAGCGTTCTTATTTACTTATTCAACAACACCAACGTGTTTGTTGAACATCGACAGTCTTCCTGCATGAAACATTTATCTAGATCTACATCTTTATATCTACAGATCAGCTCTGCTCCACTTCCTCCGCTCCCTGTGTTCACATCGGACTCTGACACATGTACAGCACGAGCCCCCGTGCTACACAGGGTTTAATGATGTGGACAAAACAGTCAGACGCACACGTTTAAAAAAAAAAGGGGATTTCATTATACACATCAATGTCTGTTTAGTTGTTGGGCATCACAACTGCATACATGAAAAAAACATAATGCAAATTATGATAAATGATGACAGGGGGGCAGTTCACACCTCAAACTTTGTACCATTTGTAAGGTTTTTTGTCTTTGTTCCATGTTTACCTTTGATCTGGATCGTTGTGGTTTTACATTGGAGTTAAGTGAGCACAGTTAAGACTTTGATATGACTTGTCATCATAACCTACGTGGGCTGCGTCTGTACTCGACACTGATTGGTCTGTAGATGGGCGTGACTCTGATGTCGGCATGTCGGCAGCTCGGCTATGGAATGAAAAGACAAATGATTTGGTTGCGTTCGAAGGAGCCTATGATATGCAACAGTTTTTTCTAACATTTTCACTTTTCCCAGGGAGTAATTACTGGATCCTGAAGAAATAAAATCAGGCATGTTTAGGGAACTCATCTGAGAGTGTGTAATTTGATGCAGCTTGATGGGTCCGTTGGGCCTCGGTGGAGGAGCTCCCTGTGAGAGCCATTATAGCTTAAAGGTTTTTCTATATTTACATCGTTTAATGATTTTTCCTATTAAGTGGTAAATATGAACTTGTCTCTAAATGAGTCTTTAGAAAAATAATTTTTAAAAGCTGAATGTTTCTTTTGGCTAAACACTAAACTTTATATTCTTAACTTCAAGGCATACATCCCATAGACGTTTCTTTATGTCCCTTACTCCGTAGGGACGATGTCATCTGGTAGAGACACCACAATAATGTCAAGATGTCAACTTTTTTTTGTAGTATGGTCTTTTTATGTACATAATAAATATCGTAAGGTGCACATGCTGTCATGTTAGGTCATCTTTCTATAAATGCTTGGAAAGCGCTGTGCTTGGAACATCTGCCTGCTCAGGTGCACTCATCTTTCATGCATGATGCGCCGTATGAAAATGCATAAATGGAGAGCCAAAGGGTGTGCGCATTTGCATGTGCATGGACAATATTGTGCTGTGAAGTACACACGCCACAAAGCGTCACCCCATGCCGCTCGCACTGCTGACGTACTGAGCAGTGATGGCCGCTGACCACTCAGCTCAAGTCCTCCTCCGCCTGCAGGGAGGCAGCAGAGAGGATGGTGGAGAAGAGAGATCGAACCTCAATGGGACTCGGTCTCCACCCGACCTCATCCTGTCTCCTCAGAAAATACAGTCAGGAGGAGCTGATGTGAAATGTATGGAAGGCCATGTCTGCCAGGGAAAGAAAAAAACTAAGACCGCTAGGAGGAAATTATGAGATAGTTAAAATTATGAGATAGTTGAAAATAGGAGTCGTAATTAAGACATATTAAGTCATGATTATGAAAGAGCAAAACAATTATGAGATTGAAAGTCAAAAAATTATAGGATAGTAAGTTTAAACATTATAAGATAGTTAGTCGTACTTTTGAGATAAAAAGTTATTATTACAATTTTGAGACGCTAAGTCGTTTGAGTTAGTAAATCATTATTTTTGGTTAGTACATCAATATTTTGAGATATTACAACAGTACTTTGAGATATTTATGTCATTATTTTGAGATACTAGGACATTACCTTGAGATACTACGTCACTACTTTGAGATACTACGTCACTACTTTAAGATACTACGTCACTACCATTTTGAGAAGGTTTCTCACTATGATGACTCCCATGGGATTTGTCTTTTTATTCAACAACGTGGCAGAACTGATCTTCCATACCAAGCACAGTCCTGTGAATCTGATCTGTGTTGTTTAATGCTGCACCACGTCTGCCAGAGCCTCGAGAGATGGTCGGATTTCATTTTCACATCATCTTGATCTTCTGGGGGCCATTACTCTAATCTCTTATTAGATTTCAAGGTAGGGCCCAGTGCAAATCATCCTTGGGATTATCCGTGCTGCGTTCAAAAGGGAAGAAACAACTCACTGCTGACCTGGAATCATGGACCATCCGCACTTTAACCTGAGAATAAAACTCTCACTCAAAAATCAAAGGTGCCGGAAAAAAGATTCTCGAAAGCCTTTTATTATTGCACAGCATCTCTGGATGTGAACAGATGAATCCCTAACACAACGTTTACTTTTATTTCACATGATGCTGACGAACAATCAGCGTCACCTCAGTGGCTGTGAAGGCCAGAGCCCGTCAGTCAAAGCAGCAAATGAGTCTCTGTCGCCATGAGGGGTCCAACCACATGTGAACATAACTTACTGTAGATACACATTTGATGTCAGAGCAAACAGAGCCACACACACACACACACACACACACACAAGGTGATGTTTGCTCAGTAAAATTGAACTTATCATCGGTGTTCAGCTCTGCAGGGTAAATACAGTTTCGTTGTTTGACACATGGTATTGTGTGAATCTTTTCTTAGCGCCTGGTACAACAAGCCGACTTCAGGCTATTTTCTCAGCTGTATGAATGTCCCTCTCTAAATAAATAAGATAACCACAGGGCAACAGCGAGCAGGGCCTCACCGTACGCCTGCTGCACGTTATCATGTCACAGAACACACAGGGATGGAAAACTCACCGCCGCTGAGTTTTAGAAAATATCAATCTACCACATTTGTGCACAATGGAAATTGGATTCTGTGTCCTTCAGCCATATTTTCATTAGAGTTGTCTGACTTGTAAAACGAGGGTCGATGGTCTCTGCTGCTCGCTCACACTCGGCCGTGGCGTGGGAATAACATGCACTGCAGCACCTTTCAAATACAGAACGGACGCCAATTAAAAGCAGCTTTTATTCCAGTGTTTATTTTTCTACTATCTCCAACCCACAACTCTCCAAAAGGTGTCCAAGCCTTCCAGGTCTGTTTTGTGCTTTATATTGATTTCCACTCAGGGTGGCCCATCAGCTGGAGAGACTATTTCTTCATGTTTTCACTCTTGCAAGAATAAATAAAAGGACGTAGTGTGAAATGATTTCACTCCACAGTTTCTGTTTCTGTTTTATGAACATGACATTTCAATTCTCCAAACAGATGCCTGGAAATTGGTTGTTGTTCCATTGCATGCACATCTTCTTCTTTTTTTATTGTAATAGTCTCAAAAATATTGTTTTCTTACTGCTCCATTTTTTGTATAGCTTTATATCCAAAAATAAATGCATCAGCAGCTTTTAATGGAAACTGTTTTTCACCACCTGCAGCACCTGAAGCGCACAAGTTTATGGAAAGCTTTCTTGAAGTCCTCGTTGGACATGGTGTATATGATGGGGTTGATGAGGGAGTTCAGGTATCCCAGCCAGGTGAAAAAGTCGAATAACTCGGGGATCAGACACGTGTCGCATGTGGCCACCACCAGCGTGTAGATGAAGAAGGGCAGCCAGCAGACGATGTACGCGCCGAGGATGATCCCCAAAGTTTTTGTGGCTTTTCTCTCTCTGGCCGCGGAAATCCGCTTCTTCTCCAGCAGCGCGTCCGACACCGTCACCTTCACCTGGTTGTCCCCGGCCGAGGAGCCGCTGTCGTGGGGGGGCCCGTCGTGTCTCCCGTACTGCAGCGAGGTCGTGGAAGTCACGGAGCCGGGGGAGTTGGTGACCAGGTGCGCGGAGGTCAGTCTCTTCCCCACCTTCTTGGGGGACTGCTTGAGGATGCGCTTCCGAGCCTCCACGTAAATCCGCCCGTAGAGGACAATGAGCAGCAAGGTGGGGATGTAAAAAGCCCCGAAGGTGGAGTAGATGGTGTAGAAAATATGATCCGTGTTGACGCCGCAGCTCGTCAGCTCCTCCGCCTTCACCTGCCTCCAGAAGAGCGGCGGCAGGGAGATGGAGATGGCGATGACCCAGGCCGTGACCACCATCCCGGCCGCGCGTCCCGGCGTGCGCTTTTTGCAGTACTCCACCGCGTCCGTGATGGCCCAGTACCTATCCAGGGCGATTACGCACAGGTGGAGGATGGAGGCGGTGCAGCACGTTATGTCCGAGGAGAGCCAGATGTCGCACACGACCTGCCCCAGCGTCCAGGTGTGGATGACGGTGTACAGGACGCAGATGGGCATCACCAGGATGGACACGAGCAGGTCGGTGAGGGCCAGGGACGCGATGAGGAAGTTGGCAGGAGTTTGCAGCTTCTTCGACTGCGAGATCGTGGCGATGACGAACGCGTTGGATAAAGTGGTGGCCAGTGTGATGACGGACAGCAGCACCGCCAGGCTGATCTGGAAGGCGAGACTCTCCGCGCTCTCATCCTCGGCGGCGGAGGAAGCTGTGATGAAACTGTCGTTACTGGCGTTCACCGGCTCGGTCGTCACGATGTAACCGGATAGCTCCATGACTTTTACTCACTTCTTGTCATAGTTGAGATGTCTGACATTTACAAACGCCCTTTCTCCTCCTGGTCAGCGTCGCCTCATCCGTACCACCCGGTCCCATTAAACACCACAACGAGTCCGGAGCATGAAAATGGAATCACGTCATCCTCATTTTATTCTGAGGGGCTACATCAGGTTTTAATATGAACCTGCAGACAAGTGGAAGCAAATATCCATTCCCAACATGGAACTCAAACTTTTCCGTTTTGTAGCCATAAAAGAAAACTTCACAGTAGCTGAGCAAGGCTGGTGCGTAAAAGACGAGCGCCGCGTCCTGATGTGCCAACATCTGGAAAGATGTCACATATAATCCGCATGTAGGGCACGAGTTGTGCAGAGCTGCGTCTCCCCAGTCTCCCCTGTGGCTGAATGGGGAACCAGCCCAAAGTCTTGGTTTTATACACAGTCTGACATCAAACAAGCACCACTTATCACAGCCTTGTTTTCTCCTCTCTCTCTCTCTCTCTCTCTCTCTCTCTCTCTCTCTCTCTCTCTCTCTGTCTATCTGCTGGGTCATAGTGCCCAGTGTGTCTCACTTGTCACATGTTAACTCATCTATAGGTTCAAATAAACTGCCTGCTATTACCACACTGGTCTCATCGCCTTCTATAAGTCACCATTTATATAGGGTGAGTGGGTTGTCACTAATGATTGACGCTTAACATGTCCTTTAGGGACCTTCAGGGAGAAGAACCCTTGGTCCCAGTCTGTTGAGTCTTTATTAGATGACATTAAGTCAGTTTTAATAACGTCATATTTAAGTGTTTCAGTCATTTGCAACTGGAACACAAACGAATACATACCTGCACCAAGGGCCACATGATTGTCTGTAGTGCTTATAGTAAAAAAAACACATAAAAGAGTTATGCCTGATCATTTTAAATCAAGATTGACAAAATTTACAAAATCGTTAAAATGTAGCATGTTTTCCAATGATGAAGAAAGTGGGGAAAAACCAGTTCTGGGGCCTCATTAACATGTAATGGTCTCATGCAGACCCAGGCCTCATCCGTCTGTCGAGTTTGGTGGAAATCTGTTCCGTGGTTTTTGCATAATGCATCTGAGCAAATAAACAGATGTGGGTGAAAACAAAAACGTCATTGGCCGAGGTTTTTATAAACTGAGCAAAGGAAAGACCAACAGATAAATAATGTAAAATCTTGAACGAACAGTTATCACACACACAAGTGATTATTTGGGTTAACTGGTTTGACGCTATCAATTTTGAAATTCTTACATTTTATTGAATAAAATAAAAAGTTAGGGATAAGTCAAATTAACAAATTTATAATGGAACGCTTGAATCTTGAAAAAACAATGCCACCTGTTGATATCTAAAGTGTTTCGATTGGTGATGAGTCTCTGAGTCACAACCAAGCACTTTTTAAAATGACTAAGCTTTTGGTAACTTGTCCACAGAAGTTTTTTTTTAGGGGGGTCAGAGGTCAAACCTTTTTTTTTTTTATAATCATCTGCATGCATAGATCAAAAAAAGACAAACCAACTGGGATGACAGAGGAACATGAACACCAGCAACATTAATATGATTCCTTAATGGTTTATAACTCATCTAAATAATTTCTGTTAGCATTTTTATTACTCCACGAAGGACGTCTTACACCATAGACATCATGTAACGCAATAATGATGCCTCTTTTGATGTTTGAGTGATGGAAGGCATCAGGTCGAGGGACTGTCATCACTTCTGATGTGTGAAAACTGATATCGACGTGGGGTCAGTGACAGTTACACATGAACCTGTGAACCTCTCGTCCTCGTTCAGTGCATCGTTTAGTGTCACGTTCTCAAGGTCACTCACTGAGCCGGCAGTCGACCAATCAGCTGCTCAAGAGCCGGGTGAGGATTCGGAGTTTGTAGCGCTGTAAATTATGATATCAGTCGGTGAATCCTCCAACACACACACACGCACACACACACACACACAAACCTACACACACACACAAACACATATGGGCAAAGAAATTAATCTGCAGTTATACATTCCTCTTTTTTCATATAAAGCTGCTGTAGAGATCATACCTCCTCTTCTATTTTTTATTACTTTACTCCTCGGAAATTTCACATTTAGACTAAAGCTGAATCCATGCTACTGCGCTTTCTTTAAAAACGCATGACCTCTGCTCCTGATACACCTGGCGTCCATCCTGCTCTGTGGTTTTATAGCTTTTATAGATTCTGAGATGTTTTGAAGCGCTGACCCTCTTCGTACATGCCGACCTGATGAAAACACAAGAAGAAAAACATCTGTCATTTGCCTCAACCAGCATCGAACGCAATAAGTCTTACTGACCATGTTGTCTATTCTAAAAGCATCTCGTATTCCTTGTGCTTGTACTTTTTGATCTGTGTTAGTAAGGACAGGGATTACAACTGAAACAAAGCCAAAACGCTCTTGTAGACAGAGGTTGTTTTAGTTTGAAAATGTCGTTTTCAAACTGAAACATGTGGATGAAGCCTAAAGCTGTGCTGCCCCTGTGGTTTTGCTAAGAGATGGAATTTGCAGTTTTAGAAGTTCTTGAAAACATATTATTTCTATGGGTCCTGTCATCTCAGTTGTATAATCCTATGCAAGTTTCCGAAGGTTGTAATGTTTATGATTCAGCTGCAGGAGTCAACACATTAATTTTACATGCACTTAAGATATTTATTGATTCACATCACTAAGATTATGTTTTATCATTCTGACCTGTTTCTGCCTTGTCAGCAGAAGAGAGTTGAACATAGTCAGGACCTTGGGCAGCTTGTTATTGACACACTGACACTTCTAAATGCTGCCTTTTAGACTGTAACCTTAAAAGTCATACTTTACCCTCCTCTATGTCAGTTTATCTCAGGAGTGAAACTAACTTTTGTAATAAATAAGAAACTTCAGACAAGCTCATAAAACAATCGTTGCTCATAGTGTGAAACACTCCAGTGGCATTAAGAGTTTGATGCAGCATGAAGGTATCTCACAGAGGTGCAAATTAACGATGCATTCATCTGATCTCCCCGGAGGTTTAACAAGTAATCCACAGTCTCTAGAAGACGTGTGCAGGTCACAGTGTTTCCACAGAGGGGGGATGAAGGGAGCGCCACCTCTGGGAAGCAGGGTCAAATTGTTTCATCACTGATTGCAGATGCTTATTCAGCAAAATGTTGAGATGAAGTGATTAGAATTCAAAGGTCAAAGGTCAAACGTAACTATGACATCATATGATTGTCAATATGTCCGCATCAGCTGCAGGGACTGAAACTGCGCGGGTCGGCTGGAGGGAAAACAACCACGGGGCAGTTATTCTGGTTCCTCCATAAAATCTTCAATTTGTACCAACTTACAATTGCATTAACAAATTACAATAGAGATTTATGGCTTAAAAATACATTTCACATCTTAATATCCTTTCTCCAGGGAGATAAACATTACCGAGCACTGTGAAATCTCTTTTATTGATTCAAACATCACATCCCAGGTAATTGTGTTTGCTGGAAATGAATTCTTTCTGGGGAGACCACATCTGTCACAGAGAGGGGTTTACAAGCACAGAGCTGATTATATAGAACGCTTTTCACCCACCGGACCCCCCACGTCTGTTCGTACGTACACATGCTGGTAAAGTCATCCTATGTCCTCCCCCGTCAGTGTTGTTATGCCCTTAAATTCCCCCTGCAGCCTGTGACAAGCAGCCTCGTCCATCTGTACCCAGGCTCAGCAGAGAGGATCGTCCGACCCTCCACTGGGTTCATGGTCGTAGCCCTTGACTGACTGTGACTGTCTGGCACGGCTAATGCACACGGCTCTGGACACAACACGGACACCATTACCACTGTTTGCACACAAAAACAGGCTCTTCTCTTTTTTCACACCCCTTTTTTTATCTCAGTCGGAAAACCTGCAGCAACACACGACAACAGGCCGAGGTGCTGCACCGGTTCTGCTCTAAACCCTGGTTTTATTAGGTGCAATGGGCCGTAGCTGCAAACTCAGACTGTAGGGGAAAGCAGGGAAACTTGCAAACTTATAAACGTTGTTCATGTACCACTAAATTGGAAGAAAACACAGGTAAACAATATAACTTGAGTCTGAAAGTGAAGTTTTCATTTCTTTCAGAGTTTTCTATGTGAGTGACCCAGTTCATCATCGTCATCATCAGCAGCAGCGTATCTGAGACTTTGTTATCATCTCTGCAGCTCTGCAGATGAACCACAACCAGTCGCTCACTGGTCCTGAGCGCAAGGTAATAAGGAATGCACCAGGCTGGTATGTCAATACATGATACCATGAAGATTTTAAAAACAATTTATGTATGTCGGAAATGTGACAAAAAACATGTCGAATTTGTTTGGGAAAATAATTTGATTTTCCTTAATATTCCCAGAAAAATACTTGAAAATACTGAATAAGTATCAATAATGTTATTGGTTTTAAACACACGCATGCACACACACACACACACACACACACACACACACACACACACACACACACACACACACACACCCCCACACACACACACACACACACACACACACACACACACACACACACACACACACACACACAACTTCACGGACGCATTTTCATCTTACAGCCGAGCAGAAGAAAAATCAATGTCTATATTCTGGCACATCATTGTTACAAAGTGTTTATCGTCATGAGCTCGTTTGGTAAGTGGATCTGGTTTTTCCCAGGAAGGAGACGAGACACTTGTTGGTATTGACAGTAGTCGCCTGGATATCTGCAGAACAAGACACCTGAGAACTGCGCAGTATATGTTACGTTCCAAGTTTTTAACATTTTGGCAAGACTTTTCTAAAACAAGTCTGGAAATAAATCAATATCAATAACGTAACAGAATTAAACCTGAATAATGCATTTTTGTGGGCCGGTTGGTGGCCGTGTAACAAGCTGTAAACAAGCGATGGCAGCCTGTTGTTGGCCTTTTATTTATTGTGCTCATCTCCTTCGCTCCTTGATAACTGACAGCTGCAGCAACTGAGACCAAGTAGGGCAAAAAGAAATCAGGGCAGATCCCTCGTTGTTATGAGATTCAACCCCCCCCCCCCCCCCCCCCCCCCGTCTACCTAAAACCATCACTGCGGGGAACAGACTCCTCTTACCCAAGTTAATGAAGTGAAACAGGGAATGACCAGGCAGAGCAGCTGGGTCAGCCATGTTTGGAATCTGGATCATATATGTACTTATGTATATGTGCTGATCTGGACTCAGCAGCATCGTTTGTGTTTGCCCCCCAAGCAGCATCTGTATCATGCTCGTCGTGGTAAAACACACTTGTCTCACTTCACTAGCAAGATGTCAAACAAACAGTGTTTTAGGTCATTTCCAATAAAGTCTAAAGTGAGATATGTTTCATTTAAATTACAGAACAGTGCAACCACTACCAATCATTTCTAAATATCAGATATATAATGAATATTTAGTTAAACTAACTGAAAGATTGTTTTGTATTTTGCATGATTTACATAAAAGTTTTGGTGTTTTTTATTTTTTGTTGTGAAATAAGACAAAACAAAACAAGGAAACAAGTGACACTCAGGATTGAGACACGGAGGGAGGACGGACAAGAAACTGATTGCAGACCATGTGTTAAGAATACTGGGGAGAAACTAGGGTGTTGTGTGGGTGTGTTTCTGTTTCGTTGTGATGGTGCAGGGGTTCACACTTTGTCCTCGCAGCAAGAATGTCCCTGGTTCGGCCGGGGTCTTTGTTGGTTGTGTTTCTCCAGGTGCTACAGACTGGGCCACTGTGCAAAGACATTCAGATTGGGACGGTCACTGGACCCTTTGAACTGGGATCAGCTTCAGCTCCTGTCGTAACCCATAAAGGAATAGATAACGATCAGATGGACCTACGTGCTGCTATAAATACTTAATTGCTCTTACGTGAGTGAAATCTCAGAGCAGAACTTTTTTTTTCCTTCACAATGTTTTCCTTCTCGGCTGCTGTCTATAATCTGAAAGCTGCGTCGAAGCACAATGACAGATTCGGAATATAGGACACATGTTCAGTTGGACAACCCGTCCCGCTGCAGTGCGCCCCGGCCCGGCTCACACGACATATGGTGCCTGCTGCTCTGCCAGGCAGCTCTCAAAGGTCCCCTGCTAAAAATGTATCGGGCGTGATATGGGCTTCTAAATCGGATGATCGTGTCAAGGAGCTGGTGCCATCGTGCAGGGGACTGTGCCACTTTTTTCAGAGGGCTGTGCCCCATTTCTGGAAGAACCTCACCGGGTGACTCGAGGTCGAATGGCTCATTGCTTGAGGAGCAGTTCAGGACTCATCTGTGAGGAAGAGGAGGAGGAGATATGCACAGTGAATGTACGGTAATAGGCAGGATTTGAATCCCTGGGGTGAAACATGTGACAGGAAACGGGCTAAGTGGTGATGATGTCGGCTCATTGATGACACGACGCCGGCGATCGAGCTCACGTTGGCTTGAGTGGAAACGGCCAAGTCCATTAAGGCCTGTATGGTCAGATGGGAAACTGACTGCTGGCGGTTTGGAGTTTGATCAGCACTTTTTTTACGACCTGGAACTGGTCCCACACTTTGAGGTGGAATTAAAAACTCAACGTCGAATTGATTTGTTTCAGCCGCGGCGTCGATGCTACAGTGACACCAGCGTGTCAGTCACTGAGGTTATATTGCGTAATCCATATCATTCTATCTAAACATTCCCAGCATGCAACTGTGCGGTATCGCAGATGGCCCCGTTTTAGCGATTAAAGGAGGATTACCCGGCGGTGCAGACTGCTAACACTGTAATTGACATGGTGCTTGGAGATGAAGAGAAGAAGAACAGCACTTGATTACTTGAGCGTGAGAGATGAGACCTGATTTGCTGCCCCCTGGAGGTTAAAGCTCTCTGCTCCCTGTGCGTGTTATGTTTGCCCGCTGGTTCGTGTGCTGAGAGAGACAAGGTGATAGCGAGAGGAGAGGACCAGGCCCGGCCCTCAGCGGTGCGGACAGGCGCTAATAGCACACATCAGCTCTGGTGTGAGTGATGGCTGGTGGAGTGTGAAGAGGAGAGGTTATTGAGCTGGACGGTCACAGGGTTGATGTTGGGGGGGGGAGCAGCATGAGATGCATCACTTTGTCTGAAAAGCAAGGAGAAACACTGTACCATAATGTATGAAATTTAAATGGTAGAAATCCAGCTGCTGCGGCTGTGACAGACCATTTCTTGGGTAAACACATCTCACCCCACCGTCCAGGAGGAGCAACTTCCATCCAGCAGGAAGCACCGAGTCAACCCACTTTATCAGAGGTGCATTAGCCGGACGTTTACCCAACATAAAAGATCATGTTATCACAGCGAGGGGGCTGAACAAGTAAAGTGGTTTTAGCCCCCAAAGGGCCACGGAACTGGAGGAAGCAGGAGGGCAGAGGGATTCAGGAGGAGCCCTGTGTGTGTGTGTGTGTGTGTGTGTGTGTGTGTGTGTGTGTGTGTGTGTGTGTGTTCATGTGAGGAATACTTATGCCTCGGTTAAACAAAGTACACTGTCTTCTATTTAACGGTGTCACCAGATGAAACTGTCATAGTGTCAAGCTGTCACACTTCAAACCTTCACTGCTGGTGTTCCCACGATGCCTCAGAACAAACTGTACTTGGCAACTATGGAGAATCCCCTCTATGGGAGGATTCTGTGGTGCAGTGGTTTGCCTCACAGCAAAATAGTTCCCGGTTTGAATCCGGGACCCTTAAAGGAACCCTTGAATACATAATGGAGGAAATGGATGTTTGAGAATTTACATGATTCAATCAGTGGTGATATACAGTTTACATATTGTGTGCTGCTTCTCAATTTAGATCTGGAACTATATAATGTGGCTCACCTCACATGCATGTAACATGTTTAACATTGGCGGAGTGATATGGTGTCACATGTGAAGTCCAGATGTCTGTGGGTTTCGGACATGGAGCATGTTTGGAGTTACACAAACGAGTTCTTTCATGACTCACAGCCCTTAAGGAAGTGATACTGAGGCTATAGGAGGAAAAATACAATTAAAATGTTGGTGGTGATTCTGTAGTCAGCTGCCATTAAACCAAGGCAGAGGAAGAACGGCTCAACAAGGGGACATAGCTGTCAAACATCTGTTAATGCAAAATATCGGAGTCAAGGCTTACTTTGAAAAGTTAGAGAGTTAGAAAACATGATGCAAATTCCAGGTTGTCTGTTTGTTGCATTTACTTTAGGAAGGTGACATTCTCCTTATCACTCCGCACTCGTCTAATGCTTTTGTCTAATTTTAGTGTCCCACTGGAGACATTAGTGAACTTACGTTGTGATTTATCCCGTCTGTTTCCATTCGTCCCATTTTACCTTCATACATATGGTGAATGTCGGTGATCTGGGACATTTTGTTCAATTTTTACTTCTGCGATTTATTCCGATATCAGCTCTACACATAAGGTCAACAGAAGAATGGAGATATACTCATTGAATTTTTTTTTTTTACTAATGTAATAAAGACACATATTTAACCTGAAATATTTCAATTTAATTCTAATATTCCCAGTATTTGAATGTCTTTTGAAAAAGGCTCCACTGACAGAGGACATTTTCTTGTGTGATTGAAAATGTTTCCCAAGGGAATATTGATTTAATAACCTCCAATAAATATAAAAAAATAGGTCAAATAAAAAGGGTTTCAATGTATATGTAGAGCTTTTGATTGACATTAACTATTCGATCATATGCCAGTTTATGTTTGAAATGTTGCCAGGTTATGAAAAACACTTCTGGCTGGTTTTTATCTTTTGTCTTTCATCATAATACGGTTGAAAAAATTACAGTGTTGCAAACAATATGTATATACCAATAAACAATTAATGTTTAATGATCTGCCATTTAATAGATTTCTGATCTGCACTTTCCATTGATTACATTTCTTTGTCAGTCGTCCAGGGCGGTGCTAACTGGCAGACATTTAAACCTTTCTGAAAACACTCCGGAGGAATGTTTGAAAGCTTAGGTCACTTAGATAAGAGTGTGTGTGCGCAAGATTACACAAAAACGGCCGAGCAAACTCACAATAAACTCGGTGTCAGGATGCAGTATACGAGTCAAGGAAGAACCCTTTAAATGTTGTTGTGGATCCGGAACAGGCGGTAAATCCGCCTTTAATATTTTTTTTTACATTTTCATGAATCTTGATGTAAAAAAAAAAAAAAAGCAGTGGAAGGCCAGATTACTTGTCCTGTCTTCCCCAGCAACACTTTGATTGTTGCTGTTGGGTTCACATCCGTCCTTGACCCTCTGATTGGCTCTGTTCACTAAAACTGTGATAAACTGAATGGTTTGCCTGAAAGCTCCTCCAGGACGTTAACTGCCTTTTCATCTCACTGCCTTCAAGGTTAACTAGAAGACAACACAAATGCAGCCTCAGGTTTCGATTCACTACTCAGGCAGTAACTTATTATATCCCACAAATCAGCCAGTGATTTAAATGATTGATTAAAACCATTGGGGAACAATCGTGTTTACGGAGATCTTATACACGAGCAAAATGAATACGTTTAAAATTGAAAAGCAAAGATATAAAAACTGCTGTCTTATGTTTAAAACCCAAAACAATGCTTCACTGAAAGATATAAAAAAGTCCAGAGACTGCAACACACTGTCCATCATCCTAGTGAGATAAGATGAAGCTGTCTGGCTGCTGTAACTCTCTTTTAAGACCAGTTCATCAAAGTGAAATCGCAAAGACGTGATTAAATCCTCAGTTTTAGTGGCTACAACAACCTGCAGCAGTCAACTGGATGTACACACTGTTTGCTTTTTATATTCAGGAAGAATCATGCAAACAACACAGACGTCTCATTTATCGGCATAATTTATTTTACAAAGCAGATGCTGTTTCACAGCAGGAGAAGCAGTGGAATAAGTTAAAGAATGTCACAAGTATGTTATGATGGATGTGTCGCGTCCGTGGAAATGTTAATTTTACATCCATGGAGCCATCACAGTGGTCTCCTTCTGTACCTGCTGGAGAAAGAAAGACAGAGTTAGCACATTCAAGAAGAAGAAGAAGAAGAAGAAGAAGAAGAATTCATGATAAACAGATTAATAAAATGTTCCTCCATTCAGATTCTCCCCTCACTACTATAACGATAAACCAGTAAACTTAATGGATGCCCATATATTTAAATGATATATCTGTATATTTCTTAAGAAGCCAGGACGAGCAGCAGTTTACCGTGTTGAGCTCAGGGAACAGCTCTTGAATGGTGATGTCCAATAGCACATATGTGAGCTGAGGAAGACGTAGAACAGACAGACGATGAAGAGCATTAAGGTCCTTCATCTTTAAATATAAATGTATCACATCAATACAGCTGAAATGAAGGGCGATTTCACACTGAAATCGCACAAACAAATCACACGTGTTATGATTGAAGTGTCACATGCAACAGTGTGTACCTATACGTGGGTGTGAGTGTACATATTCAGAGATATCAAGCAGGACAACAGGCTCACATTCACTTTAACAAGCTCATTGACAGTCACAGCTTCTCTCAGCTCTTTGTTTGTTGTCCTGACAAATTTATTTCAGGCTGTGAGAATATCTCAAAGACGGACAAATGGACACCGGTTTCCTGGCTGTTGTCGTGTGCAGAGGCATGAAAAGAAGCGTGTGTGTTTGTACCTGTTTGTTGAGAACTGGCTGTTGCAGTCCATCGAACAGGAGGCCGACGCCTTCGTACTTGGCCTCTTCTCCGATACATTTCCCCAGCAAGTCTAAACAGAAAAGACCAACTCGTAAAACTGTCTGTCAGTTCTCACATGGGAATGTTTGTCTTGTAATTGAATACCTGGAATATATCTCATCATTTCTTCATAAGTCCTCTTCGCCCTCTTCTGCTTTTCCTGGGCTGAGCGGGGGGGACTGCTCTCACAGAAAACTGTGTCTAGAAAAGCAAAGTAGTTTCCCAATGAGAGCTGTTCAATGGCTCATTATATTGACTCCACTCTCATGTTGGAGTGAGTTCAGGAGGCAGGAGGCGATTAGCTTAGCTTAGCATTAAGACTGACACAAAGGGAAACATTTAGCCCTCAAAGCACTAATTAACATATCTAATTTGTACACACAAATAGAAAGCTGAAAATGTCGTTTTAGGTAGATCATGTGATAACCAGCTGTTTCCACATGCCCCCTGTCTTTGAGTTAACTTCCTTATGGCCCTTGAACTGAAATAAAATGTCTCATCTCGCTGCCACACTATTTTGGCCCATTAACAGCTTGTATTTACCAGTATTCATTTCTGTATGTTAAAATGTTCCTCTGACATTCATGTCAACAGCTCTGACTTAATGGCTGTACCTCTGAGCAGAGTGATGAGCGAGACCAGCCGGTGCTCCTGGACCACCTGGTTCAGTTTGTACTGGAGGTAATAATCCGTGTACGTCTCCAGTGTGTTCTTGAACAGGATCCTGCCGCCCATCAGCAGGTGGTGCAGCCAGTCGGGGATATGGAAGACAACTCGGCCTGATACCAGGGAGAAGGGCAAAGAGTACAAATATATATATATACACAGAATTGTATCTATGTCTTTTCCTGTAAATAGCATTTAAACACTCCAGAGCTTGTTTGAGAAACGTTCTTTAAAAATATAAATAATGTTTATTATTAATAATACAAGGTTATTCAAGTTATTGTGTGTAAATACTATTCTAAGATCGTTTTATCCTCAAATATATCTATGCCACAACATCTTTCATTTGTTAATGTTTCATAATATGAGTGTGTCACAGATACGCAATCATTAAATTGAATAGAATCTTGATGACCTTATTTGTGAATACTTAAATGAGTAGTATGCTATGATGTGTTCTAATATTTTTACAAGCTGATCAAATAAATCCCCTGACATCGTCAAACTGCCACTAACATCCTGCTGCGTGTCTACAATAATAATAAAATGTGTGATAAACAGTGTGTGATGGACAGATTGCAATAAACACACTTCACTTACTCAAATACATTAGGTAGTCATACACGCCTTCGACAGTGATCATCTCCATGAAGTAGTTCTGATTGTGTCTCTTCTCGGTCAGTTCCGATCGGTTGGCATTGTTTTTGAAGACGTCGTTGAACAGCTAGCGGAGAGAGGAAGATATATTAGTTTTCATATTATAGCTCATTCAAAACCAATATACATCTTTGGTTCTGAGTGACTGACAGAGCTTTACTAAAGGAAATACACGGCTTCAGTAAGACTAGGTCACAACCTTGAATATCTGCACAGTGTATTTTCAATATGTCAAATTGAGGATTGTAGTTGAAAACTGTTCCATCAAGTGTCATCAGAGTTTTGACATTTAGATTTCAAACCTTTTTGTCATTTTCCGATGTTGGGCTCAGGATAGTGAGCTCGGGACGGCTCGGTTTGGGTTTGGGAGATTCACAGGAGTTGAAGAAAGACTGGATGTAAGGCTCCAGATGTTGTCCTTTCTGTCCAGAAAACACATCACACAATTTATATGAGTGACAGCGGGAGTATTAATTATCTTAAAGATGTATTTGTCGTGTAAAAATCTGAAATAGAATTAGAGTTGCAGTGGAAAAGCCTGTCTTACCCAACTCATATAATATATGTAGTGACTAGTGAAGACTTTAAGGAGGTTGATAAAAGTGAAAGAAATTCTAATTAGGTCATCTTTGAGTCTAAGTTGATATTAGTACCAAATTTGAGGAATTCCCAAGTTGTTTCAGAGATATTGTGTTCATGATAAAAATAATAAAAATAATAATAATAATAATAATAATGGTATAACATTCTGCAGAGCACACACACACACACACACACAAACAAACACACACACAAACACAGACACACCTTACCTCTTTTATGAGTTTGCTGGGAACGGACTTGATGATTTTCCCTGTAAAGCATAAATAATTTAACTAACTTTAACTTTAATTTAATATCTTTTCACAAGGTCAAGCTCATCAAACATTTTCAGCATCTTTCACTCTCTGAAAACGTGAGGATCCATGTCTCTGGTCCTCGTCACGTTCTCTAACATCTGCCTCACACTGTACCCAGGTTCACGTCAGGCAGCATCTTGTCCAGGAACTGAGACCCCATACTGTGAGGAGACAGGAAGTCGGCCAGCAGCTGACTGTTGCTCAGCTCTGGATGCTGGAGAAGTTTCTGCAAAGAAAACACATGGATATATATATACATAATGTTGTAAGTTATGTTCCTTGATGGTGGAACATTTTTCACAGGATCCAATATGTATTTTACACAAAAAAGAACCACTCACAGCGCTTTACAAAAAAAAAAAAATTACCATTCACACACATTCACTTATTGCTAGGGGCAGCAGTTATTCTAAGAGGAAGGTCAGTATCTTGTCCAAGGAAACTACGATATTCGGAAGACTGAGATCAAGCCGCCAACCTTCTGGTGAGCAAACCGGCCCACTCTACCCCCTGAGTCACAGTTGCCCCATGTTTGGTCAAAGCAGACACAGTATATTTTACACTACACATCTTTTACCCATTTTGGGACTAGACTGACTTTTGAGGGTTAAAACTTTATTTTATTGTTTAATTATATTTCAAATGCTATAAATAGAGTTTATTGCTTTTTACAGATTATTGGTTTACAAATGAATTTCCAGCCTTTCCTGTCCATTTAATTCATAACGGTTTTAAAATCAAGTGGGAATTTCCACATGTTTTTCTGTGGTCAGTTATGTGATAGCTTTGTCATGATGCTCTTCCAAGGAAAGACCACAGACTGTAAAGATGGACACTTTATGACCTATACTGCACCCAGCCACCGGATGGCGATCGAGACACTTTAGCTTGACTTTCGAGGAGTTGTCACAGAATTCATCTTTATTTACACAATCTACTTGAAGGACCAGATTCTTCCCTCGGCGGTGTGTTCAAGGACACTTTGAAAAGCTAGACATTGTTGTCAATCTCAGTTTCCAAACAATCTTCAGTTGTCTAAATTCTGTCATTTTTCTTCTAAACCTTGTGACAGCAAATTCTCAAACCTAGTTTTCAGCATCCTTGAAAAAGAGTGGATCACAACCACCCCGGCTCCAGCCTCTGTCTGAACTCTGTCACTCATTCTCTCTGTCATTTCCACTGTGATTTGAAACGCTACACACAAGTGGGACAGAGAGATCATATCTGATTTCTAATCTGTCCATCGTTTTGTCACAACATACAATTTTTCCTAATAGGTTGAGATTGACCTCTAGAAAATGGTTGTTTTCTGCCGGTGACGTGTGGATGCTGGGATTCTAGTCTCAAAAGATTAAGACCGTTTCCATTTAATATTGATGTCAGTGCTGCCGGTTCAACCTGCCTCATTGACTCTCTGCAGGGGACACAGGATTTTATCGGCTTCAATTGGCAGTGAGGAAAAGTGACACATGGGTGAAGGCGCCACTTTGCCAAGGCAGCGAGGTGAGAGGAAAAAATAACTGTATATACCCACTCATTTATATAAAAGAGGTATTAAAGTGTTGTCAAATTACTGTATATATATTTATATAAAAAGGACATTAGACTTGTTTCATGTTTATATTTGTTATACATTTTTCATGCACTTGCTTGACAATTACATGACCCCACTTACACTGCAGAGTGATTTCAGTTTGTTTAAATAATCTTCATCTCTATGCAGAAAATCTATAGAGAAACAGAATCAATCAACCTAGTAAAAGTCAGTGTCTTCTACCTGAAGGTACTCCTGGAAGTCCTTCAGCTTGGATTTGAGAAACTCATAATTCTTTGGACCGATGATTCTCTTCGAAGGCAACTGTGCATCTGGAAACGAGCCTGTAGAGGGCGCAGTATTTCAAAGAAAGGAAGGGGGGAACATATTAACATTCACTGCACTGTGGTCAATTCCCTGCTCCACTTAACCATTTGTTCTCCCCTTTCCATCAATTTGATTTACTTCAGACTTTGTAATAAACCCTAACTTGGAAGCAATGATCAATACATTCCTAAGCGTCCTTGAGATCATTTTGGTGGTGAATAAAAAAAAAAAGGCAATGCTTAGTAAAGCCAGATAACCAAATGAGATCCTGAGTTTGTAGAAGTTTCCTCAGAACACAGAGTTAGAGAAACAATGAGGAAACTTACCATGAAACTCAGTGAGTTTGGACTCAAGCACGTAGAACTCCAGATATCTTCTGTACACAGACCAGTGCTCAGTCTCATGTCCGACTGCAGAGAAACGCAGAAGAGATATTTTACTGTAAGAAAAATAAATCCATGTAATCCAGTGCTTGCCACAGGTTGAGGATTTACACTCACAGAGCTTGACAGTACAAGTCACATCCAATCATTCACACACAGATTCATACAGCGCCTCAATATGCAGCAATCTTACTATTACACACCATTCATACACTGTCAGCACAGCTGTCGAGAGCAATTTGGGTGATCAGTATCTTGCCCAAGGACACTAAGGTAAAACCTTCGAACCAAGAAACTGCACTGCTGGTTGGTGTTACCCGCTCTAAATCTATATGATGTGCTTGGAAAGACTTTCGAGGAGGAAAACGTAAACAATTTACAGATGACACCTAAATGATTATTGGTAGATGAAGCTCGGCTTCAGTTTTGTCCGCCTCTAGTCTGACCTGCTCTAACTTTTTGTTTTAATATTTCGTCAACTAAAATATGCGTCACATCCTATTACTAAGCTTGAGTTTCCGACCCCCGATCTTGTTAAGTAATTTAATCAACCTGCTCAATCTCCACTATGCTCTATCATACCCCAGCCTACTCTGCATCAGTATCACTGCCTGTCGATTCAGACCCTCAACCACTCCAGCATCCACCTGCAAGCTCTGACAAGGGTCAAAGATGTTTGCTCATCACTACCCTTTACCTCTATGTGACCATTTCTGGTAAAGTGATGAGTTCAGAGCCGGGACAAGAGGACGGGTCCCATTCAGCCTCACCTGCCTTCCTGTCGTTGCGCTCCACGTCGATGCAGAACACGGGGATCCTTTCTCTCTTCACGTCGTCATCGTAGAAATCAATGTACGGGATGGTGATGTTCCAGGCTGAGAGGTTTCGAGGGGTGCTGGGGGTAGAGGCTGCCTCCATGGGGGAGTCATCCTCCAGCACCATCATGGCCTCCTCCACCTGGGATGGAAGAACGTGAGGTTAAGGTCGAATAAACTCCCTAATCTGAATAAACAGGTCAGAAATTTTTTGGGGTCTTAAAGGTCATTGTTTGAGACTCACCAACAAATAAGGGAAGTGGAAAAGTAAAGAATGAGCATGTGAACTCATGCAGTGCAATCATAAAAAGGAAGTACCGGAGAAATTCAGACCAACTGGTTCTTCAGAGCAGCTAAATCGCTTTGTGGACTCCTGTAAATGGAGGCTGGATACCACTGATTCAGGACTAAATACTCTGATACCAGCAAAACACAAAACTCTAGAGGTTGAATATGGGAGAGAGACTTTCCTTTCTTTACTCACCGACGCCCCCGAGTGGTAAATGTTGTGGTAGTGTAACATGCAGCTTTAGATTGCTTTGTTTCTCTTTACAGTATCTCGATAACTTATAATTAGAATTGAGTGATTTTTTACAAATGACTGAACTTCATATGGAGAATGAATGAGAGAACCTTCCACTGCTCATCCTATAAAATCAGGAATCTAATCATGTCACTTATTCTTTGTGGGTCGTGGGGGCAGCGGTCATTGGGCGAGGAACACTGTGGAACGGTTGTCAGCCAATCCCAGGGCCAACGTGCAGAGACAACCCATTCACTCTCACATTCTCACCCAGGGTCAATTCAGAATCTCTAATTAACCTAACTTCCATCTACATTTCTTAGGACTGTGGGAGATAACTGGAGAACCCGGAGGAAACCCATGCAGACGAAGGAAAAACAGAGAGACCCAGACTAAACCTGGGATTCGAACCAGGAAGGTGTCCTGGCTAACCCCCCACACCAACGTGCCGCCCGAGAACAATCATCCTGTGAGTATTTGCACTGTACATCACACAAAAAAGTAAGTTTTCCGATTAACAGTCTCACCATGTCATCCTCTCCCTCCACCAGCCCATGAGATGGCAGCATGGCGCCCTCCATGGTTGTGTTCTTGAACACCCCTTTGATTTTGCTGCCGATGCGGCTGATCCCAAAGGACTCGCCCCTCTTTGCCGTGCTCCTGCAGGATAAACAAAGAGGTTGTTGGACGATGCATGATGGAGGAGATGTGCATGGCTCCGGCAAAGCTTACGCAGTTTGATCAAAGTAACACAGAAGATACTGTGGAGGAGAGGAGGGGGAGGTAGGAGCAGCGCACTAGGAGGAAAAATTATGATTGTACAGTACGTGGAAAGAAAAGCTAAGGAAACCAAATCCAAAGCCAATACATCTATTCACAACCATTCCACAATGTCTGGGTTGTCGGTTATAAACACTGGGGGCCAAAAAAGCAAACACAGCACACAGCAGTGGTTTCATGACCCGATGTCTAATTTGAAGGGGATCAAAATTTAAATTAAAAGTGATCAGTTGCCGTTGAACCACAAAACAGGTGCTCTGTGCCGGTAAATAAAGTAAAAACGGTGACATACCAAATATACAAGGACGTGAACACTGAAAAGTCACTGCATTGTCAAAAACAACAGGGAGTGTTTAGTCTGAACAAAACAACAGGGTCAATCAAAGGACAGGCGACAAAATAAAGCAGGATCCACATGCAGCGGGCCCAGCATGCAGGCGTCGGGGTCACGTGAGGGAAACATCACACTGAGCGACCTGCGACACACAGATGGACCCTGACTTACTTCGGTGATGAGTGGCGGTGGGATAGCGAGCCGTACGGGAAGGTGGTGAACGTGGACTGGGCATGGAGGGAATTAAAAGATGCAGGTGAAGAGCTGCCAGAGGCGGTGAACAGTGAGGACGGGGACTCGGGGCTCCAGTCCCAGGGACTACGGGCCGAGCAGGGTCAGGTTCCCGAGGGCGAGAGGAGGGAGAGGACCATGGATCATACCAGGCAGGCATTATGGTGGTTGCAGAATCAAGAGTGGACACAGGGTCACAGACACAGCATGGTGGTGGTAATACATTGCTGCAGTCATAGGCGGACGAATGGGCATAGTGGAAGGGGGGGAGGGGGGGTTACTGAATAGCAGACATGGAGGGAGTTTAGTAAAAAATGGAGAGGCAGTAACGGCCATTGTCTATTGGCTCTTCTGCCTCATTAGATTTTCTGCATTCACAACTACATTGCTTTATGACCAGATGAAAAATCTGATACATGGAATAAATCATCTTCCTTCCCTTAGTTCTCCCTCCCTGAGAGGTTTCCTTACATTATTTTGAAACCGTGAAAAGGTACGCAAGTATGAAAACCAAAGCCTAAACTCCTCCCATCCCTCCCCTCCAAAGGATTATTTTTTATTTTACGTCTGTCCATCACCACTATTATTATTATCAGGATTGGCTGATTTACTTTTCTGCATGTTCTCTCATTTGCTTTTACACAGAGTAAAACAAAACTGCAATTAGATTAGAAATAAAATCCTATACAATCTTTGATAGTGCTTGTTGAACTGAAGCCCTGGTTACAGTGGACCCGGGTAACAGTGAATTTGTAAAAAAAAAATCAAAGAGAGGCAACACTCTGTCGGAGCAGTCAGGCAAGAATGGAGTGTAGTTTGAATCTTGCGTGCAGCAGCACAGCTCAGCAAGCCACTGTTCTGATCAGCACACCGATGCCTTATACTCACCGAATGTCATCCATACTCAGGCTATTTCTGGAACAATATGCACAAGGAGTTAGTGGCAGGGCCCTGTGGCCACATACACACCTCACCCCTGATAGAAACATGACATTCGATCCCTGGGCTCAACTCAGTTTACGTCTCAATTTAATTTCATTGTGCTGCAAAGCGAAAAAATATATATTGTTGCTAATTTAAAGCTTATTTTAGACCAGTGAGACCAAATGTGTGTGCATTCATATGAATATGTGCTGCAGCTGCCACATGCTGTGTTATTCATTCATACTGCAGCTGCAGACTAATACAGGGATTTGTGAACATTTAAAAACTATACTAATCATCAGTATAATTTTGAGAAAATTGTGCTTGAATTTGACGAAACTTTTGTTGCATGTGGGTGCAAACATGGATTAATATACTGTCTATGAAATGAACTACCAGTGAGTTATTCTGTGTTTAAATTGTACAGAATGACTGGGTGACTTTTGATAGTAGATTATCAGAAGTCAAATGTCGCATAATTGAATATCGTGGTCAACATTACAGAAAAAGATTTCCTTCTGTTACACACAAACAGAAACGTTGCTGATGTGAAACCGACCTGCTCATCTTGGAGTTCCTGGCGGGGGACTCGGCCCCTCGCAGAAGCTGGCGAAAGTACTGGAGGACGACATGGAGAGAGAGAATGACCAGAGAATTCTAATCAATCAAACAGAGCAGCGTATGATACATTAATGTGTACAAACAACATCACAGAAACGTAATCTATCGAGGGACTTCTTTTGATCTGATTAATGGTAATTATGACCGCACAATTTATTTTAGAGCAGCAACATGAGCCTGAACAAAAAAAATCAATCAATCTCAAATTATTTTCCAGACACACTACTCATGCAGGGCAGTGGCCTGCTGTGGACAATGGCCGAGCGATAGTCCGCCCAGTTGCATTCAATGAGACAGCGACTGAGGGGTGAAATTCGGCTTGGCAGCTTGGCATGGCGCCAGCGTCGGCTCATTGGCCAATCGCGCCTCCGGTATTGGTGACATGGCCGACTGCGGTTGGTGGCTGGGCGATCGGAAGAGGATGGCGCAGGAGAGTCGGTGAATTCCAAATCAGCTCTAGTTCAAGCATTCGACCGATTTCGCTTTGTTACATTTTGACACACAAACGCTGAGTGATATTAAGATTCAGCCTGCATTGAAACGAGCACTACAGATGTAAAAGAGGGTTGTTAAGCTGCTTTTTTTTATTTATTATTATGTGTTTGTGCTAACCTCATCGCTGTGACAGAACATGGGGGTGAAAACATTCTCCAGGAGGGACAGGACGTGTTCATATGCTTCAAACAAACACCTCATGGTTTGTAGTTTCACCACCTCTGAATACGGGCCCTCTGCAACTGTGGAAATAAAATTATATTTATCATCACATTAATTAAATGTCCGGTAAGTATTTGTGCTTCTTCAAGATGAAATGAAAGTCATCTTAGATCATTATTTTCGGAGAGGATCCTCATCACTCACTATTGCGTATTTCTTCCACGATAAAGGGGTCGAAGCGGATCTTGTCAACGCTCTCGTCCAAGCAGTAGGTCTCGTAGATCTTCCTCACCTCCTCGTGGAGCATCATCTTCTCCGAGTCTGACAGCTCAGGGCAAAGTATCCTGTCATTGAACTCCTCTGGGAATAGTCAGACATGTCAAAGTGTCAGTGTAACAATTCAAAACTCTGTCTTTAGTAAGTTCTATTGATGATTTCAGATGGATATGGTTCAAATTAAAGATCCTAGAAACTTCGAGTACAGATTCCTATTTAAATCATATAACTTGTTTTAAGAGCATTCACAATTTCAATTTTAGAATTTATACATTTCTGGCAGTGTTGGTCCTATGCAGGCTTGCGTGTCCTCTTTTGGAAAGCAATAGGAAACACTTACCGACTGAGAGGCAGAACTGGAGCACATGCACGGCCCCCTCTTGCTTCAAAAAGTTCATAAAACGAAAGAGAAGGTCTTGCTGTTCTCTGATTTCCTTCAACTCAAGCTTTAGCACCTAATCAGACAGAAAGGGAGGAGTGGCTAAGTGAAGAGAGAAATCACAGTGGAGTGTTCCTGCAAATATATGTGAGGGGCTATAGCACTGAATCTGCATATTGTCCTTACAGTGTGGACTAGATGCTGTCACACACAGTGTCCAGTGACTTGCTCATGAAGTGCTTTAAATTAATCTTGTACGTATTTATATATGTGGAAATAAAAATTACTTGACCACTATATTCTATGTATGAGAGGAAACACTTACTGAGGGCTTTTTGCTTCGAGTGTAAGAATATTTCTGCAGGAAAGGAACCAGCGTGGAAGCTGGCTCTGTGGCGACTTCAGGCTTGAGAGAAAACATAGATAGAAAACATCACATTTAACCCATAAATGATCTATACTCAGTATAAACTTTATATATAGACGTGGATGCAATTGGAGCCAGAGCCTGATTGATCTAATCAGCATATCTGAATTTATGATTGCCAGTTCGCTGTGGTGTGAAAAGTTATTTTTTAGAATAAATGATGGAGAAAAGATGTGCATTTATGTTCACGCTTTAGTTCAAGTTCCATGTATTTGCTTCGGTTTGGGTTAATTTAATTAATAGTTATTTATAATAAAGTCTAACTGTAAAATATCTAACTTCAATTACATTTCGTTGTCATTAGGGTTTGGAATCATTGCCATTCCCCCCAAAAAAACTGAGCCGACATACAGACATCTGAAATTATGAGTTGAAATATCAACGTATACTTACAGGGGAGTTGTCGATGTATATCAAAAGCAAATGGTTCACTGTGTCCTGAAATAAAAACAAAAATCATGCAGAACACGGTTGCTATTTGTGGTGATCAAACAAAGAGCATCTTTGTCTACCATTTACATGCTCATGATGAACACTGATCAACATTATTGCTAAATAGAATTAAAAAAATTGAGCCCTTAGTGGGTCTACAGTACACTCACAGGATCAGCCAAGTAGTCCAGTGAAGGAAGGAAGACAGAACCAGCCAAGACTTCTCTTATTAGGAGAGTAAGAGATCTGAGAGGAGCGAGGGGATAAGGCAGCAGGAAATAAGAGAGTGAAAGAGTAAAGAAGGATCCTCAGCTACTAGAACAGTTAAGTCTGCAGGTGGTGGGATTATTTATAACTCGTCTTGAGGAATATAGGAGGGCACTTCATGGCCGTTACTGTCACAGCTGTGAGTTACCTGCAGTCTGTAGCCTTGGGTGGCAGGATGTAGGGGAAGAGCATCTCCGTCAGATTCCTGAGGTAGAGGAGCTCATCTCTGCGGCTGCGCAGGGCCATGTGGAGGTCGGGGCCGTATTCCTCCAGAGCAGCTTGCTGAAGGTGCTCTGTGAGCTTTACTACAGAGAAGAGCAGGGGGGGAAAGGAGTTAGCCTTTTTATGGTGAACACGAAGAAGAGGAGTCAGCGGGTGACACATGTCAGCATTACCTCTTTGCCTGGCTTTGCTTATCATTTCAATATGTTTCATGGAAACTTTGAGAAGCTTTTGTGTGATGAGGGAGGCCACATCCACCTGAAGGAGAAAAAAATATATAAAAAAACAATTCTGTGAATCAGCATCCAAAGATTTTGACTGCTTACGGTCTCATTTTTTACCTTCTGGGTTCGTCGCACTAACACAGCTGAGAAGAAACGCAAAGTCACTCTCAGCTCGTCAACAAAGGCCTCATCATCGGTGATGTCTCTGAAAGAGAACAACATCGCTGTCACTTCAGTCCCACACAGAACATATATTTACTGCCTCAATTTGTATAATGACGGAAAACTAAAAACAGAAAATGGCTTACCTATACCAAGGGTATACAAAGTTTTCCAGAACAAGCTCTAGAATCTTCAAAAAATAATAAATAATAGTAAACGTCATGTCAATAAACACTACAAGTAATTTTTCATTCAACTTAAAAAGAGTTTGATCTGTGCATGTATTACCTCTGAAAGAGAAGCATCGACGTTTGAGGGAACTTTCAGGTCAAGCCATGGCTGATAGTTTTCCAGTAATAATGTCGGTCTGTCAATAAAAAAAAATCCCAGTATTACACAAAGAGAAAAGCGTTGGAATCCTGTCTGACCACTAGGCGGTGGTGTAACATTTTCCATGGCATTATAACAAACAACAGTGTGTTAGTGAGCAAACACAGAATGCATGTTGTCAAACTGAATGCATGGAAATCCAAGTGAAATTGTTTCAGAGCCTCACAGTGAATCTTTAGGCAGTTTAATGTCCTGTTTGCATCTACATAACTAGATTTGTATGCAGCACCATGGTAATAGATGGTAGAGGGTGTTGGGTGAGCTAGAGATTGTCTCATCATCATAACTATTGTTGACACAAACAATGAGGTCAAAACACAACACGGCACAATACTTTTGTGCCTTACATGTTTTCACATATCATGCAGTTTTGCCCTTTTATACATCTACATCTGTCTTTATGTTACAGGTTTTTCTTATCATCAACCTGCCAGGGACTGCCAGGGAAAACTTGCCGGAATGGCTAAATCTGGCACAATTACAAGCTGGACTTAAAGGTACAATGTGTAGAATTTAGTGATGAAGTAGCATGTTGTAGCTGAACACTCCTAACCCCCCTCCCTTCCAAACATCAACCTGTGGTAACCTTCAGTTGTCATAAAAACTCAAGAAGTATTTAGTTTGTCCAGTCTGAGCTACTGTAAAAAACATGGCTGCCTCCGTAGAGAGGATCCTCTCCTGATGTAAATATAGTGTTTAAATATAAAAGGCCCAATCCACGGTAAAGAAAACTACAATTCATACAATATAGATGAAACACACTCGTGAAAACATCACTATCTTTTTGTTATATTCAATTTCTGCCGATAGATCCCTTTCACCTAAATCTTACACACTCAACCTTTAAATAGGCATGTTAATCAATGTGTATTTTCCCTTATTAATTAAATAAACAGAAAACCTTCTCCACCTCCACTGTGCTACAACATAGCGCGGTAACTCACCTGTGTCTTTTGCACTTGATTTTTCCACAAACAGCACAGCTGTGTCCCAGTGGAAACAGCTCCTGTTGGTACGACTGCAAGATAAATAAAAAACAGTAATAATGGGGATCCTGCTCATCATTCACTCTGGCTGAAAATGGGACTTAATCAAAGGGAATTTATGCCTCAGCCCTACCTTGGTCTTTGGTTTGATGGAGACCAAGATGTTGGGCAGCAAAGACTCGGGCCCCAGAGAGCAGTAAAACGTGACCACTCCGGCCAGAAAGGACCAAAACACGATCATGATGTGAATATATCTGTGCAGAGAGAAGACATGTACTGCAGTCATGATAACAATCAATGTTGGAAGTGTAAAAGTGATCGGGGAATATAATGTGGGAGTGTTCCTTGGTTCATCCATTCTCTTGAGAAACAGCAGGTATTTGGGGGACTGGCTAAGATCAGCTCTACCATTAAACCCCATTGAGACCTAATGCATCAAACTGCAAATTCAGTATTTCAAAAATTGGTCATATCAAAGCTACAAGAGTCCTATTGAAAAACTAGGAGCATCCTATGCGTCCCAACAGCAATTACACCAGTCATTCCCAAAGTGTGGGCCGCAGCCTGCAGATGGGCCGTGAAGCCACTGCAGATGGGCCGTGAGAGGTCATCAGAAAATAAATAAAAAAGTTTCAGAGCCACCAAACATTTATGATTGATTAAAAAAAAAGCTACCATGACAGGTAATGAAACAAAAACATGAGATTTAAATTCCACATTGTTCTTATTTTATTTGACCTATATAGCAGGTGTCGTTGTATTTGCTGAACCTCACATTAGGGAGAACTTTGTTGTATGCTGGGTCGAGCAAGATGGAGCAGAGGAAAGCTGCTAATGACGAAGGGGAATCAGAAAGTCCAACTGAATCATTCAAAACTAAAAATAGGACTCGCAGAAAGGACTCAAGTGAGAACCTGTCGCTGGCCCAGAGGACAACCCCCAGGCCTGTGTGTGTGCTGTGCACTGAGATGCCATCTAACAAGACCCTGGGACCATGTAAGGTGTGCCGTTGCCGTTTAGAAACTAAACATGGACAATATTTATCCAAGCCTCAAGCATCTTTTAAAAATACACAGAGAGAGCATCGGAGCCAGCTACGCGGCAACATCACCCCTCTCATTGGGGGAGTTACAGGTGACACGTCACTTTACGCGATGTGTGATTCAATATCAAGTATATCAAGATAAACTGCTTGAGGCGTCAGACTCGATGAATTCTACTGTTAATGTCAGTTTATGTAAGTGGAAACGCCTTATGTATATTTGGTTATGCCTAAAATGAGTTTTTCTTCTCCTGGATATCCCTGTCGTGCAATACCCTATTTGCACTTAATGTTTTTTTTACATTGGTTGCTTTGCGAATTGTTACGCTTAAATGTGGATGTTATTGTATTTGCACTGCATATGCCTGCATATACGTTTATATACAATTCTTTTTGCTTAAAATGAATAATATGTATGATTCTAGTCCTGTGTGTGGATCATACAGTTGTGATTAAAGGTGTGGGTGGGCCGCACAAATGTTTCAGTTTTCAAATTGGTCCGTGACCAATAAAAATAATTCTGATTCTGATTCTGATTCTGATGCTGCAGGCAGGTCGTCCTCCACCATGTTAATAATCTGTACTGTATCTCCTTGTGTGGTATCCTGAACTGTCTCTTTGCACAAAATCATAATAAACATTTGCATTACAAGAAAAACAAGTGGAGTAGCCTTGATAAAGTGATGCATCTGCAGAGTACTCTACCTGTTCAGCAGCACCGTGCACATCAGCAGGAGCAGCAGCAGGAAGCAGAAGACTGGGTACTGTCGGCCCAGCTCTCTGACCCGGTCCAGCTTGATCCTGCTGCGGACCTTACGCAGAACAGCGCTGATGCATCCCATCCTCGCCCGTGCATGTGCAGCCTAGTGCAGGTTACTGAAACATGGAGAGAGGGGGGGCGACCGTCTGAGTGTAGTAAACAATGGCGTGCAGCCAGCAGCTGCACCTCACAATCATGTAATTCGGAGCTACTGTCCTGCTTCGTGTACCGAGCAGGTTGTGTTGTTGTTGTTGTTGTCAGCCATGGACCGCAGCCCTTACTTACTGTGCGACTACGGTGGACGCTACGGGCCATTTTCCGCCGTCGTCCAGCAGCGTCACCGTCGTGAGTGAACAGAATAAATGCGTGTCGGTGTCATCCAGCGGAGGGTGGAGGTGGAGGTGCCGAGAACAGCTGGAATCCACTGCTGGATTAGGAGCAGCTGCGTAGACTCGGGCTGTCCGGTGGGTTTTAGCGTGTGTTCGGCTAGCGGCCGCTCCAGCTGTCATCTCAGTCCGCTGAGGGGCGTCGGGACCCGGCGCCGCCTGCGTGTGATGTCACCTCCGCTGCGTTTCCTCTGAGAACCGCTCGCTCCGGTAGTTTTACAGGCGAACAACGGTCTGACATTTAGGCCCCGGCAGAGGGTCCCCCGAGTCCAGGTGACGGAGTCAGCGTCCTCCCGCCATGTTTCATTTGTGCTACTTTCTTAACCCTAGAACACTATCGTACAATTAGTTACACCATCACTAACGTTTGGTAAATTTTAGCCGATATAATATACCCGACAAAAAATACTTCTCATCAAAATATATGAATGATCTCTCCCTCTCAACGTCATAAATACAACCCTAATACATCGCCACTGTGCCCCAAGTGTAAGATAGAATCTGGTGGTCTGACACATTGTTTGTGGGATTGTAGAAAAATACAACAGTTTTGGCAGGTCATAGGGCAGGAAATTAATAAGATTCTGTCTATTAACAGTAATAATAACCCTTTATACCTGCTACTTGGTATATCTGACATGTCCATTACTGACTAATTTAAAAGAAGACTTTATCAGACACTTGCTTTTTGTGCTAGAAAGTGTATTCTTTTGAATTGGATCACAGATAAAGCTCCATCTAAGGCTCAGTGGTAAAGGGTTGTATTTGAATATGTTGTATTGGACCATTTGACATGTAAACTTCACAGCAATGATGATGCCTTTCGTAAAACATGGGAACCCTTTCTGTCATATGTTGGTCTGAATGTTTCCACCATTCTCACAAGAGGGTTTGTATCATAGCTCAGAATGCTCTGCCTCAAAAGAGGCACTCTGTTTTACCATTTAATTGATTTACTTTTATTTCTGTATACTTTTTTCTTACTTTTATTGGACGTGACCCCTGAATCTTCTGCCTGTATAGATAGATAGATTACTTTATTCATCCCCGAAGGGAAATTAAGTCGTCATAGCAGCAGGTATATTTGAATACAATAAAATACAATAGAATAAAATAAAAAATATTGAGGTAGAAAGAATAAAAAACAGGAACACAAGATAAATAGGTAGATAAGGTGCAGTGGCAAGATGAAGGTAATAGTACTGATGATGGTAATGTTACTGTTAGACAGTATATACAAATAGTACAGTATATATAGTATATAATATAACATAATATATATATTTATATATGATAGTAATTCTACCATTATAATAGCAGTATATAGTAATAATGGCAGCAACAGTATATATAATAGTAAATATAATAATATGTACACATGTATAAATATTATATACAAAGAATATACAAAGAGTATGATATAATATATGATATATAGTAGAGGTATAAATATAAGTATTCGACTATACAATAGATAATATAATATACTATGAGTGTAAGAATATGTAGACAGTGTGCAAAAGACAATATTATTGTATAAAATGATATATAGTATCAATATGGTTTATATTAACACATAGCGGAGTGTTTTACAGGGTACACAGTGCAAGGAGGCAGGTACATTTAGTGCTGTAATATGCGAGTCTGAATATGTGTGTGAGCCAAATGTTTGTCTTGTTTTTGTTTTGCTTTGTGTTGTCAAATATATAAATATGTAAAAAAATATATATATGAATGTACAACAATACATGGCAATTTGAAGTACTCTTCTTTTATTTTCCCCGATACGACATCTCATAAAACAAAAAAGGATATCACATATAAAAGGCTCTAAAACTTGTGAATTTAGGGGGTCGTTAAAGAAAAAAAATCCCCAAATAATAATAATAGAGCTGGGAACTTGTTCTTCGGTCCAGCCGGTGAAGGCAGTCTCCCTGCATCATTAACAACTTATATCATATTTTTTTTAATTACCGTCTAACATTAACGTCGGGTGAAAGTTACCTGAACACGTGCATTTGAAAAAACAAGGGATGGGAGCAGGGAGGCAAGCCTACCTTCTGTGACGTCAGGGAGCAGCCTGAAGCTACCTAAGGACCCACGCCACTCAGACAGCAACAACACAGTGAAAATCCCATGACCACACTCGCTCGGGTAAAAAAAAAAAAACTGTTAGTGTTCTAGGGTTAAATAACTCTGTAAATATCCCTGTGTAGTTATCAGCTCACCATGACAGTTTATTGAGGTTGAGAAAATACTTAAAATATATACATTTGATCATATTACTGGTGAAGGTTTGTGTTACCTAACACGGAGGAAACATTGGAAACATAACCGCTTATTAATTAGTTCCGCGTTAGTGGCCACCCACATCGCTGCTGTTCCCATGGTTACACGCAGATTTCGAACAGTGATCAAATGTGTGTACGACCGGAAACTTCCGGGTCAGCCAATGATGATTCACACAATGAGGTCAAATTTGTAGCTGTAGATATAACAACTTGTTTAAAAATATGTTCATAAAAGACTTACTGTGATTTAAAATGTAGCTCAACTTCATCAGTATGGTCTCAGGTCAGATTCGAGGTCCAGACTTTTATTTAAGCAGCTATACTAGTCCCCTTAAGAGAGAAGTGAAGTCATTCTTTTCCACAATATAAATACTCACTTTACTTCCTGTATCAATGGCTCAGTGTTGAGGTAGAAGAGGAGGACTTTATATACTTTACTGAGTCATTAGAATAGGCAGGAAGTCTAGCATTAGAAAGTGCATACTCGTCTGTTAAGTCCTTCAAATTCTCTTATCTACAAGTTTCACTTGCATTTCTGAGCAATGTTCTTTCAGTTCTTTAATCTGTTAACAAATCTCACTCAACATCTCTGGTGTTCCTAAGGTGACCCTGTAATCAAAGACAGACCTCTGGCCAAACTGAACCAAATGCCAACCAGTTACTAGCAGAGCACGTCCACCTCATGAGTCTTTTACCCAAAAGATAAGACACAGATAGAAATCAAAAACTTTATTACAAAAATAAGTTACACTCACCTCCATTTTACAGTATAAAACAATTTATTTGCAGGAATGCAAAAAACGTTGTTGGCCACCAACAATAGTTTAAAACTGCTAACATCTTTTTTTCAAAAGGTGGTTGTTACGAGTTTATTGAGGGAGTTAACTGTATAGAAAACTGGGATTGAAGAGCAGTTTCCTTTTTGCTATACCTGGAAATAGAAATCGTTCACTGCAGTATCCCTTGCCACCACTATGTGACTATGATCCCTCACCAAATCGCAGCAGCCAGCATGAGACACGCATGCTCACGGGCTGGGCAACAGGGCAATTCAGTCATCCATTAAGAATAACTCAAATCTTGTAAATAGTTGCCTTCTTGAGAACTGGGAAGGGATCATTCAAGATTTAGATGTTCTTACATAATGAATGATTGGATTAGGTCGTTAAACATGATCTTGAAGTTGTTTGAAAATGTGTTATCCATATAAAAACAAACCCACTGGAATTATACAGTGGCACAAAGGGGACACTGCAGGGCTTTATTTTTGTTCTTAATTTTTTTTTTTATCAAAGGCAGTTGGATGCCTGTGATGATGAAGCCTTTACAAAAGTAACATTTTTATCCGAAAAACTATACAACCAGTAACTACATACTCTGAAGAAGCAAGGCGGCTAATTCAGTTCAAAATAGGATAAAAGCAGGGCTTGTTCAGACTCATCAGATGAGATTGTTTTGCATGCCCAGTTTGACTGTTTGCAGTGTCAGAGCTGCAGCAAAAATGACTATATTTCATTAAGTACATTGTTTTTTGCACTGCAGCTCTTGTGCATATTTTGTATATAAAACAAGCCCTGCTTTCATCAATATAGTTTCCCTATTTACAGTACAGGCCGGGTGGTTTAGTCCTCTGTACTGAGGTAGTCAACCAACCCTTTAAAGACAAGTTCTGAAAAGAACCACTTTCCTGGAATGCCTGACTTATCCATGCCAGGTGGGTACACCCTAAAAACCTGCAAATGTTCTTTCAAACATCCAGATCAAACGATTAAGATTAACATGGATATTCCGACAATAAAAATTGCGATTAGCACAAAAATATACAATAGCATCAAGCTCCTTTGAGCCACTTCAAACCTAAGAACTTAAAAAAGTGCAAATTCTTCAATAATTATTTAAAAAAATGGCATGATCAGGGACAGGGAAGGGGTAGATTGTAAGGGCAATACATAGAGCCATATTTTTCAGGGCTGGGTTCAGGGATTCAGGACAAAGAGGCTGTGGCGAGTATTCAGAATCCTCCATCATCTTTTTAAGGTGGCAGTTTCAGAAAAAAATGAAAATAAAAACATGGGGGGAGGGGCGATGCTTCTTCTGTAAGGCTGGAATATCATTGGACCTTTTTGTCGTGCTCTTTTGTTTCAACATCCATTGCAGCTTACGGTGTTAACCCCACACATCAAGTCAGTATTCACTGTGACAGGTCAGGACCGCCCTCTGCCCCGTTTCCCTGCTGGAGCAATGAGAGGAAATATTAAATTAGTATGGGGGATCCATATGGCATGCATTCCCCATCAATCAGCATGCTATCAATTTAATGAAATTACACCAAATTAAGACTAAAGCTAGCATTCCACTACTGGAGTAACTCAACTGTCCTTAAAAATAAAGTATGCTGTGAATGACCTTTGTCTGTTGGCAGCAACAAGTTGACAAGCTGCTCTGAAAGATGACACCTGTCAGGGATTAGTTATGAGGCCAATAAGCAGGTGTGTCTTTTTTTATTTAAAGGCAACGCGAGTATCTTTTGTGCAGCTTTCTGATCTTTAGTAGGGTAACTTCAACATAATCAATACATTCCTTTCCTTAAGAAGAGCTGCTTTTATTTACTACAGCTCTCAGTCTTTCCCTGAACTTCTGATAACTGACCCTCGGAATTAGAAATATACAGAGACTGAGCACAGCAGTCCCTTTTCAGGACAAAGCACTGAGTGGAAACAAAGCGAGCCATTTAAGAACTTTGCGTAATTAACAGTAATGACCTGGAACAGAAAAATCAAGCTTTATTAGTCACCACTGTGTGACTTAGATTTCTCACACTTTGAAACTAACAGGATAAAAATTGTGAGTTTTCATTTACCTCTGCTTGTTCCAGGGCCTCCTCGCTGGGAGAAGCCCAGACGGCCCCTCGGTGTGACAGCACCGCGGCCTCTGGTCTGAGTGGCACTTCCACGGACTGATCCCCTCACTCCTCGCCCTCTGCCGGACCCTTGGAAGTCATCGTAACCATAGTACGGGTCATCATAGCCACCCCGGTAGTTGTGGTAATCGTATCCATAGTAATCATAGTAGTCTTCATAGCCATAATAATCGGGAGGGTAAGAATAACCTCCTCGCCCTCCTCGACCTCTGCCTCTTGCAGGTGGCGGCATGTGGGGAGGCCCGTAGTAATAGTATTCATCATACCTTGGGAGAAACACAGGCTCAACATAAATATAGCTTCTTTATTTAGATCAACATTTACATTTAAAACTGATTATGTAAAAGGTCAAAGATTTGAGTTGCATTGTTCAAGCTTACATCTGTGTTTTGGCGGCTTGTCTCTGGGCTTTACGCTCTTTCCTCTTCTGGTCTGGGGGCTTGGCGAAGACAATTTCAATGCGCTCTCCTTCAAGTGCTTTTTCGTGGAGATCAGCCAACGCCTGGCAATTCAAAAGACACGATTCTAGGATCAATCTCTGAGCAATGACAAGTTTAAGTTAGGAACTTTAGTGTCATTACAGAGACTGTCATACCTTCACAGCACCATCTCTTTCCTCAAAGTGGATGAAGGCATAGTCTTTCAATTTTTTCACCCGCTCCAACTTGCCAAATTGACTGAAGGTCTTTTCAAGTATCTCCTCTGTAACAGTGCTTGCTAGGTTCCTCACAAACAGCACCTTGACCTGGGACAGGAACAACAAGGTTCAGGTTTAGGTGACAGAGTCTTATGTTGGCCACATACACACTGAACAGCAACTGATGACTCCATCCTTGTGTCTTACCTTGGCCATGACCTCTGGATCCGGATCCTCGATAGGGTCAGCCCATTCCACAGTGACCACGTTTCCCCACACCTTCACCTTGCCACTCATTAGACGGCGACGAGCCTGAGCGGCAGTCTTGTGGTCTTCATACTCCAAGAAGCAAAAGCCTCTATTCTTCTTCTTATCATCGGGCTGGTGGTACAATATGACATCATTTAGACCCTCTGGAGACAGAGAGATGGGTGGAGAAAAAAACGCATCAGGTGGTTAAGTTGCATCACTAATTAAAACCAATTCACATCAATAACCTAACAAACTATTGACACAATTTAAGAAACTGTGAAATTAAAGGTTTAAATAAAAAACAAATGTATTTATTGTAAGTGGTAATCAGATGTGGAGAATTTAAGACCAAGTTATCCTTTCACCAGATGTCTAACCATGAGAGAGAGAGGGGGGGGGGGGGGCAGCTACATCTAGTGTCCAGTCAGATCTTAGCGGTATAATCGTCATAGTAACCAGAGTCACTCTGGGATTGTTATGAGGTCATCATTTGGACACAACACAGAAACCCCTTACTCTCAAAGCATTACCCACTGATTCTTGCATTACAGAGTAGAATGTACCTAAACTTAATTGTAGGTATGATGCTGTTAAACAAATCAGTAAAATCTAAGGATTGCAAAGACTCACCGGTAACTTTTGCAAATTCTTCAACAATCTGCTCTTTTGTTTTACTCTTGGGGATGGAGCCAACAAACAGTCTATTATTGGCCACAGAGATGCACACGCCGATATGTTTACCCGGTCGAATTTCATTGTTGTTGCACTGCGGAAAGATGGATAGTATAAGTAAAAGGTAAAAAAAGCACAAGACACTACAATGGAGCCTATGTCAACTTGATGTAGTTTCTATTTCACAATCTTGCACACACTTGTGATTTAAATGAACTTTACCACATTAAGCGATACGAAAACTTTGTTCTCTTGACAGAATTCTACCTGCGTGTGTGTTTTTACTTAACTTCCTCAGACCCTCTCCCAACAATTATGGTAATGTTAACGTACCAATTTGACAGCCTGCTGTGCAGCTTCTTTAGTGCAGAAAGTGACAAAGGCATAGCCTCTGTTCAGGCCACTGAGAGGATCCATCATCAGGCGCAGGTCCCAGATGGGGCCAGCCTTCTCAAACAGTGGAACCAGCTCATCCTCAAAAAGGTCTCTGGGGATTTTGCCTACAAATATCTATAAGGTTGAGAGCAAAGATAATAGTACATGAGATAAAGTCCTTCATCTGAAATGTTAAGACAAGAAAAGGACTGCATTTAAGTAAAGTGTATCCAGTCAGCTCTTAGCGGTAAGCTATCAGTGTAACCATGGTTACTACAGAGTATATTCAAGGTTCATCATTTGGACACAATCATTTGAAAAGGATTAACAACCAACAGTCAAAAGATGTTGAGTGATTGACATGTGTAAAGTAAAGGTGTTTTTTTTTACCTCTGTACCAATGGTCGGCTGTGCCCCTGAGTGGGCGGACTCTGGTGGAGGACCCCCATACTTCCTCTGGCCTGTTGTCACATCAAGCGTGTAGCTAGTTCGCTCCAGCAAAGCCTGATGTCAAAAAACATGGCGAATTTAAAAGGATAATGTTTTATCTACAAATACATATTCTCATTGCTTCAGTATTGACACCTGTGAAGCTTGACATCAGATTCAATATCAGTTCTCACTTTGATTTTGGCTTCATCTGGTCCTTTATTGGTGTCTGACACTTTGGTCCCTTGTTTCTCTCTCTGTCTGTACGTCTTCATCACGCCACAAAGAAAGGCACTTTTGTTCTGAAATCGAAAAAAGTATGATCAAACAATAAGGACAAGTTGACTTTACTTTGTATCACAGCATCAGAAGTGAACAAAACAATACACCAGTTACACAAGCATACCTGAACATGTGAGAGGTCGCTGTCCTTGAATTGCAAAAGGACTTGCAGAGCACCTTCCTCGTTGAATTCTTTCAGAGCCTCAATTGCCCGATCATCTAAGTCACTGTGTGACACCAAACCTGGAGGAAGGGAGACAAATGCAGAGGGAGAAATGAAGAGCTACAGTAAGAGTCATTCAAAGACAGCAAATATAACTAAAAGATTATTTTTTTTATTACATGGGAGCTACTTAGTGTTAGGTCTTATTTAATAATATATTATGGGTAAGAGTGGGACCAGCCAAATCAAAGTTATGTTCAGTGGTCAGGGTGCACTTTACTCTCCAAACAGCATGTCTTTGCAGAACTAATCACAACAGATGTGACAGTGCAACTCGATATGCCACTGCCCTCTACACTGTGGCTAAGAGATTCTAATGAGCCGGGCTGCATTCTCCTCTGTGGAGGGGCCGTCACCTGTCCCAGGCAGCCACACACCAGACAGCTGCTGCCATTGTTCCTGCCTCGGTCCCATCTGGCTGAAAAGGCCAGACTAGTACTTTTCTAGATTTGACCGACCAAACAAGTCCTAAAATGACCCCCTGAATTTTTGGCATTGCAGCTCTATACAAACTTAAGATCTGATCAGAGCAACAGATACTCAGGCTGTAGCTGACATTATAATTACATCTATTCATCCCTCTGCAGTAATTGTATGGGATGTGAGGAAATTACATAGAAATTAACAGAGATTGGACAGGCTCACAAAGTCACTCCATGACAATTCATTCACCCTGACACCATTGATCATGCAACCATGTTGGGAATGCAAATGATGCCGTCATGTACACATTTTCACCAGGAATGTGTAATTTAATATTCTGTAGCACTGCAGTACCCATTTTGGTAGGAAACCACAAAAAGTTGCTTCAGGATCCCAATTCCCCCATTCAAAAAGGTGATAAATGACAGTACATGCAAGAAATTGATAAACAAAAATTTGCATATTTCAATATGCAAGTTAATTCATTGTTCCTTACCTGCTATGTAAATTTCATCTAGTTTTTCAGCAACTTTCTGTGGTAAACCAGCTTCTAATAAAGTCTGGAAGTGCTCAGAATGGGTAACTGCAGCAGAGGTGTCCATTGGATCTTCTGGACCATTTCCATTAATATGTTCTGTGGCCATGTCTCCAGAAATCTGTGTAAATGCAATGAGCCAAATTAATCCTGGGTCATGGGCAAGACTTGGGATGTGTCCAGGAGAGTGCAAAGTCTCAGACATGGCAGGTAAATCATTAAATAAAATGCATACAAATAAAGAATTGACCATGATCTTTGAAGGGGGTGTCTGACATATTATGCACAAATTAGGGAAAAGGGGTTAAACAAGTTATCGTGGTAATTTGGTCCTGTAACATCTAGAGACTTTTCACTGTCATGACCCACACTTGCAGCTCTCAGCTTGCATGAGGTAGAAGCCCATAAACCTGCATATAGGCAGTCGACACAGATGTTTTAAAATTGCACAAAAGCAGACAATGCACATACGGAATTCCCAAAACAAATCGAGTAAATGACCTGTGAAAAACAGTTAACTTCTGAGTTTGTGTCCATGTGGCGGTGTTTTCTACTTGCGGTTTGTTCTGGGCTCAGGTATTAGCAAACGTTCATTTGCTAACTACTGAATCTCTGCGCTTTCGATGGCTCCTGCTGCAGGAGCCTTGTTTGCTTTGGCCTCTAAATTACATGTTAGCTTACCTCCTCGCTGCTGACTTCAGCACAGGCTAGATAGCCGATACACGTGCTCCATCACAGAGTGAGCCCCGGTTTCCGGTGGCTGACCAGTGATTGTGCACCCATTTTGTTTATTGACACTTTGACAGCGCGGATTGTGATACTTAAATTAATACTCCAACCACGATCACGTCAAGAAGTGACCCAGTCGTTACTTCACTCCTGCTGACGCTGAGAGAGACTGAGGCGAGAGCTCGTGGAGAGCAGCAATCTCACTGATCTCTGCTCCCATTACTGGATCCAGCAAAGCTGGACTCAGCGAAACGTGGACGACAAACTTCATTTCCGGCACAACGTTGCCTCAGCTAACGTTACCTGTAGCTAATATAAGCTTAAAGATATCATGCCATCAATACCGTGTAGTGCCTGCTAATCGATCACGTTATATCAGTGAGCACGTGCTTTGTGGTTAAAACATTTCTACAGCGTTAAAAGTGCAGATTAAACCCTCTGATGAATCGACTTTAGTATTTCAACCTGTAACGCTCACACATTTATTTGATCTAATTATTTTTACGGGAAGAATACGGCCACATTTGATTTAGCGGGGAGGGACAGACTCGAACACGTTGAGGCTAGCTAGCTAGCTAGCGGGCTAGTTTGCACAGCTAGCATTAACCAAGCTAACCGGGGACCTTCATAGAGACAATAACACGAGGCGCTAATATGCACTTTACACGGATACTTCTGCGCTTAGTGTTTCAGTCGGCGAGAAGAATGACAGCTAGCAGGGCAGCAACACGGGATTGCTAGGATAAGTGGCTTTTGCCACAGCTAGCTGCCTGCTAGCATACAATGACAATGAGCATGTCAACTCCGCGATCTGTCAAAATAGGCTAACGTGAGCTAGCATGCTAATGCGAGCGGATTTTCGGCGAGGCCATTGTTACATCGTCACTTGTCGGTACAGACTTAGCTAATTAACACACCACAGCTTTCAGATTGAACCAGAGCCAGCGGGGCCTTGAGAGCCGGAGCATTTAGCCCGCTGGCTGCGTGGTTAGTCAACGTGCCGCCACATAGGGAGAGTCCATTTTCAAAAAGCCGGTCTGGAGAACTCGTTCCCAACCACCACCAGTTCCCACATTGTTTGAAACAGCACCGCACGATTTCGGACTTTACAGCAATCAATGCAGCAACAATGAGGTGAACAGTTAGTAGCATTCGCCCTACCTGCCGCCGGCTCACCAACGCGAACGGTGCTGAGTGTTTAGGAAGATAAATGTGATATTTAAAAGACAGAAAAAGTGTAAAACTCCCGGCACTGGTCCGGCTCCAGTCATTCACTCTTGATGATGTAAAATGGCTGCCACGTTCACGCCTCGAGTTTTGTCTCGTCGATGGGGTTTCTTGGACAGTCCCGCACGGGCTTGCCTTGTATGCATTGTACAGTAGAGACGGAGGCACCGAGGCAGCAGCGGGTCAGCATCGAACACCGTCAAGCACCATCAGCGCCATCATCGCTGTGTGACCTGCTTCTCCATCACTCTGCTCTGGTTATGGAACCTATACAGCTGTTGTGCTCATAAAATACATTTGTATTGACTGTATATTACAAATAATGGGACAAATTGTACATTTATACTGTACATTTGCACTGACTGTACATGTTTGTATACATTACCTTGTGTTAAGTGTATAATTTCTACTTTATTATATATAGCATTTCTATTTGTTTTCATATTTTAAAAATCTGGTAGATTTTATATTACCCGCGGCTGTTTTTCTATATTATATACCAAAAGTTCATTATAGGCTAGGCAAGTTTTTTTGTATAGCACATTTCAACAACAAGGATTTACTCACAGAAGTAGATCAATAATATAGAAAAAAAAAAAAAAATTTGAAAATGTGGAGCATTTAAACCTGATCGCTGCTTCTAAGTCTGTAGCATTCAGCTGTTTATGATGCATGTGTATTTTTTCAAAGTGTAAATATCTTATATATATTTATGCTCACACTAACCAATCACAGCAAATTTCTTGTATGTCTATACTTTATCATGAATTGTTAATAATTCACTACTATTCAATCACACTCAACAAAAAATCTTTGGATATAGCAACCCAAATGTATGATAGTGATTTATAGAGTGTACTGTTAATGCAATGTGTTTTTAATAACAATAATCATCATTTCTATTTCTTACTATTGTCTGTATTCTCTATATCTGTTTAAAATTATAATCCAAACAACACAGTTATATAAGATCTTATTAAACCAGCACTGTCTATGTATTTACAGTATGTAGCAGACTGTTTTGACTGGGGGTAGAGAGGCAGGTCCCACTTCCTACCACACTGTGTCACTCTTCTTATGGCTTTAAAACACACCCAGCCAATACACGAACAAAAGAATATGTAAAGAGTTTGTGTTTTCCAGAATATTATTCATTTGATTCGATAAATACACAAAAGGCACAATGATTACCTTCTGAGAATTTATTTAAGCAAAAATAAAAGAGTTATTTACGGATTTTGTAAAAGACAGTTGTGCATGCATAACACACTGGACCTTGTTATGTAAATGCTTGTGTTTGCTTAAGCAAATCTGTATTAAAATCACAATAACACTGTGAACAAAGTTTGATGAGTGAGAGTTGAGAGTGACATACATTGTGTGCTACTTGATGTGGGTGTGTCAACTGCAAATAAACCTTTTTGAAGACATTTTCTGGGCTCACATGCTTGAACCTTAAAAGGTTAATGTCTAAGCATGAACTAATATTATAAATTATTGTTTGTTTATGGTTTGTCACATGTGTCAGTGTTGAGCCTTGATATTTCTTTGCAATACAGTTACTTTGCTGTGACATTACCATACAGTAGCCTATATGAGATTGGGGGTTATCTGGTATTCCCATCACAACTGACTGAATCATGGGCTTAAAGTCTGGCTCATGGCTGATATTATAGAACTTGAACAGGTAACCAACTCCAACAACCCCCACGGTTATAGAGCATTAACAGCTGGATGATGATGGCTGGAAGAGTTCGGGGGAAATAACTTACGCAGGTGTTGTGGAATGGAGCTACGGAATGATTTCCTTTGGATTTTTGGCTCATTCTCTAAAATCAGTAAATATGAATAAGGTGTGTTGCAGACATAGACATGACAGACAGGGCATTTAAAAAAAAACAACGATAGGATTGCAAAATATTACCAAGATTAAAAGAGAATAAAACAGATACTTGTAAACAACAGCTCTACAGGTGGAATCGGTGGAATTCACGATAGCATCTATTCTGTTCTGTCTTTTGGGGACTCCACTGAGAACATACCTCGAAAAGGCAGATATTCTTCTGCAGGAAGTTTATTCGGAAAACTAAATACCTTTGCATTCAGCACTAAAAATAATGGACAGGAGGTTCCAAGTCTGTAAAAGAGGTCTACTGCAGGGTTTGGGGCATTAGCCAAAAGTCATGTCTGCAGAATTTATGCTCGAGCTATAAAATGACTCCTCAAATAAAAAGAACTGGCATGCTGAACTCAGAGTATAGCAGGTGCCAGCCCAAAACGCACAGAAATGACCGTCGTCAAATAAGTGTGTAATGCTTTTCATAGGCTAATTGCTAAAATCCATTGGCCTTGAATTACTTTTTCATGTAGTTTTAGAGCTACGAAAAAATCTTATTAAGCCATGAAAAGTCAAATGAAGACAGAGTTTCTGAAGTCAGTATCATATCAAGGTAGGTATAGTTCCTGAAATATGAATAACAGCAAAATGGATGGAATGACAAAAACAGTGTTCATCAAGGAGCGTCTGCGAAAAAAAAATTATATTTTCAGGAACAATGATTGTAAGGCCCTTGAGTAAACAGGGCCCCAGGATAAAGCCTAACAAGTATTTAGGTTTCAACTGGTGAGAACGAAAACATTAACATTAATGGTGTCAAATTTCACCTTTAACCCAGACTAAATATCGTACTTGATATCAAAAACCAGATAGATAGGATAGTTGATTGGTTTTATTCTTTAATACTCCACCTTGGATATGCATGCTTATGGAAACATTAATGCTTTATATCTGGAGCTCAGTGTAAGAGCCTCTGACGACCACCATGTGCTCTTGAGAGCCATACTTATTCGTATATGACCTTTTTTTCATGGCACCATGTGGTGAGAGCATCTCTGTGGGTCCTCATCAGTCAAATGGCCCCTGAGCACTTCAGCAGATCTTCTGTTTTTTTACTTTCAGTTGTGTGTGTTACTTTTAGAAATGGGCTCCTGCACTGATGCTGAAGACACACGGTACGTTTATGTGTCTGCCTCCTCTATGCATTATATTGCATTTCCCATTAAATTGATAATAAATTGAAGAAAAAAATGTATTGACATGGCATATAAAAGGGAATCATTTAAATAAAGCATTTTCATGTCTGGCCAGCTTTTTTCATGATCAACTGTGGTCATGTTACTTTGTTAGTTTTTTTCTCATGTTGGAAGATAATATTTAATAATTTTTAGAAGTAGCAGGCTAAGGGTAAAGAAAATAATACAATAATACAAAATTCAGGAATATTTAGTGCTTTGAAACAAGATTAATTTAGTCATAGTTTAGAATTGAATAGTCCGATGGCAGTCGGCAGAATTGACGTCCTTTTTAATTTAATTTTTTTTAACCAAAATTATGGTGTGACCTCCTTGTTTGGTGTTGTCTTAGCCACTTGCAATTCTTTCTTTTAATGAATGTCTTCCTCGGTTCTGCCACATTAAGCAGCAGTGAGCCTGCACGGACTTGATGGGTTTCAAACTCCTTTTCAGTCATCATACCACTTCACTTAATATTGGAGCCATTAGATGAATGCCAAGACAATTACAGACCTCAGCCTGATAGCATAGGGATGTAGGCTAATTCATGCAAGGATGTTGCCACCTCAAGTAGCAAATGTGGCCTAAATATCCCAAAACAAATGTGAGCCTTTTTTGGCAAACCTTCTTGGCTCTAAAGGCAAGATGTAATCCGGACATGAACACAAAGCGGCTCATATACAAAATGGTGCCTTTATGGCCCAGATAGCACAAAACAAATTCGGGCCACCTTTGGTTGACATGGGGTATTGCTATGGCTTACCTGTGGCCTAGATCTGGCCAACAGGAGTGTCCAGTGCCATCATTCCATGCGATATGTGGACCAGGTGTGGAATGTGGGCCAGATCTGATCAGAGCCTGGCTGCAGAGAATAGACATGATCTGCTAACCTCACCATGACACCCACCATGGCTCTATCATCTACAGCAACAGTGACACCAGAGCCCCTGAGAATACATCAGATTTCAGTTTCGTCGAGCATGAGCGCCACATCGTTTGCTCTACACCTGAAGCTTTACATCCCTATGGTGCTCGTCCTCCTGCTGTCGGATCAATACAAAGAGATAGAGAGTTAAACTTGTGATGGAAATACACATCACAAGTTTAACATTTATCACCTTTGCTATAGCGCACCTGCAGAAGCTTCATCACACAGCAACATGCTTTGCTTTAGCACATGTCTATGAAACAATCCTCGATACTTAGATCTTGTGAGATGTGATTGTAACTTTTAATACTGATCAGTTTGAGGAGTCCTGTATTTTCCACCAAGTATAACAATTTAATATGTGGGCCTCTATTCGAATGCAAATGTGATTATTAGAGTTGATTATGGGACAATTTGTCAATAAAGTTACATGGGAGGGAAAAAAGTCACAGTGCATGATGCTACAATCGTCAATCTTTTCCACAGGAATGAAACTACCACCACGTATTATAAGTTTTAGACAATATGATAAGTGCAATGACGTTAGCTGAAATAATAAAACAAAAAACAAAACCCAATTACAATCTCCGCGATTTAAACATGCTTTCCTCCGCACTTATTGAATTACCTGTCTTAAGCCAAGGATTTATCACCAGCACAACCAAGGACGCAGGACAAGGGAACTTACAGCAAGTAAACACTCAGGTGAAATACAAAGTAAATTCATATATTCATCCTTGACATTTCAGATATGGGAAGCAAACAGATGGGTACTCCTTCACAGCTATTAAATATTCTTCCACTCATTCAGAGCTGTTTCCACTCAGCCATCCTCTCTTTTAAGGTGCCACTGCCCTGGGACAATGAGATTTGCTTTGATTTGAGGATAAAGAAAACTACACACCCCACAAAAATTGTTTAGTTTAAGTTTCAGTAGATTCAATATTTTAATGAGTTTGTAGTTTTTACATGACAAACTGTTTAAGCTTTGGGAACCATATTTTCTGACACTAGTGTAGGACAGTAATGACATTAATTTGGTTTAAATGGCATGTACAGATTGATTTAATGCTGCTGCTGATTGCAACCATTATCATTTCTATGTCCTTTCTAATATAGCCTGTTTTAAAAATCTGATGTAAGTTAGTTTAAATCTAATTTAGGCAAAAATCTTATTTTATCTCCCCCTTCATTGTGCTGGAAGATCAGAACCTTGACAACTAGATATCAGGACGAGCTATTTAATTTCATTGCTTTGAATGCATGACTTAACCGGGATGGGGGGAAAAAATACAAACCCTCAAGGGGAATATAAAGCCATATGGTATTGTTATTAATTTTAAATTCTAGAATGTTATTATTTGGAAAAGAGAGTCTTAGTCTGTAGCTTTTCTTTGAATAAAAGCGTAAAACATACTATTGTCATACTCCATTGCCTGATTATACCTTTATGGTGGCCATGGTAAATCCTTCTTTACACATATTTCCGTTATTTATTATTTATTCATAACTTCTACTGTGTCTTTATTTGTTTTGGTTATTATGGTGTTTTTCCTATTTTTTAATTTGTGAAGTAAATTGCAACTTTTTTCGAGAATTGCTTTTATAATGTTTTATCCCTTCATTATTGCAGTTTTATCTTGAATGGATCCATGAGGTGCTGTACCTGATCTGAGACTTCTACAGTGATGACTTTTCATACTTTTAATAACTATTCTTTCCATTAGGTATAACATAATCTTTTTACTACGCTCTCAGGTCACTTACAGAGTGTTGCAAATGTTCCCCAATCAGTTAACTAAAATGACCAAGAAACCCTAAACCGTTGACCCTTTCCCACTGTGACGCGACAAATAATAACAACGCTCTGTTACCAAGCGACAAAAACCCGGGGATTACATGTTTCATCCTTAGTCAGAACGGTGGGATGATGGAAATATGTTTTGACTTTGTGTGGGTTGTTCTTATCATTTAGTGCTATATGAGGGGATTATGAGGAGGAGAAGGGGCCAACGAGAAGGTGAGATCAATGATAAGGTTTCGCCCGATCCAGGAAGTTTGTGGCGACAGTAGTATAAAAACAGAAGGACTGAAGCAGAGGTGCACAATATAAAGGATTCCTGTACAGAGGCAGCATGAAGGGGACACTTTCTATCAACATGGTAATACTCCAATAATCAACATCCCTGACTTATATATTTGACTAAACAGATCTTTGAAACTGATGATTTTTTCCTTTGTCTCCAGGTAACTGCTGCAACCTCGAAGGGCTCTGTGAGATCAGCTGGACTGTCTCTTATACTCTTGTCTTTTTTCCTTTACATAGCTGATTCTTATCCAAACACGGAGTTATCAAACAGTAAGGTTCTTTCAAAATATCTTCCTCTGATGTCGTACCATGTAATTGTTAATCCTGACATCATTAATCACATGTTGTATTAACACAATCTGCCTGTACTCATCTCTGCTCTCAAAGACTGCACGTTGTGATTTTAATCTCAGATGTCAAATGATGCTGAACATCACCGCCTGTTGTTTTGAACTGCTTGTGAGACCACTGTCATGTTTTTTCCAGTGGGCTGTGAGGAGTGCACGCTGAGGAGGAACATTTTTTTCTCCAGGGATCGGCCAATCTTCCAGTGCGTGGGCTGTTGCTTCTCCCAGGCGTACCCGACGCCTCTCAAGGCAATGAATACGATGGCGACCCCTAAGAACATCACCTCGGAGGCAACATGCTGCGTCGCAAAGCACAGCTACGAGGTACGGAAAGGTCACATGTCAGACAGAGTTTGTTTGTGCCCATTTAATCTACATTACTGAGGTCACAGTACGTTAAGGTGAGTCTTGGAGATGAGGCTGGTCACCTCATGGTAAAGCTGTGCCTGAAGTGTAAGTGCAGCGTCCCTGGTTTAAATATGGCCAGGCACTCTTCCCCTTTTCTTTCCGAATGTTTCCTCTCTGTCATAACTACTGCTATCAATAAAGGTAAAACGGAAAAATATCTTGAAACAAAGATACAATTTCCACATGATAAAAATGGTTAATACAGAATTGAATGATTTTAATAGTTTAGGTTTCATTCTATTTAGGGTTTATTTATCTGCATTTTTTCGATTGCTTCTGATGCTTTAAACTTTGACCACCAAACTTCCGATAAAAATATATTTTTTTTTAGTCAGCTGTATTCATTTGACATCTGTAATTTATCAGTTTGAATCCACATAAGAAAACTACATGTTAACCACTGACATGCAACATGTTGTTTGAGATTTAACCAGTGGTTTCCTGTGTTTTTGACACGTGATCCTTCAGCAGTGTCCAGTTGGGGGCCTGTCGTCACATTTTAGGACGCCTGTGTGTTATTAGCAGTTGCATCAAAGAAGCACTTCCCCTCAAACTCAGATGGTTTCATTTAAGTAATTGTTCAAGGTACAAAGAGGTCACATTCTCAAGTATGTCACAAAAGAAACCCAAAACAAAGAGTGCAGCTTATTCAAAAATTGAAAAAGATATTTCATCTTTCCTTTCCATCCTCCAGTATTTGAAGTAAAGTATAATAAATCATAATTGAAATGGTTTACTTTCACTTTTGGTATTTGAATTACATATCTCTGACACTTCGGTTAACTCGCAACAGTATATTTCTTATTGAAGTACCTGAGTTAAGGATCTGGTTACCTCCTCCACCGCGGGTATTCTCACTGATGTTTGTTTCTAGCTTCACTCTCGTTTCAATTCTGGTTTCTGTTAACAGATGTAAAGAAGTGCATGAGGAGCAGATGTTCACAGGAGGATTTGATCACACATTTACTTGCTGCCATAGCCTGATGTGACTCTGTTAGTGCTCACGATCATCTGTTCCTCTTTCAGACGGAGGTGGCCGGCATCAAGGTGAGGAACCACACAGAGTGCCACTGCCACACCTGCTATCATCACAAGATATGACAGATGAGAAGTGGAGGCCGTCCTGCTGCGCTCAGCTTGCCAACAAATTGTGTTTCTTGTAACAGCCTAAAGCTTTTCTGTCATTTTAAAGTTCAGGTTCTGGAGTTGAAAGATAATATTTTTAAGCAATCCTGTGCCTGTGATGTGTAATTAGCCTTCGACTTGGCATTGATAGATGTACTGTATATTGAAAAGCAAATAAAATATGCACCCAGACGTTGCATTGTCATTGTTGCATTATAACTCATGCATTGATCTTTGTGTGTTTGTGTGTACGTGTGTGTGTGTGTGTCTGAACCATAGACCTAACAGAGTGAGGACATTTGGGGAAAGTGAGGATATTTTGCACATTGCCTGTGTGTTTGTGTGTGTTTGTGTGTGTACTCGTCTCAAAGGAGACCTCATGGGGACCAAAGCCCTGCCCTAATGAATGTGAGTCAAAGTCAAGTCATAATAAGGATTGCTGTGCAAACCTGAGTGTGTATGTGTTCGTGTGTGTGAGTAAGTCACACCTGCTAAATCAATAGTAACACAGGTAACAATAGGTTAATAAAAATGATAGTTCTTTAATTCTGCAATCCAGAAGTGGGAGCCAAACAACATATCAAGTAGCCACTTGAAAAATATCATATTCAAGCCAGCATGGTTGAAAAGTCGTGTGCTTCCAGAAAATGGAAATATGAACATCTGCAATTTCGTGATAACCAAGCCAAGAAAGGGGTTAATGCATCCATCTGTTGTCTGGGATGTGCAGAAATGAATGGATTCATCTTCTGAGACTTCAGTTTACCCCTGATCTGTGCCACACGTCCTGTAAACTGCACCTCACACTGTCCATATTTGAGAATTATAATCACGACACTGTTACTACACAGAGTGACGTGCAGACTTACACACTGCCCTTTGGGTGGAGAGTTTTTCAGCTGACTGACCCCTGTTCGTGAACATCTGCCCCTCTGAAGGGCCAGTGAGCAAGGCACAGTGAATCAGGGACGACACCGCACTCTGATCATCGTGAAGGGACGAGGACGTTAACACTGTGGATACCTTAAGCTAAGATTAAATAAGCTAAGCTCAGATAACATATGTAAAATATATATCGACTCTGAGAAAGTGATGTGTTAAAATCACTTTTTGTGTTATTACTATTTTTGCACATGTTGTGTTACTTTTAACACATTTGCTTTGAGAGTGTAAGATATATAAGATGTATACCTTGTGAAAATGTAGTAAGTAAAAAAAAAAGTAGTAATAAAATATGAATAAAAATAAAATTTACAATAAAAGTAGGAATGATACCACAAATACAAGGCAAATGTTGGTTTTTTTCCTCCAAAATATGCAGTATGAAGATTGGGATCAAGGTTTTGTTATTGTGCAATTCTCCCTGATGTGTAATATACACAGTACAACGTGAGCCACTTTTTGGAGCATAGATTATGTGAGAAGACTTTGGTGCATGTTGTGTGATGATGCTCGCATCGCGGAGGTCACGGCTCGCCCCGCAGTCTCTCAACATGGACCCTGTTCCCGGGGAAATGACCCCCACATGAAACTACAGAGTGTGCAGGGTGTGAGTCAGGTCCTGGATGCTTCGATGGTATCAGGAGTGTATATGCATGCGTGTGTGAGTTCGTGTGCGTGTGTGGTGTATGCTTGTCGCCCCCACTACCCCACACTCCCCGCCCCCCCTCCCACCCAACACCCCTGCGTGCGCGCGCGCGTGTGCGAGTCTGGCAGCGTAACATCTGTGCGTACGCGGTCGTGATTGTTGTGAAGATGGCGGAGGGGGAGACAGAGAAGGAATATGACACACGGAAAGCCATCGAGCAGCTCCGAGAGCGCTTCCAGGGCCTGAGCGCGGCCCTGGGGGAGAGCCCGCGGTCGCCGCCGGAAGCCTCGCTGCTTTTCTGCCAGGACTTCTGCCAGGTTAGCCCGCTCTCCCGCCTGCTCATCCCCGGGCAGCCCTGCAGCCCCTCTGGCTTCCTGGCCGAGGATGCGCGTCTACGCTCTCGCTACAACAATGTAGCTAAGCGGCTAGCTGCTCCTAGCTAGCGTCTCGGGATGAGAGGGGAGGGAAAAAAAACTCCTCCGCGGTTTTGAGCCGCGCTCTCCGCGGTGTTTACCCGGCGACATGTGCTCGTGTGTGAAGTCTGAGTGTCGGTGTGGCGACGAGTGCCGCCGAGGGGCGCGCACCGTGCACGCATTACTCGTATTTTCCAGGCCAGGCAGCTAGCAGCGGATGAACGTTGCTAGCTGGTATGCAGGGTCCCCCCCCTGTCCTGTGCAGTGGTCATGCTGTGCAAGAGGGAAAAAAAAAAGAGAAAGCCCGGATAGCAACGTTAGCGATGTTTTACAGTGCGATTGCATTGATGTGCACAGAATCCAAGGGGTGAATTCACTGTCGGGAACATGAGGCGTTATTCCCCCGCAGCTCCGTGTTCGTCCAGGGTTTAGTTTGGTTTGAAAACGGGTTAGTTCGGTGAAGCCCATTGTAGCGAGAGATCAATGATTCCTCCAAGGTGCTAGCTCAGGCCTTTTTCTTTGCACTAATTAATCCGGCTAACCACACGAGGAGAGGCGGACGCGATTATTAGTGTTATTACTGCAGCTTTATAACCGGCTCCACTAAGCAAAGATGCGATATTGGTGTGTTAGAAGCGAGCGATCGGTGTGCAGCTGCCTGCGACAGGGATTTCAAAGGGAGAGTGTGGCAGTGGTCACTGACTCCATTACGCATCCTCCTTCATTAATTTGGCCCGACCACGTCCATATCACGCGAGGTCTCCATTTACCTGCGATGCAGCGCAGATCTTTATTGTTCTAGTCTTATTCTTATTCGTATTGTCGTGGGGTTGTTTGTGTTCCACATGAGCGAACACTGGTGGGGGGGATCCAGCCAGCTGAAAAGTTATAAGAGGGAAAAGAAGCGGCATGAACACTGGAAGTTTTCTGCAGCTCGGTCAGGATCCGTGTAGGAGGAGAAGAGGAACAGGGATTCAGGGTGAAATGGATGTGGAGAGGCTTTCCTCATTGATGCAGTTTGGGCCTTGCTGAAAAAGGAGGTGGAAGATAAAAAGGTTTTATTGAGCAGGAAGACACTAAACTGTGATGCTTCTGTTGTTTTATACGCTGGGCTACTTATACAATAAGGATGTTATAACATTGTAAATATACATTTATCAAATGACAACAACAGCACTTTTTGTCTTCATCTGAAAGCCTTATACCTGCACCAGGGAGATTTCATTATTACCCCTGTTTGTTTGTTTGTTTGTTTGTTTGTATGTTTGTTTATAAGCTAGATTACACCAAAACAACTGCACTGATTTGTTAGAGGGATGTGTCCTGTGTGGGAGGAAAGAACCCAGGGAAGTTGCATTAGTTGTTTAACATGCTGGTTAGCTTGTATAATTACGAGGTATAACTTTGTGAATATATATTTATCAAAATTAAATGTTGTGGTAGTTTATGGAGCCTCATTGGATTTCTGTGTAGATCTTCTTCTTTGTTTACTGATGGGGGGAAAAGAGGTGGAGGATGAAAATGCTTTGTTGTTTTACATGCTGGGCAGCTTATATAATTTGGACCTAATTATATAGTGAATATAAAATTAATTTTGTGGTGGTTTATTGGCGCTCTGTATCCATTTGAAATCTGTGGCTTTCTCCCTGCGCCAAGGAGATTACGTTCTCACCACTGTTTGTTTGTTTGTTGGCGTGTATGTTTGTTTGTGAGCAAGACTACACAGAAACATCTAAATGGATTTCCATGAAGCTTGGTGGAAGGACATGCTGTTTAATTAATATGATTACGATGTAATAACATGACAAATATGTATTTATCAAAATCTGATTCTTTGGTAGTTTATGAAGCCATGTTGGATTCGGTCTTACTCTGTGTTGAGTGATGGAAAAACTGTGTGTGTGCATTTTGGGAAGTAGACACAACATGTTGTTATTTTACCTGCTGTGCAACTTTAATGATTCGGATGTAATAACATAGTACTGCTGCTCAACCTCCAGCAGCGTGCAGTCCTGACTTCCTGGCTGAGGTCGGCGTCTATGTATGTAGCCAAGCAGGATGTAATAATATAGTAAATTAATCAAAATGTAAATTTGTGGTAGTCAATGACAGTCTTTGTTATTTTACCTCCATGTAAATGCTGTGGCTTTTCCCCTTGCCATCGCCCGTGTGCATTTGTTTGTTGGTTTTTGTGTACACTTGTCTGTTGGAAAGAGATCCACAAAAACAAAACTTATGTCATTAGAATATAAGGACATTTTGTCGTAAGCTTAAAGTTGGTTGTGGCTTTTTGAAATGAAAGATAACCACAGATCCAATAGTTTTGTATTCATTCTAAATTGCGATTATTTGTTTGTCGCAATTGTAGTACAGAGGAGTTACATCTTTTATTCTCCTTCACCAAACAAGTTGGATTCTGGTCCCGTCAGCTGCCACGAGTGCAAACACTTTAATTTTCTTTTATTATTATTTATTATTTATCAAATAAATGTATCTTAATCTTAATCTTATTGTCAGACCCGAAATTACAAAGCATAACTTGAATATATGCAATTACATTTTTCTTTGTTTTTCATGAGCTATGGAAAGTGTAATTAAAACCAAATCAAGTACAAATATAATTGACACAATACTGTGATGTCTATTTTCAGGATACATTAATCTACATATTATAGTTTTGATTAATTGATACATTTTTGCTCGGAGTCAAAGCCAACACCTTTAAATTGGTTGTTTAACCCATCATAGAAGAGAAGAAAGAAATTCATTTTAACATGACGTAAAACAGATTTTGCTTGATAACTTTTATAAGGTTTTAAAAAACAGATGTTATGATATTCTAATGGTGCAGAATCAGCTTTTCTCATCATTCTATCTGAATCCTCTTCCAGGTCCTCGTGGAACATGCCGGCCGATGGAAAACTGATGAAGATCCACTGCCTTTGCTGGAGGTCTACACTGTGGCCATCCTCAGCTTTGCTAAGGCGGCCTCCTGTCTCTCCTCCGAATGTGAAAACGTGCCACTCCTACTTGAAAAGTTAGCACTGTGAGTGGAAATGTTTAAATCCTACTGTTCTGATTCTTTCTAACAACATCCCTCCCATGAACAATTCTTTAACATGTGCTATACATCATTCACGTAAACATGAATCAGAACAGGGTTCGGTACAAGCATGTAACAACAGACATAACATTGTCGGCTTTGCAGATCTGCCGCTGTAGTTGTGTTTTCGAGCAGTTACGCCCCTCAGATAGACTGTAATGTGTTTAAATCCTTAATTTAACAATTTGACAGTTACAGTCAAACGAACCACGCCCTTATCCCAAAGAAAATTTAGATATGAAAATTTTTCCTAATACTCTGTAAACAGTCTAAAATAACTACTCAGCTATTTGCTCAGACGAAGGCCAAGACCTTGAGGCTGTTCTGCAGAATAGAAATGAAGGCGACCTCACAGGGAGCGTTGACATATTTGGGCTGAGCTGCGGAGTAAAGTTTGTGGATGGAGGCAAAGCACGCACACCGAATGGAGATAGAGAGACGACAGCCAGTAATTAAAACTTCATTAGTTATCAATTATAAATGCTGATTTCTGTCTTTTTGTAGATTATTTGTATTGTCGCTCCGAGCAGGATTTCCAACTGTTATAACTGTTTAATATTGAGCTCACACCGACACTGACAGATGTAGTTTGACATGTGTATCACTGCTGCTGATTTATAAACCCTCATTTCTCCTGTTCGTCATCCTCTTCTGTATTGACTTTACAGTGCCGCACCTTTTTTTTGCATGCTTCCCCTTACTCTGCGAAGTGTGTATCCTTGACCCATATGTGGCTTTAACAAACGACCGTGTTGGATTCACAGGAGCTGTGCGGAGCTGCTGCTCTTACTGCCCCTCCACGTCCCTGGTGCCTTATGGGAGGAGTTTCAGTCCTCCATGAAGGTCAGTATCCCAGCGGCTGAAAGCACACTATTTTTTTTTCCTTTCTGAGGCTTATCTTTGCAGTGATAAGCAAAGAAATGTTGTTTAGTAATTAGCGTGGATATGGTTTATCTCAGGGTTGAGGTAATAAAAACACATTGGTTGAAATATAAGGGTTTGTATGTTCTCTTTACTGTATAAGAATGACTCGCGACTTATTTGATGCTGACACAAATTCACTTCAGTACATCTGCTGTAAAAATGATTTCCTTGAATGTTGTGATATTTCAAGTATGACTCACTGACACCTTAGTAATTCTGTGACTACACATGTATTTGTCTCGTTCTACAGTTGGCACACAGCCTGTTGCAAGAAAGTGGGAGCACACAGCTTTGCCTGCTCGCAGTTCTGGCACAGCAGGATGGCGTCTGGTCCAACACCACGCTCAGCAGCATCCTATCCAATCAAAACCCTCAAACAGAGCAAGGTTAGTTGTCACTTCCTTAGATGCATATGGGCCTTGAAGATGCACCAAACTCAATTGTCCTGCTGTAATATAATGACATTATAGTATAATCTGTGTATTGCCTCTTGTGGCGTTTCTCAGATCTTGTTTTCTGTCGTCTCCACTATCTGTCCCTTAGTTCACGAGTATCTTGAGTTGGAAGGTCCCACGCTGCTGAACATGCGAATAAAGCACCTAATCAAATTGGACAGCGTTGATAAGGCTGCTGTCCTTGCAAAGATGTGCTCAGAGTATCCGGGATATGAAGGAAAAGGGAATTTCAAACAAACCTACTTGCTCTGCGTCTGCATGACAAAGAATCAGGAGCAGCTAATGGAAGAGGTGAGGAAACGACACAGTGACACAGACATCAAGTTGAACATTTGAACCATTGAGGTTTGATGTGCAAACCAAAAAGATAATTTAAGTTGAATGTGTGACATAATTGTTTAAATTAAACAATTAATTTAAACAGATCTCCCAACCCACACTCACTGATCACTCATTACTCGCAGATACTTATTCATAAAAGGTCCCAACAGTATTGTGAAATGTTTTTGGTGTAATTTTAAACAGAATTATTTCTCTCTGTCTTCTCAATAGATTGGATCAATTGACTGTAAAGATGCTCTTGAAATGATCTGCAACTTGGAGTCAGAGGGAGACGAGAAAGGAGCTCTCTGCTTATGTTCTGCTTTTCTCAAGCGGCAGCTCCTTCAAGGAGAAGTTTACTGCGCCTGGTAAGTGTTGCTCCCACATATGTTATTAGAAGGCTTGGTAATACAGTTGTCATGGCAGAAATTTGTTTTTCCAAACCGAAGCGATCTCTGTGATATACATGTGCACGAAGATGCTCCCTGCTCTCTTAATAGCTAATAATTGTGTGAAGATTGGCCCAGTGTATATAACTGAATTAGTGAGGATATTTATGATATTAACTTGACTGCTTTGTATCAGCAACAGTCTGGTTAAGATGATCTTAATCTGATTACGTGCACCTTTTCATTTCAAATAGAGCTACAACAATTTGTCAATCAACAAGTGTTTTCTTATTGTGTAATCGTTTAGGCTATTTATGAAGACAATAGGAGGTTCCAGGTTCTTAGATATGAGAATTTGCTGCTTTTTTGTTTTCTTACATTGTAGAAAATTTTATATTTTCGTGGTTTGGGGTTATTGTTCCGACAAAGAAGGAATTGGAGATTAAGAAATTGTGATGGCGTATTTCATTGCATACTTTGAGATTAGATAGACCCTAATCACAAAATAATTTATATGTTTGTGATGTTTTCCAGGGAACTCACTCTGTTCTGGAGCAAGCTACTCATGCGTTCAGAGTCGTCTGCTGAGACTTTTCTCGGGCAGGGCAAAGAGATGGCTCTTCTCTGCAGAAGTGTCTGTCACATTCTGTTTCTCATCAAAGTCATCCAAAACGAGGTAAGAAAACAGTCTGCACATTTGTAGCTTGAAGTAAGATAGAGACGTCACTATTCTGACCGACAGTGACTCTTAGTCTTGTTGCATTCATGTTACATTACTCTTTCTATAGGTTGGAGAGGTGGGGCTTCCGGTGTGCGTGGAAATGTGCATTCAAGCTCTGAAAATGACCTCCAGTGACCACAAGGACAGCAACTCTACCATCTGCAAGACCATTTCCTGCATCTTGCCAACCGATCTAGAGGTTAAGCGTGCATGCCAGCTGACAGAGTTCCTCCTCCAGCCTACCGTCGACTCTTATTATGCTGTGGAGTCACTGTACAACGAACCTGACCAAAAGCCAGAGGAGGATGGGAGTCTACGCGTACCCAACTCTCTACGCTGCGAGTTACTGCTGGCCTTGAAGACACAGTGGCCTTTTGATCCAGAGTTCTGGGACTGGAAAACACTGAAACGCAACTGCTTGGCACTGATGGGTGAGGAGGCAGCTATCGTGTCATCTATTGACACACTTAATGACACAGACGATCAAGAGGTAGAAAGTGCACTTGGCAAGCTCCCTGAATACAGAGACCTGGAGGATTTTCTGTTAACCACCACGAACGAACTCAATGAAATCACAGATGAAAGAGAGAAAAATCGAGAGGCGAAAAAACTTCGGGAGCAGGGTTTCGTGTCCGCTCGCTTCAGAAACTGGCGAGCCTACATGCAGTACTGTGTTTTGTGTGACAAGGAGTTCTTGGGTCACAGAATTGTTCGCCACGCTCAGAAGCATTTCAAAGATGGAGTGTACCTGTGTCCGATCTGTGCTGACAGTTTCGAAAGTAGGGAGGTTTTAGAGCCGCATGTAGCATCGCATGTAAAGCAGTCCTGCAAAGAGAGACTCGCTGCAATGAAAGCTGCAAGAAAGGTAACCAAAACACCTCAGTCCCCTAAAAGTCCAGCAAAAAACTCAAAGGTTGCCGCCAAGACATGCATGAGTCCTGTTAAAATTGACTCTCATGTTGGGGACCAATTGGCATCTTCTGTTAAGATAGAGCAAACTACATCTGACACACAGATAAGTCAAGACTGTTTCTGTCCCGTGAAAAACTGTTCCAAGGCTTTCAAGTTTTTCCGTAACCTCATGGCTCACGTCCGATCTCACAAGGACGACGAGGAGGCCATGAGGTTTTTAGAGATACAAAAGCAAAAAGTGGTGTGCCAGTACTGCAGACGCCAGTTTGTTAATGTCAGACATCTTAATGATCATTTGCAGATGCACTGTGGCACCAAACCATACATCTGCATACAGTTGGATTGCAAGGCCAACTTTAACTCCAACTCTGAGCTCCTCATGCATAGAAAAACACACCCAGAATTTAAGGCCCAGTGCATGTTCCCTAACTGTGGCAATGTTTTCAACGAGGCCTATTTGTTGTATGATCATGAAGCTCAGCATTATCTTACATACACCTGCCCAACAGAAAACTGTGGTAAAATATTTTACTCACAGTCTCAGTTCTTGTCTCACCAAGAAAATCATTGTGCAAATGACACAATGAACAATTTACCCTTCACAAATCAAAACCCGCCTGTCACTCCAAAAGTGCAACCGCCCCCACAGAGCACTCCGAGCGAAGAAGACACATGTTCGGCTGTTGTTTGCCATGAAAAGATTAGCACAGGTGCTTACATGGATGATCCATCACAGGCCGACGCATCACCGTGCAGATCCCCAGACGTCTCTAATGATGCCACTCCTCTAAGGGTGAAACACTCCGTCGCAAGTATGCTGAATCCGGATGCGGATTATGAAATTAATGAACCAGAGAAATGCTTCACTCCACTGACAAAACCTCACACAGCAACAGCTGATGCAAATCTACCACCGGAGGCTCCGCACGTACAAGTAAAGGTGCCAGGGAAAGGTGAGATGCCTTCTGAATATCCTGTCCCCGCAGCAGCAAACCCTGTGGCAAGTCAGCCGGGAGAGGGGCATAACAATAATGTACATGGTAGTGAATTTCCAAAAGCGATACTACAGATCATCTCCCCGGGTCAAATCAAGACAGAAATTCCCAGCTCGATGCAGGGATATCCTTCCAGCATTGCTTCTGGTAGTGCCGCCAGTGAGGAGAACCTGCACTGCTGCCCATATAGCGAATGCACAAGGGGGTACAGTACAAACAAAAGTCTTTCTAGGCATGTGAAGAAGCAGCACCCTCAAATATTTGAAGACTGGAAGTTGGCAAAGAAATACAACAAAGTGGCCAAAATCACAGCAAAAAGGATCCCGAGTGGACCAGCTTCACCCAACCCGTCTCAGAACCTGGGAAACAAGCCGTCAAATCAGCCAGGAGTACTATGCAATAAACCCAAGGTGCAGCAAATGGATTACCCAGTGGGATGTTCAACGTCACCTGCCCAATGTTATCCGGGATCAATGGAGCCTGTACCGATCACTCCAATGGTGAACCCCACACTTTACCCGTCATGGGGGAGCTCAAACAATCCCAGTGGAATGATGCAGTCAGACATGCCCCAGTCATGGTCTTCACCTCCCGTGAATAACAGCTATCCAGACGGCTTTAACATGAATGACTACCCCTCCCGCAGCTACCCTCAGTGGCAGGCGGACCCCTATCAGGCCACGGCATCTCTTCCATCTGATAGAGATCATTCAATGGCAGCTAATATCGGTCACACTATGTCACAGGCTCCTTCAGAGTCCAGTTTGATGTCTCAGTACGTGTCTAGTTCTCTGATGCTTGATAACGGAGGGCAAATGCATAACGGAGGGAATCAGTTTGGACTCGTGCATGCTGAAGGTAGCAGAGACGCTGGAGATATGAGAAAAAACAGGGCAAGTTTGACAGCACAGTTGGATAATGGAAACAGTATCTCAACTATTGACAGCCTCTCTGAAGGAGGTTACCACACTCCATATGCTCAGAGTGAAAACTCGTCTAATGCTCAAAGCTCATCGGTCAATATTCCCATGAAATGTCTCAGCCCAGAGCCCCAGGTTGCATTAAAACCCACACTTGACATTGTTAAAACAGAGAATATATCAACCCCTGGTTATGATCAGATGGAAAACTCTAGGGATGGCATGCTCAGTCCACATAGTGCCGTCAACACAGATTTCCCTTACGATGAGGACTGTCCTAGTGCTGAGGGTGATGTCATCCTGGCAGAAGAAAAGGCCAGCGAACCCGACCCGCAGAAAGGAAAACGCAGCAGGTTGAGCAAGCGAACCAAATGGCCCGCTATCATCAAGGATGGCAAAGTCATCTGCAGGAGATGCTTCAGGGAGTTCTCCAGCACCAAATCTCTTGGAGGTCACCTGTCGAAACGCTCGCAGTGCAGACCCGTAGATGAGATCGACCTGACGGCTGATCTGCCCATGTCATTTCTGGATTTCCTCAATGACCCGCTCGTCCCTGACACTAATGGAGCGACGTTTAACAATGGTGATTTCTCACAGGAATCCGGTAGCTTGACAACTTTGACTTCACCTATGGTGTTGAAACAGGAGCCCCAAACTACAAATATAATGGACTACCCCAACTCCTTCCCCCCTGAAAACCAGCAGGGGAAGGCTGCAGAGATGACTAATCCAGCCCTCGCTGTACCTTATCAAGAGGATCACCTGATGGAAATCTCACATGCCTTTCAAAGGTTGGATTTGATTGAGGCTGCTCAAGAGAAGATGCGGAACGCACTGTCCTCAGAGCAGAAAGTCAGGGATTCTGACAAAGCCGCTGACAGAGAAAAAAGTAAAAGCCTGAGTAAAAGTAATGACAAGCCCACTGAAAAGATACCTAAACCTTTTAAATGTGACCAGGAAGATTGTGATTGTTCCTTCATGACAAAGGAGGCGCTTTTCAAACACTTGTGTAAAATGCACGATTACTCTAATGAAATGATAGAGGAAATGAAAAGAACACCATCCAAACTGTCCCCGTACCCTTGTCAGATTTGCCCCAAAACGTTCACCAGAACCACAGGCTTGAGAATTCACTATGAAAAAGTCCATCGATTGTCTAAGGCAGAAATGCAGAAGCTAAAGATGACTGCTCGAAACAGGCGTACATTTAGACTGAGCCAAGATGATGCGATAAGTAGCCCTGCAGCCACTGATGCCAACACCAGCTCCACGTCGCAGTCTGCACCTGTGATACCAGCTATCAAACAAGAACCGCTTGACATTGCAATTGCACCTCAGATGGACAATGAAAACTATCCTGCAGTTCATCACATCACTTCAACAGGAGTTGCAGTAAAAGAGGGCGTGCCACCTAATGTGTTAACGGTTACAAGACTGCCATCACCTCAGAACTATCTAAACGAGGGATCATTCAGCGAGGCGGCACCAGGCCCTGATCTAACCCCCGAGCAACCTACAGTGGCTGCTGTAAACCAGAGTCCAGATGGGAAACATACATCTAATCTAAAAGAGAAACTCAGTCCACTTGGCAGAGAAAAGGAGCAGCGAGGAAGATCTGATCCAGCATCGAGCAAAGTGAGGGAGCGAAAGTTCAGCTCTCCCACTGCATCTTCCTCTTCCTCCCCGGAGAAACCCAGCAGCTCCAAAAACACGCCAACTAAGGACGATTCCCAGAGGAAAGAGAAACTTCAGAAAAAGCTGAGCCTCAAAATGTGTGAGGCATTAGACGCGTACAGTCCGTACAGACCATATCGCTGTGTCCATGAGGGATGTACCGCTGCGTTCACCATTCAGCAAAATCTGATTCTCCACTACAGGGCTATGCATCAGGCAACGCTGCCCGCCGCCAAACCCGAGACTGAGCCTGAAATGACAAGCATTGAAAATGGAGAAGAGAGCAGTCCGAGCATAGGAAAAGACAATGAAGTCAGGTGTCAAGTGAAAAACTGCTCCAGGGTGTTCATGGGAATCACACGGTTAGTGCAGCATTACCTCTTACTTCACAAGTTCACCCGAGACAAAGCTACGGCCATGATGGCCAGCATGACCATAGCGACTTTCAACTGTGACCGGCCCGATTGCGATCTCCCCTTCACCTCTGTGGAAAAGTACATCGAGCACATTAAGAATTACCACAAGGAAATCGCCATCACTGAGAGCGGCTCAGTTGATACAACCTACAAGTGCGAATATGATGGATGCGACCGCATATACACTACAAAGTCCAACCTCCTCCGCCACCTGATCAAAAAGCACGAATATGTTTATGATCCCAGAGCAAGTGACGGAAGAAGGACCAAATCATTCGGGCTTTTCACAGAGTCTAATGGGAAAGAGAATGTGGAAAACAAATTCAAAATGAAGAAGAAAAACTCTAAAAAGAAAGAAGCCAAGTCCATTGAACATTGGACTAGTTTCGGGAAACCAACACTAAAATCCCACGAGGAGGCATCAGCTATGTGCACCAAGAAGTCCGCGCTGCAGTACCCGTGCATGATCATAGGCTGTGATGCAGTTGAGCGGGCTGAGAGGAATATATTCAAGCATTACACCACTCATGGCCTCACAGAAAGATACATTGAAGACCAGAGGAGTCAGTTCATTTTCTGCAAAAAGTACTCGCGCGCCAGATTCAAAGATGCAAATAAATCTGAGGGCGCGTCAAGTTCGTCCTCTGAGGAGACGGAGCCAGACGAGGCGGAGAAGTCCAGTGACGAGAAAATGGATGATCTGATGGACAGAGCAAGCCAAGAAGACAGCAAGCTTTCCAACGACGATAGTGCAGAATCTCAAGCTTCCACTGGGACAGAATGCGGAGTGAAAAGAGGGCGTCCCAGAAAACCTGCACGTCCAACACCAGCCTGTCCGGAGAGGATGCAATCCCTTAGGAATCGTTTGACTGTTAACAGTTCGAGAGAGAACTCAAATCCTGGTACCCCCACAGCCCAAGAACAACATGACGATGTGGTTATGTCAGGGTCTTTCAAACCTTTAGGACTTGAGGACTCCTTCCTTAAGTTCTTGGAAACCTCAGAGTCCACCCACTCTTCCAAACGGAAATCAAGTGACAAACCTGGTGCCGAGCTGCCGTCCAAAAGACAGCAAACTCACAAACAGAGATCCGCGATGAAGAGTAAAATAACTGATGAGTTTAGGGGCTGTGAAAATCTGGTAGACTTCAGAAACCCACTTAATCTAAAATCGGTAAACAATGTCAAGATAGTGATGGATAAAACATTTTCAGACGGTGCTGATCTGTTGCTAAAGCAGCTACAAGACATGAAGCCCATGGTCATGATCAAAAAGTGGCTGAACAGTGGATCATAGCCCCGTACTTCGTTCTCAACTCAATCTCACTCAGGATTTGAGAAGTTATGCTGCAGAATGATTTGTTAATGCACCAGATTTCCAGTTGTTCACACTCACGGTCACAGATTACAATGAGACGGCCTATTTTGTACTTAAAGAAATAATGTCTTGGATGATTTTAACTATGTATGTTAGATATAATAACCAGGTAATCTTTAGGGCATAGATTTTAGAAACTTGTTTGTATTTATGCTTAGTACTGAGGATGTTTTTTTTTTCTTTTGCTAAATGGAGACTTTTAAAGAAAAACTGTTTTTATATATCCCTATGGGATTTCAAGTTCTGTTTGTATTTATTTTATCCTTTTTCAACACTAGTAGACCTATCTGTAATATTTACATGTCTTCCACAAAGTGTTCAATAAAATGTTACTTTTTAATAATGTTACCATTTTCTTTTTGTAAAATATGGTCAGCAAGTATTTGTCTCTGATATTATATAGACTTTAGATTACAATAGATAACATTTACTCATCAGGATACTGACATTAATACACTGTCCCCCTGTTTTTTTTAACTTAAAGCACAAGTTTGCTACTTTTCATTATACAAAAAATATTTAGATGATTTATTATGCATATTAAGTTAGCAGAATTCACTAATACACAGAACCCTACTATAAAGTTGTATCATAAATATTTATCTCAATAAACACCAAGAGGATTAAATAAAATACTGACAGCTCTGTTTTCCTTCCTTGTTTTATGAGACCTTAAATATAATATACAGTGCATTCAAATGAAATGCTGACATGCAGCTAAATATATACCAACAATACACTACGAAATAAAAGTATGAAGCTGTAAACATAACTTTTTAAATTATGAATGTATTAATATAAATATATTAGAAGCAATGTGTGAGTATCATATTAAAATTTTTCTGCCATCTAAGGATATGAGTGAGACCGCTACAAGGAGGGTGTTCAAGAACATCAATGTTAAACAGAAACAAACTACAGCGTCTAAAACTACAGAGATTCTACTTAATTTAACAAAAGGCTCACGGTCACATGTCAGTTTATATTTTTGAAACATGGGTATGACCGTAACTTTACTTTATCATGAGCAACGACTTAAGAATTTAGGACGACGACAAACTTGTGAACACAGCGGAACAGACGTCTACAGCTGAACAAAGCCTCTTCCGGCTACGTCACGTTGGCGGGAGGTGGTAGCTGCCGTCATTTTAAATCCACATTTTCTTTCCACTCAACTTCCAGCGTTGAACTCTGATATAAAACTGTCCTGACATGTCGACTTCATCTGTGTCGAAGGTAAAGTCCCATTCTGAAGTTACAAGTCACGTAAACATGGCGTCAAAGTTCCTCTGTGTGTTGTTGTTGCTGTTGACTCACGTTATGGCCGCTGACGTTTCAGGGCTGTTTTGTTTTCAAACCAAGTGCGAAGAAGAAGAAGAAGCAGCTGAGTTTAGGTGAGTTCTGCTCAGATCGAGAAGAACGTGTCGTTTGTTTAAAGCTGCCACGTGACACGTGACTGTAATAATCATAACTTGTATGTTCACATGTCACTCACATCCTCTCACTCAATAGTTTTCTATTTGATTTGATTTATATTGATGTATTTATTCTATGTTCTCTTTGTATCTTCATATCTTAGTATTGTATCTCATATTTATTTTATTTATATTGAGCTCTATATTTTATTTAATGTTTGGTTTATCTTCATATAGTAGTATTGTAATAATATTAATTTGATTTATATTGAACTCTGATTTATTTTTCCTTATCGTCTTAATAAAAAGAATAGTATAATATTTGATATCGAGCTGGATTTTATTTATATGCATTATATTTAACGTACAATGGTTTTCTTTTCAATATACCACTGAATCTATGTTATCTTACATCTGACAAATAACTCTTATACTTAATAAAAACTTATTCTCTGCCTTGTTTCCTCCTCAGAGGACCATTTCACTGACGGCTGTGAAGGTGCTGAAAACAGTGAAGTACGATTCAAGCTCTGTCAGCTTCTGTGGGAGCGAATCAAAACAGACACAGAGGTAAAATATATCATCATCACATTACCACTGGGTCCCTTTAGAAGAACAACAAGATACATTTTCAAACCCTTTGCACTGTTCAACAGATTTTGAACAAACTGCTGTATCCACTAAGTGCATTAAAGTAAGAAGACTATATTCACCATATTTTCTTTTCCTGCACGTAAGGTCTTACAGGATGAGCTCAACAGGAAAGTCCTGGACAGTTTGTTGGACCTAACCAGGAAATGCTCTTCCACTCGTCAACACAGTGACTGGGCGTCGAAGATGAGAGCCAGTGAGATACCCACTGCAGCTCTAGTCCTTGGTACACAGACGTTTGCTGACTCTATATTCATCATCCTTTCACTTTGCCTTTTGAGGGCTTAATACATTTAGCCTGACTCGCTTGTCCTACCTTGCCCTCTGCAGGTGTGAACGTCCCAGATCATGACATGACCTTCCAGAGTCTGTCGGAGCAGCTCCAGCAGTCTGTCACCCCTCATGTGGCCTCGGTCCAGGCCAAGGAGTGTGGAAGTAAGAGCCTCCATTTAAGAAACTAAGAAACTGTTTGTTTTGATATCTCCGCCAAGAGATATCAAAACAAATATATCTTGTTTGTTTGTTGCTTGGTTTGTTTGTTTGAAAGCTTTATTACACAATAAAAATTACACAGATTTCCATGAAACCCTTTGGATGGATGTGGTGAGTGTCAGGGAAGAATCCGTACATTTTTTTGATGCAGATCCGGGTCATAGGAGCAGATCCAGGAATCCACTTTATTTAAAATTGTGAGATGTGGTGTTTTTGACATTTTCCCCATTTTCCCAGGAAATAATAAATAGATCTTGGTGAAAGAATCAGGCATATTCAGGGGACTGATATCTATGAGTGCGTTTGATTTAGTTCAGATTTGTTGATTTTAAGCGGACTGTTGGGCCTCTACTGAAAGCCTCTCAGTTCGAGCTTTCAAGTTTATATTTCTGCTTCATCATTTCAGCATTGAAGCATTTGATGAAGAGGGTGCTGGAGAAGTTAACAGGCACAGATGTGGCCGTGGATGATGATGAGGAAGAGGAGGAGGCTGAGCAGACGAGTGCTCCGCTCCTCAAGGGCGCCCACTGCTCCCTCGGTACACTGTGCGACTGGTACAACACAAAAAGAAAGGTGAGAATGGAAGGTGTAGCTTGATGAAATTAAATTTTTTCAGCTGATATTTTAAAAATACATGTTTATGTCTATGTCAGAAATCCAGCGGTGGTACTCCTGGAAAGAAGCGAAGTTCTCCAGCCAAAGATGAGCAACAACAGCCTCCTGTCGTAATTATTTTTAAAGACTTGGAGGCTTTCAATCCAAGGGTTCTTCAATCCTTCATCCTCATCTGCAGGTAACCATGAACTCCTGAGTTGAACCAATTCTTTATATGCGATTTGATCATCGTTTTATTAAGTTCCTAAACAAATCTGCTTTTACAGCCGCCTGAAGAATCTTCATTAAGTCGACTCTTGTCTCTACTCCGCAGTCTGTACATCGAACGTCTGCCGCTGATGTTCATCTTCGGCATCGCCACGTCACCCAGCACCATCCAGCACATGTTGCCTCACTCTGTGTCCTCCCTGCTGTGCATAGAGCTCTTCCAGTCCCTGTCCTGCACCCAGCATCTGGCCACAGTCATAGACAAGGTATGATTTCCCCTGAGGGTCAGAACGTTGATCAACCAGCAGAACTTGCAGCTCAGCTCAGCTTCTTCAACACAACGCTCCAATATGATGTAAATATGAAGAAATCCTTAACAGCCCTGTGATAAACCCTGTGGCCTTTTTTCAAGCATGTGTAACAAAGGTATAATAATATTTAAGATTGTATATATTTTTCCTTGGTTGCTTTTTACTGCAAATTTTTCGTGTCCCCCTACAGGACCGTTTTTTCAAATGTTTTAATAAACACATCATCGTTTGATTTAGAAGTTTATTAAATTATGTATTTTTTGTCTTGTCTACTTCCAGTTTATCCTGACACATCAGTTCCCGTTTAAGCTCAATGGCAAAGTGATGCAGGTGCTGATCAGCATTTTCCTCTACCACGATTTCTCAGTGAGAAACTTCATCAAGGGGGTTCAGGTACAGAGATGCTCCTAAATGCTTTATCAGTCTTCCCTCTGCTTTTGTCGCCTTGTCTGAAGATCTGACTCAGAAGTGCCTTGTGTGTGTGTGTGTGTGTGACTTTGTGCAGCTGGCTCTGCTGGAGCACTTTCACTCGCAGCCTCTGAGCGTTTTGTGCTGTGCGAAGAAGGAGGCTCTTCTGAACGTGACACAGCTCAGTGTCCGCGACCTGGAGAGGATCAGACAGCTGCCGTCGTTCAAGAGGTACAAACCCAATTTGTATTTCACCTGGGTCCAAAGATTTATTTCTTTATTTCTATGTAGAATTGAAAACGTTTCAATAACAAAATTGCTTTTGAATTTTGTGAACACTCTGGATAACTTCAAATTCTATCGTGATGTAATAAAGTTTAAATATTGTTTTGTTTGTTTAATGGTTTGCTTTTCACCTTTTCAAATGTAAAACAGACTTAACCTTTTTTCCCAGGTATGTAGAGAGGCAGGAAACTGAGGAGCAGGTTCGTCTGTTGAAGGACGATGGTTATTTAAAGGTACATTCTTTGTATTTTCTCTCCTCCTGAGGCACTAGCCAAGAATAATGCAGATATCTGGCCCCAATATAACACCTCAGCTGACCCTCTGTTTTCAGGATGTGTGTCAGAGGCTGATAAAAGACCTTCGCAAATACCACAAGAACTACTACCCCGTCCTGAGATGCCTCCACACGCTGGCCTCGTCATTACCTCGCTACCCTCTCGGGAAACAGGCATGAACTCTGAGCTCTTTGTATAAAACAAAATTTTAAAAAAATACTTTTGAACCAGCTAATTTGACTATAACCACGTTTTGTTCTGTTGCTGTGCTGGTGTGGGATTTTTTTTACTGAAGTGGTCTTTGTGCTGCAGATCAGGGAGCTCCATTTAATTTGCCTCGAGAAGAACGTGTGGGAGAATGAAGATTACCAGTCGGCCATGAAGCTTCTGAAGTAAGCTTCCATAAATAATATGTATGTTACCAACAAATAGAAGTCAGACATAAAAAATATAAAACACAGTAACTGTAGTCACATAAATTCCTGCCTACTGTTTTAAGATGCTCTATTTTTTGATATGTTGTGTTTATTGCACCTCCTGGTGGACAGATTAATGTTTGGTAAAATGAGTCTGTCGCTCCCCTGATCAAACCACAGCATCCCAGGTCTGAATCCCAAGTACCGTTCAGTCATAAACTTCCTGTGGGTTTTCCTCCCAGGATGCTGGCGAAAGAAGAGCTGGTCATGCTGCTTCAGAGGTGTGCTGAGATTCTGCAGCAGGTCAAGTCAAAGAAGATGAAGAACGCTCTTAACCAGCTTGAGGAGATGCTCATCAAATTCAAGCAGTTGGACAGTAAGTATAAAAATATGGTTGCATCTTTTCTCAATTCATTATTAAAGTTAATGAAATAGGCAACGGAAATAGTATGTCCCTACTTGCTCATTCTTGTCTTTCGTTTTCATCTTGGCAGCAGCGAAGGCAGCTGTTGAATCTGTCCCTGATGTGGAAGAGAGCTTCACGTCTCCAGTGAAAAACCTTCAAAAGAAAACAGATCTCTTCCAGCTGCAGAAGGTAACTCATCTGGATTTTTAAGGGAACATGTCAACTTGACGAGTTTTCTGTGAAAAGATTCCCCACTCCAGTGATGTCATTCATACTTGCATAAATAAACTGGACATTGTCGTGTTTTCCAGACGCTGCTGGAGCTGAATGAGTCTCGGAGATCCAAGAAACTCAGTCCGTTTGAGGTTCTACGCAATGAAGCCATTGATTTTATCGATGGCCTAGTGAAGTAAGACAGATCAGTTACCTGCTCCACTTTAAGTTTAATTGAATTCAATACGATAAAATAATGATATTCCAAACATCTCTCTCCCACCCAGGAGTCACCTGTCTCCCCCAGAGTCTCAGACCCTGAACGAAGTCTGCTACTACAGCTCGTCTGCCACAGTGAGACGCCACCTCAACGCTACACCTCGCACCTCCATTCAGGCTGCTCTCAACACCCCCTACTACTACATCCAGGTACAGCTCAAGAGGGGTGACTGGAGGTTACACATGCAGGACTGAAGCTAACTCCCAAAAATAGTTTTATATGTTTGTGTGTGTGATACATGCTTTGGGAAAACCTCAAAATGTCAAGTCATCTTAACTCTTGACTTTCCTTTCAGAATGACAGCCTGAAGACCGAGGACGGGTCGGTCTCTAATGCTGCTCCTGATATCTGCATCGCTTACAAGCTGCACCTGGAGTGCGGCAGACTCATCAACCTCTTTGATTGGCTAGAAGTGAGTTTGTATTTTAAATCATTATTTATTAAGCTGATTTACAAGTAACCTAACTTGTTAACAGGGCAACAAGCCTCTGTAAAGAAAAATATAAATATTTGTAACCCTTCAACCTTACCTTTCTGTCTCAATTGATCCTAACAACTGATGTCACCTTATTGATCTGAAGATAAGACTTTGGACACGTGCATGAACGTGTTTGTTTGTTTTCAGGCTTACGCCACCGTGGTTTCTGGAGCGGAGGGTAACGATCCAGATTCTGAAGATTTTGGGAAAGTGGATCAAGTCAAACAGTATCCTTCCATCATGTTTCTTCTATTGTCATACTTGCTTTATGTTTAAGTCGTTGGGTGAAATGAACATAAGGCAAACGGTCAAATGACATAACCAAGACTTAAGGAGTCTTGTTGTGTCGGTGCAAACTATAAATTGTAAACAGTGGCTGTGATGAAGACATACACTTAGGTAACTGTCAATAACATTTGCACATGTTGCTACATGTAGTAGTTCAGGATTGATCGACACTGGCTGTAGTTTAGTCCACTTTTCAGAAACCTTTGTTCCTTATCTTCGTCTCCAGCGCTCGTTTCATCCAAGCCGTATCGGAACTCGAGTTTCTGGGCTTCATTAAATCCACCAAGCAGAAGACGGACCATGTGGCTCGACTCACCTGGGGGGGCTGCTGACCACCGGAAGAAAAGACCTGAGCGTCTCCGTTTACTGTGGCGCTTATCAAGTGGAAGTTGGATCTATATTTGTTAATGTTTGTTTTGCTAATAAAAGATATGTAGCGAATGGCTATGAATACTTGTATTAATAACTTTGAGAGAACAAACTAAGAAAATACTACTTTATATCTCAGGATGCAGATCTGTAATATCTGGTGCTGTATTCCAGAAAGGGGAATGTAATTCCATTTTATTTGAAAATGCCAACTTCTAAGCCCCACTTTTCCATCTTCAAGTGGCCACAATACTCCATCATACTAGAGGAAATCTGAATTCAGCATTTCCTCATTTTACAGGAAGCACAGCTTAGATACATGTTTAGAGTGAGCAGTTAATTGTAAAACTGAGATTTGCGATCAGTGAGTTTTTTCATACAATGCAGTTACATGAGGGGACGAGGTTTTTGTCTGTCATGCACAAATACGACTCTGAACTCTTAAAAGATTTATTGTTTTTTCCCCAATAAGTACATTGGTTTCAAAATGATACCAGCAAAACAAAAGTCAAAATAAATAAAACACTGGTAGGGAGAGGAAAAAAAAAGAAACTTGCCCACGTTATTCTCAATTTAAAAAGCGATGAACAGAGGACGAACTGCAAACATTCTCCCTGTTCAGCTGTGTTTCTTCCACTTCCTTTCAGATTGACCAGCAAACCTTGTTTTAAACTCTGCGCTGCTTTATCGTATTTACATGTAACAAAGAGAAACAAGTGACAAAGCCTGGAATGCTGGGAATCATTACAAAAGTGAGATAACTGTAGATACGTACAGCAGGAGGAACATAGGCCACTGGTAGAGATAGGGTCCATTCAGTTACATTAGGACCTAGTTGCTTACAACAGAGTGGTAACAACAGCTTCATATAAACCTTTGCCCAAAGACAGAAATATGGCACAGTAAGAAAAGTTTGATTTAAACTAGCTAAACTGAATCTCTTACAATGATGAGCATTTTTTCTTTCTTTCTTGAAATATCACATGACAGCTGGCAGCAAGAGGAGGCTGTCTTGCAGACGTGTCTGTGTCCCACTCAGGAAACATCTGGAGCAGATGGAGATGAAACAAAAACACAGAAAAAACCACACTCGTTACTTTAAAACTTTAAAAAGGCAGAGCTCACACTGAGATCTAACACTTTGTCAAGTTAAGTCATTCCATGAAACACAAGGGTGTTAACACTGATGTAATGAAAACTACTCACAGCTCGCAGGTTGCTCCCCGAATCGTCGCATTAACTGATCGTGTGTGAACTTCACAAAGGTGTCATATTGTTCTGAAATCCACAAGAAATCAACATGTTAAGTATCCAACCCAACTTCTATTATTGAAATGTGATCAATCTTGACAATTTCTCAGAAACTAATCTAAAAACAGCCCAGATCACCAATCACTCTTCACAATCAATTTTGTTTACTTACATCTGTGACTACATGATATTTTAAATTAACTCCCCTCAGGAGCTCCGTAGCACGTGTAGGAGACAGAGGAAGTGATCCTGTTATTAATGTCTTTATGAAAAACTTAATTAACATCCCTTAACTTAACTATGAGGAAGTAAAACTAAGTGTGTTCCCTTATAAACCGGGTTTCTATTTCTGTATTCTTACTCTGAATGTACAAACCTGCCAGTTTCGAGGTCAGGGTCTCCTCGTATTCTTCCCGCACCTTCTCTTCCCTTTCTTTCAGCAGGCGTTCACAGATCATTCCAACTTGTCTGAGGGTGAATAACGGCTGTTCTTTTCTAGTGGGAGAAACACCTCCGGAGGACGTTCCTGCACAGATGGAGCAAAGACATAAGAATCACTTTGTGCGTAGCAGTTGTGATTGAGTCAATACATGTCACAGTGACCATGTCAGCAATAGGCATGGTGTCAAACCAGCTAACCTGGCATGCTGGACACATTCATAGTAGACGACTGGGGTGGGGACTCTGGAGAATAGCAGCACTCCGACTGTTGGCAGCCTCCATCTAGATGCTTCCTCTTTTGAATGCGTTTGTACTCCTGCTTGATGCTGTTGAGGATTTGTTCTGGAAGGACAAACGGACACAATCACCAACACAAGTCCATCAGTAAAGACAATGGAGGATTCACATTAACACAGAGGAGCATAGCTGCTTTCTGGTTAGATGTGGTGAGGCTCAACATGTTGCTAATGCCTCTCAGCCAGCAGGCCAGCACCATACCTGCACTAAGTCTGGACGATGACTCCCCAAATGGCGAGGGCTCCATGCTAAGATACTTCCTAGGGGACGAGGACGACGGGGCCACGGGGATGCATCTTCGTCGTTTGGGGGAAGCGGGACTCATCAGTGGGTCGAAATCCATGGTCCTCTTCAGGGTGGCTCCACACGCCATGACTTTAGTTTGTTAAAGGGAGGAGGAGGAGGAGGGGGGAGGAAAGAGGGGGGTGCAAAAATACCGAAACAAGACAATAATGAAGTGACGACACGAGTGATCTCGCCGAGCCGATAGCCGCGGCTCTTCTGTATTGTGTTGAGCCAGCTCCAACGTGAATTGTCCCGCCGGGGTCAGATCGTTTCGCGGGGGAGCGCACGCCAGGGATACTGCGCAGCTCCGGCTTTAGATGTCTGCTAGCGGGCTAACGCTAGCCGCGCTCGCTAGCCAACAATCAAAAAGAAAACAAAGCTAACGTTAGCTCTGACCGCCGCCGCTCGGACCCTGCGCCGCGGTGCACGTTTGGAATGAAGCCGCTTCTTACCTGTCGCTGGAGGGGGAACTGTTCCGTCACACGGCGGCCGGCTATCGGCTTGTTTTGAAAGTTGCGTCCCAAAAGTTGCAGCGAGGAGCCGCCAGCTGCGGGCCGACAGTTGGCTGATAGATAGCGGGGCTAGCTGGAGATAGCGGGGCGAGCTAACACAACTCCTGCTGCTTGTTTTTCATACGAGGCTGTCGGCTTCTCCGCTCCGTGACGTCACGTGTGAAAGGCGCCCCGGTGCACTCTGGGCCATGCAGAGAGAGTTTCATGTCGTCATAGAGATTGGGAATTTCACCATTTTTGTTTAGTTCATTATACTTATTTATTTACAACAGTTGAATTATTTGCTTTCAACAGGATCGATACATTGGGAATAAAAAAATAAAAATAATGATGTGTCATTATCCCCACAGGAGGGCAGTGTCACACATGTTATACAGCTGAACTAGTATATCTGGATTTATGACTCAAAATCATGTGAAGTTGTTTTATTATATTATTATCAAATATTTTTATTATTTTAAGGTCCAAAATGATGTAAAAGGTATCAGCAACATCCTGCCTATAACTCACCTCAAGAAATATCGAACCCATAACAAAACTGTGTTCATTTAAATATGGCCTCATTGTTGAGCTAAAACTCAATTTGCATATATTTCAACTTATATTTAAATGGCCCTAAAGTTGTCAAGATTTTTGTAAATTTAAAAATATGCATTTATATTATTTGAGGCTTAAAAACAAAAAATGCAGATGAATTGCACCTAATCCGGCTACATCCAGAACTGTAACTCACCTTAAGTTTATTTGAATTTTTTGTTGGGGAAAGCTCAATATACCGACTATTTCATCCTATACTTATATAAATCATCAAATGATGTTCACTTGTCAATTTACGTTTTAAAACGTGTTTAAAACGTTACGAGAGTAAAATCATGTCCATGAAGTACATATAACTTGGCTCCATCCTGCTCAAATCCCCCCCAAGCAAAATGAAACCAACCGAAAATATGATGTGAAACCTACGTTCATATACGATGATGTTGCTGCCATGTTTCCCACAAAATAGAGAAGTACTCTCTAGCTGAATTATTAATAACCCGGTCAGTAAAACCAGAGCCTTGATCTGGGGTCACATTTACACACACACACACACACACTTTTAAAACTTGACGAGAAAGAAATACACATCTCTTATAAATGAAATCAGCTGCAGGCGCTGATGTGCTGGTTTGTCATTTTTCCAATTTTTTATTGAAAAGATCCAGGTATGTTCAAAACACTTATGATGAAAAATAGACAAATATATTCATGGAAATCATGTTTTGGCTTATACACAGCTTTAAGGAACACAATGGCACAATGGACGCCTCAGAAGAAGAAACAATTTGCTAACTGTTTTATAAGCACGAGTAGTAAGCATCTATGTAACATTCCCAAATCACTGCTGACTGAAGTTCTGTTTTGATCAAAAATAAATTTACATTTCAAAGTGTGACTCCATATGTTTGCCCTGCTAAGCACAGTAAAGAAAATAAATAAAACGTAAAACTCAATAGAATGCTAAATTTCACAATAGCATGGTCTCACAAAATCATCAGTAGTTGATTTCAAATCACTAATGACATGCTAATCTTACTTTGTTACAAGCTATCGTTCAAAAACTGACACCTTGCATGAGGGTGGACACAGTTTCAGTTTGCATTACTGCCACAATATTGCTGCGAAAGTACAAAAATGAAAATACAAGTTCTAGCTTTAAGTTGAAATCTGTAAAAGAAAGTGAAACTACAGTGAAGATGACAAAACATGTTGTCGGGAATACGACTGTATTATTTCCTGAATGAAACGATCAAGTTGGCCTTTTTCTCAGACTTGTGCGACCTTACAAACCATGTCTTGCTAGTAAAGACGGAGGAGAACAGTGTTGTGTTAATATCACAGATCTAAAGTCTGTTTCTCGTGTTTTGGCACATTTCACAGTCACAGAGCCGTGCACTGGAGGGTCTCTCAAACGGCCTCTGCAGTGTGAGGCTCAGTCACTCCAGAAACAGTAACCCGGGCTACTTTCACTTGGGTGTTTCCGCCTTTCCCTGCCCCGCCTGCTGTTCCTCTCACACTCCTGGTGTTCCAGTCGCTCTCAGCGCTGCTGTCCAGGGGCTGCGTCGCTCCCCGGCACATATGGCAGATGTTGAGGAAGGCCCTGCGCAGGTCCTTGCTCCTCATGGCGTAGATCACAGGGTTGATGGTGGAGTTGAGCAGGCACAGCATGCTGCAAAAGGCAAACACGGTCTTGATGAAGTCGTTCACCTTCCCAAAGAGGTCGTAGACCATGATGGCGAGCAGCGGGCCCCAGCAGATGATGAGGGCCACCAGGATCAGGACCAGGGTTTTGGCCAGGCGGAGGTCCATGCGGGCCTGCTCGGGCCTCGCTGTCTGAACCTTAGTCCCCTCCGCCGTGTAGACAATCACACTCCTCTGGGAGCTGCGGCTCAGCATGCGGACGGCGTGGTGGTGGGACTTCCAGAGGATGAACATGTAGGCGTAGATGATGAACAGCAGCAAGACGCTCGTCATGCCGATCCAGAACATCAGGTACCTCTGGTCCATGAGGGGGAAGATGTCCGAGCAGACGGAGTTGAGTTGCTTGCAGTTCCAGCCCAGCAGCGGCAGCAGTGAGATGACAATGGAGATCGTCCACATCACACTGAAGGCCACGACTGCTTTAGTCTTTGTGACGATGCGCTTGTACGCCATGGGCCTGTGGATGGATATGTATCGGTCGATTGCGGTGAGAAACAAACTTCCTACGGAGGCGGTGAAGGAGGCGATGACCCCGGCCAGCTTGAAGAGGAAGATAGTGGGGCTGTCCTTCCTGTGGAGCACATGGAAATCCAGGAAGCTGTAGACAAAAATGATGCTTCCTATCAGATCAGCCACTGCCAGGCTGGCTATGAAGTGGTAGGAAGGCCGCGACCGGAGCGTCTGGGAGTGCAGGATCACGCACAGCACAATGAGGTTCTCCAGCACCGTGAACGTGCCCAGGGTGAGCGCCAAGATGGCGACGGCGAGCTGCTGACCAGGAGTCAAAATCATAAAGCACTCCATGTTGTCGGCAAAGTCCTCGCCGCACTGTGGCGCTCCTCCGCTATCCAGAGACGTTCCATTGGCGAGCAAAAGGTCTGACACGTTGGTGGGGAAGATGGGAGAGAGGCCTCTGTAGAGGACCTCCTTATTCCCAGGGACAAGTGCAGAGAGCGAGTGGGCGATGGCGGCGGGGAGAGGTTTCTCAAAGTGGGACCTGCTCTTGATCAGGGTCGAGTCGAGGGAGGGGTCGTCGTAGCTAGCGTCGTTGGAGCCGAGATACTGGACACCTGTTGTTAACGTGCTGAAGGTGGTGCCGGCTATCCTGCCCAGAGCCAACTTCATGGCTGGTCTGTGGCTGCAGAGATGCTCAGTGGAGACGTGTGTGGTCAAACAGCATTAGAGCCGAGCAACGGGACATCTAAGGAGAAGGAAATAAATAAATGAAAACTCTTTCCATGAAGGCGTCAGTCCAAAATAAACACACCGAGTTATATTTAAATATAAAAATATATCAGATCACTGTGATATCCATTAATATTCAATGATGATAGATACGGTGGAGGATGGATCTGTTGCTGGCAGACAGGAGGGGAATCTGTGTATCAACCAGCTGACTCCAGAGCAGATGCATCCCAGACAATAGTGGGAAAGTGAACAGTTGATGACAAACCTGTGCAGCCTCCGGGGAAATCACTGCATTAAGTATGTAGGACAGCCAGGGCTTTCTTATTAATTAAAGTAGGTCATTAAGCATTAAGCTTTTAATTCAATAATCATTGGAATAATTAAGCATCAAGGGAGAAACTAAACAGAGAGAGTACCTACGGTCTGTCCAATGATCCATTTAATTATGATATTAATTAATTAATTAACTGTTTACTGGGGCGGGGGGTTAGAACAAGATCTGTTATTTTACTCATGACAACAGTGATGTCTCTCAATTAAACAGCTGAAGGATGAAATACGTTTAAGTTTTAAAATATCTCTCATGTTTCCTCTGTTGACAACCAAACACTTTACACACAATCTGGGCCAACAACCAATGAAAAACAAGGGCAAAAAATACAAACAGAGAAACCGAGTGAAAAGTAGTGATGATTAAATAATAGACGTACCTTGATTTCCTCAATACGGACATCGATCCACGACGCGAAGAAAAGCAGTTAAACTGGGAGTACACCAGTGGGATTTTGTCTCCCAGGTGTCAATCCCAGTGTCTCCAATAAAACTCCAGCAGCTACACTTGTTGTTTAGAGGATTTTCAGGAGGAATCATCAGCTGTTGACAAAGCTATATAAAAAGATATTGTCAATGTCCACTACACTGAAGCAGACAGGCAGCCGGTGCGTGTGTGTGAGTGCGTGAATGCGTGTGAGCGTGTGAGCGGGCGGTTATAAGGCTTTGTGCGCCTGTTGGTCACGTGGTCGGAGGTGTTGGAGCGCAGGAGGAAGCTGAAATCGTCCACGCCTTGTTATTTATTCATTTATTTATTCATTTATTTAATCTTAGGGAACAGAACAGATGCTGCAATTGAAAGAAAACTAATAACATATATAACATATATATGTAATAATAATATGTGTGTATGTATCCCTATATGGCATATACGCAGCATGTATAGCTATTATTATGGATTTTATTTGACTACCCATATGAAAACAAATATGACTATTTGTTATTATTATTAATATTAATATTATTGCAATATAAAATCACTATATTGAGCACATTTTACTTATTATGCAGGATGATAGATATCAATCTCTCTCTCTCTCTCTCTCTCTGTGTCTCTCTCTCTGTCTGTCTCTCTCTCTCTCTCTCTCTGTATATATATACAAACATACATATAAAATCTCCCTCACTCCTGCTGTGTCTACCTCCAGCTCTGGTCCTGGAAGTCTGAGGGTTCCGTGCTGGATCTCAGTTGTTCCTATAGGACTGGGCTCTTCTGGACAGAAGCTTCAGAGGCTCCCAGTTTGGGGGTCACACCGCTCCTCATGAATTAATTAAAGTTATGAATGCTACTCTCATATTGATAATTAGATAAAACATAGGTCCATATATTGGCACCATTTGTGTCTTAAAAGTCCACCCTGAATATCCTCCACTAATCCTCTATTGATTTACTGCAGTTCACGTACACACACTATGAGGAGTGAGTCCTGTTCTCATCCTCCACAGCTGCGCAATTATTTCCTCTACGCTCTCCCACAGGAGCCGTCTCCCAAATTACATGTATCTTGTTGTGGAAAATACATGACATTTGGCGATGCAACATCATGGGAAAACAATGAAAGGCGCCGCACATAATGCCAGTGGCTCCAGATTTGGCAGAACGGAGGAGGCTGTGGAGTCATCCAACTAATTACTGCACACTTGTTATGCTGCACTTGAAGCATGTTCAAAAAGCCATTGATCATTCTTGGCAGAGCAGTACATCCAATATGTCGATGTGTATGAAGACGTTTACACAGTGAGTGTAAATGAGATGTCTTACGCATCATCTGTGATTGACTCAGATTTATATAAAGTGGCTTCTGATTCACGGCTCTCTGTTGTTGTTTTTTTCAGAAAGTTTTAAGAGTGGTTCAAGCTGTGTAAAGGCCTCTGTGTGTGACAGCCACTTGTAGAAGTTCAGTTCCCCTGGATCATCTTCCAGCCGTGTGGAGGAGTAAAGGGCGGCTGCTGCTGCTGTTGTTACACGTCCATCTGTCTCCCCTGGATTGATTTTAGTAGGATTCCTGAAAAGCAACACAATGCACCTCATTCACTATTGATCCTTCCCCGTGTGCTGTTATTTCAGTGGCTGTTATGAAATCATCCCTTTCAGGAGACACAGGCTCCCGTCCTGCAAAAATTGAATCTTTCAAACAATACTGTTACATTTCGTTGCATATCCAAATAAGTATTTTGTGGACTCAGACAGCCAGAGGCTGTTTTTCGGGTTTGAAATGTATACTGGATATACGCACACAGTTTCCAGACACGACTCTGCAGCAGGCTGTCTGTCTCTGATGTGTTTGTGTCAAGGTGTTGGTAGATGGCAGAGTGTGTGGGGAAGGAGGGGAGGCAAGGGGAGGGAGGGTGGATGAGGAGGAGAGATGCACAAATAGAGGATGAGAGGAGGTTGTGGGTGAACAGTGACAGCTCTTAACTGTTTTTCTAATCTGCCACTTCCATATTCTATTTCTCTCATGAGGCTGGAAAATTGCCGCAGTAAAGAGAAAAAGTCAAAATATTACATTTAATAAATGTATTTTATGTAGTTTTTAATATTTAATACATGCGCACCATCGCCTACCGTCAGTCATCAGCTGTCTGCATCCTCATAATTCACTTCCTTAGCCAATTATATTTACATACGTGGCTTCACTGGGCAAATCAAAGGTGTTTGTTGATCAGCTTTTTTTTGAACAAACAGCTCCGCTCTCAGGGAACATTGTAGGAGAAATAAACAGGGAGAAGTGAAGTGTGAAAGTTCCCTGTCATGTTCCTCTCTTGTGTCAGAATCTCTGCACAGATCTCCCTCACAGGGATCAACAGCTCAGTGCAAAGTAGGAACAAGTTGTGACTCTGCGCCTTCTGTGTCTGAATTTCTCCCCGGATGAAAAAAAACCCGAAGAAAATTAGGACAAGACCAATAAAAACCCTGTAATCCAGTGCATACCTAAAAGATGAGCTGCTATGCTGCGGAAAGGCTGGGTATTCTTGGTGCAAGGGAGATAAACAGCGTAATGGTCAGTGGGTAGAGTCCCCTTCATGCACCATTAAGTTCTGTACAGACCTTTTTTTTTTTTTTTTATCTCAGCAGAACACAGTGGTAATCACAAAGACTTAGCCGGTGGTTCAGTGAACGCCGGAAACACGATGCAAATAAATGCTCTGGGCACAGAGGGGTCTCTCAGGCGGCAGAGCAGAGCATCAGATCGCAGCTCAGTGGAACCTCATCTCTCCTGGTTCACATGTGATGCAGAGCAGCACCGATGCAGCGGAAACTATAACGCTGCTGTATGTGAGATGGCAAATGTCCGATTGGGAGGCTCCAGATACTAGAATATAAAAAAATATATATATTATCTATTTCTATAGAATATATATATTTTTTAATATTTCTTACAGTAAAGTATTGGTTACGTATCACTCGCTGATGCCTTTTATTATCTTATCTTGTCATTTTCCTGACAGCCCCCTAGTGAGAACTGCAGAGAACATCCGTGTGAACTCGTGTGAGAAAACACGAGGAGATCCTCCGGAGGATTCATCACAAGCGAAAAGATTAGAAATATCTCCGGTGCCATAGAGTATTAGTGATAAAGGCTGACAATGTTGTCGATGTGTGGTAAACAAAAACACAGGATATCCGCTGTAGAATTTGTATCCATCTCTGTGTACTGCACCAGCCCCTCACCTGAAGCTCCTGAGATTTCTGTGTTTCTTTGTAGAGTCTCCTGCTGCTTTGCACATGTGGGAAAGGCAAACTCTGGAGAAATTCCCGACCCATTCTCCGGAGTTCGTGTCTAAAAACCGCTCATGTTTCACCATCAAGACCAGAGATACACTCAGGATTTGTTCGGCCCAGTAGAGCCACAGTACAATCACAGCCAAGGGATGATTCACCTGACCTGAACGCAGCTGCCGAGCGTCGCCGACAGACGAGAACCCCGAATAGCCCCGACTGCCATGACACGTTACCTGTAATCACATGGCCCACTTCTGTCAGGAGGAAGATCGGCTGTCAAATTCAATTTATTCTTAGCCGTTCTTCCTCTTTGCTCCCCACTCAGATTTTTTAACTGCATAATCAAACCAGGCTGCAATTACAAGTTTAACAGTGACATGGCAAACTTGCAGCGTTGGCCTTCACTTTGAGTCGAGCTTCTGTTTGCTGAAAACATCTGACAACTAAGCTGTGTGAGCAAGATGTCGAGAGGGGATTTTCAAATGATCTTCAAATACTACCACAAATGTATAATTGAACTTAAATATTGTCACGCACTCGAGGGGGGATGATGATAGGAGATGAGGTATACCCAGCTTGCATGCTAAAAGGAAAATCAATTTTCTTCACGATGATGTCATCATGATGCCATATATATACCATATGATGACAAATTATTTTTAAATTTAAATAAGCTGTATGTCATGTCTCTACACTGGATGTATGATGTAATTTTCTGATTTTCTAGTGACGTCATGATGACATCATTCCCACCACATGATCATAAAGAGTTTTTTGGACTATATAACCTTCAGGTTGTGTCGTATAGGATGAAGAGATACCTTTAAAATGCATATACCCACGTTTGGTATAAGTCAAGCGGCACACACACACACACTCACTTTAATAAATACAAAGACTTTCTATCACAGCTGTTTGTAAAGGTATCACAGTGTGAGCTCGGTTTCCTACATTGTGTGTCCATGAAAACATGTCATCGCTGCCGCAGCACTCATCCATTCTCATTCTGTTCACTCCATCATGTTTATTCCCCCATTACTGGCAGAGGCATCCAGCTCACAATATCAGAGTGCTCTCACATCCCAGATGAGTTCTTTCATCATGGCAGCGACACTTTGTGCATCAGCTTTTAGTTTTATCACGAGATGAAGAGATTCCGCTGCGAATCACATTAAAGGGACTACTGTTCAAAATTGGTCGGAGATTTGTTTTATTCCGGTTTCGTGGTCAGTGCAGAGAGGGAGTTCTTTCATAACAAGTTCATTTATCACTTTTGTCATTTATTTCCCTGCTTTCAGCCCAATGAGAAGTATTTAGATCCCACAGAGTCCTGAAATATAGAGGGTTTTGTGACAGAATGGGTGAAAATGGGGCTTTGCACCGGTGCAGTAGTTTCCATGCTGCAAAGAAAAGAGAAGGATTCATGTGGAAAAACACGACGTCCATACTGTCAGACAAAATGCATTTGTGGTGAGCTGTAATGAGCGATTCGACTCATTTCGTCAGGCAACGTGAGTGACTGAAAAACATTATCTGCAAATGAAGCATTAGTGTTGAGATGTGGGTTCTGTGTGAAATCATCAGCGTCAAGAGAAGGAAAGCAAAATTGACTATTGGAAAAACAAACTGATGCAGATATCAGAGTCGTTTTCCTCCCTTTACTCTTTGTCGATCGATTTCTCCTCTCCTCTTCTCTCTTCGTCTCTCCACTTTTAGGTGCGATACTGGATTATTTTGTGCATTCAATTATGTTATTATGTTAAAATACAATAATCTTTTCATATTTAATTGAAGCCAATGGAAGTTGGAAAAGTAAAGTTTGTGGGTCAAGGTATAGCACATATATTGATAAAAGGCTGGGGTCAAAGGTGACAATAGTGTCGTGTTATATGTTCTTTGGTAGTGTTGAATAAATCCAAACCAGTTCGTGGGCACTGTATTACCAGTCCAGTTTTGTTGAAACCACATATGACAAGTCTCCCGAAGCCTCAACCCGCAGAGCCCTAATTGGAAGTGGATGGCATGGGTTGAAAAATGATAAAAGCTGCAAATATCCAAAGAGTCTGGTCCACCTGTCATGACTCTGGTTTTATAATGGACTCCTTTGTTTATGGTCTTTTCATGTGTCCTTTTGTTAAGGTTTGTGTTGGATTTGTGATCTCCCTGAGGTTTTGCCCCGTGTGTGATTCCACCTTGTCTTGTCCTGTCCCTCCCACCCCCCCCCCCCCCCCCCCACCCCCCCCCCCCCCCCACCCCCCGTGATTGTCTGCACCTTACAAGCATGTAAGGATGGACTTCACTATGCTTTTAAGAAAGGATACGAAACGGCTAATAATTTGTAGGCAGATTTCAACGTGCCTGACTTTTCTCATCAAAGTGCATTGAAATGTAACGAAATAAGTTATGAAGATGAAATAAAAATATGTGCCTCGGGAAAAGAGAGATGGAATCGACGTTAAATATACAAGTAGCACCTTTTGATGGAAAGAATTGCATAGTTATGTATAAGTATAAAGAGAATAGAGGCTGAGTTTAGCCGAAAGTGTTAATTTCACACATTAGACAAATAATTAGAATAATCAATTAAAGATCAATGGAGCTGCAGGAGTGTACAACGATACGGGCGATTTAAAGAGACATTATTTAAAAAGGGCAGCTTTTCATTTCCACACATCCCGACGCGTTGCAGGGTCAACATGCGGACATGAGCTAATTCTGACTAAAATATGATAACTGTGTACATCAGTGAAGTGTCGTTAAAGACGTGAGAGTTAGATTTGAATAGCACTCGGAGACAGATTTGACTCTAATCCCTGTCAGATCCAGCTCATCACTCCCCTCCTGAAGTAATCGCTGCCATCTGGGCTGGAAAATAGATCGATGGCTGCGGAGCATAAATAACCCTGCTGGAAGCCGGCCACCAGCCTTCACTCTGAACTCAGTGAACACAGATGATTCCTTCACTTTACACCTTTAAAACCCCCCCTTCTATCATTTCACAGTTCAGAGTCTAATTGACTTTAGGGCTCACACGTAGGTGGATTAAACTCTAGATCACCTGTGGATAACTCTCACTGAGACACATCTGTAAAGAAACGGCTCCTAAATTTGTTTTAGTAATTATTCATCCAGTCATTCATCATCTATCTATTCACTTAAAGGCTTCATTAGTACTATGATGTTTTTGTTTAAAAATGAATCATAATGATTAACGTAGTCCTAAGGACCTAGCCGTATTCTTTTAATTTTTTTTATTTCCATTTCTTTCTTTTCATCCATTCTCTTCCCACTCAACTGTCTGTATTAAAAAAATTATTTATTTATCATCGATCCCCTCACATGTTTACAGTGAAGCTCTGCAGGAAACAAGTCTTTTGTGTCGAGACAAAAACAATTATCGCTCTCATTTCGCTCTCGAGCTGAGGGGACTTTAAAAGCTGGCATTTCAGGTGCATCACTATGGAGACCCTGCTGTGCCATAGCTGCTCAAGGTCACCTGGATTACACCTCTCCGTGTGTGTGTGTGTGTGTGTGTCTGTGTGTGTGTCTCTGTTTCAGAAAGAATAAAAAGGTCCACAGTTGGTCTGATGAGTGTGCGTGGACGAATGCGTCATTTTCAGGTTGTGTTGTTGTCTGGAGCCATCACCATGTCAGGATTGTTGTGATCCTTCAGGGCGGATTGCTTTTCCCTTTGCTCACCGATGACGTCTGCCAGTTGGTCTCTTATCCAAACAGCCTGTCCGACCTTTATTCAGCAGACTGGTGTTTTCTGTCTATTCTCAACACAGTGAATGATGTTTTCTTCCTGTCTGTTTCTTTAGAGTTCAACTTCTTCTCTTGTCACACACAATTACGAGTATGTGAAAGTGGCAGATCCAACTTCTACTCTCACCATTGTATGAAACTGCATGGTTTAATCAAAGGGTTGGTATGGTGAACGTGACGTCTCAGACAAGAGCATGATAGAACACATGAATGCAGAGGCCACAACACAACACAACTGCAAATAAATAAAATTATACAAATATTTTACTTTTAATAAAAAAGTATCGCCAGACGTTTAATTTTTGTCATCAACTCATAACGTGTTGTATGACTCATGTCGTCTGTTCAGGTTCTCTGATTTTCTTTTTAGGCCATAACTGGTCTGACTCAGTTTTGTGTTCACGCAGGTCCGACCCTCGTCGGTCTGTCTCAGATGCAAGAGGTCAGAGGTCACGGCCGCCTGGGTCAGGAGTTCATTGTTAAATTCCGATTGATTAATGATGTGTCACCCAACAACACCTGTTCCCACAATGAAATCAGCATATTATCCGTTGATCATCTCCATTTCAGAAACACCGAAGGAGACGCGGATGTGTGTGTTTGCGAGCGTGTGTGGTGTGTGGATGTGTGTGTGTGTGTGTGTGGCGTCAGAGAAGGTGTTTCAACTATCTCTTTGATTTATGAGCTCTGGGATTTTGGGACAAACTATTAAATATGATATTATTAAAGCTGACAGGGTTTGTCAGATCATTAGAAAATGGAATTCTTGAATTCACGTCGTGAACGCATTAGCAACGATCCGTTTTTCATCTCATCTTTGAGGTGCGATTGTTTAACCCAGCCATCTGGTTCCGGGTTAGCGAGATAACATCGGCATCATAATGTGAAATGTTCATAACGACAAAGGAAAAATCATTCTTATCTGCAAAAACTTCTGAAACTTCTCAGACATAATTTATTTGTGTCTATGAGTCTGTCAAGCGACCAGTGCCAACACAAACAGTGTTTGTATTTGTATCAAAACTTCATTCTATTGATTCCCGGAGAGATGTTTTGTTTTTGTGGCAGCAAATACACAAACCTCGATGCAGCCTGTCAGGTGCTGACTCCAACGAGGAGCACACCGATCCTTCTATCTGAAGAAATAGCCACGGCGCTATTCAGAGGAGATAAACACAGGGGAGCTGGAGACGGAGTGGCAGGAGCCTGAATGTCTGATTTGAACAGAACATTGAAAGCATCTCTGTTTTGTCCTGCTTGTCTCTCCTTTGTGTCTGCAGTTTGCACAACCTTGAGGCTGAAAGGGAACAAGACAAAGAAGATAAAAAAAACAAGACAGCCTCCTCAAAATGCAAAACCGAAGGAAATTGTCTGAAAAACAAGAGAGAAAAACAAAAAAACTCGGCAATCTTCAGTCCACAGCACAAACAACATGATTTCTTCTGTTCTGCATAATGTTATAGAGGTGCCAGCTTTAGATGAGCGAGGCAGACGTGAGCTCAGCTGTGGACTGAAAAGAAGCCAAACTACGTGCACAACAAAGAACAAAGACACAAACATAATTCAGTTCAACCAAAAGAGGTGTGATCTCGGTCAGGACCAAACTGAACCCTGGTCCAGTTCATTTTCAATGTTGACACGCTTAGACTTTTGGACCAATTGCAGGAAGCACTCAAAAGTAGAGGAAGAAATAGAAATGGCCCACAGGATTGCTTGCAGTCTCCTATGATGTAATGTTTGAATGACCAGGACGGCCATTTGGTAAATTTGAACTAGTGTTGGGTACAACGCCTGAAGTTTGTGAAGCTGGTGGTGGTGATACCGTCATGATATTACAATGGCAAAGAAATAAACAGTTCATTTATTTTCTCCATTCAAATGAGAGGACGACTACCTCCTGAATCGTCAACATCAGACACACGCCCCTCTACAAACCAACAAATAAGAGGATGACAGGATGTACAAAAGTCTTCATAATGTGAAACCAAAACTATTTGGATTAAATGCAAGACTTGGTTTGAACTTTCAGGTGTGAAAACATAATAACAAGGAACAATCTGCATAGATTTCCGCGATTATGTGGAAGATAATCGAGCCAAAGCCCGACATCACGACCGCATGATGACATGATTCTGAGATGTTTTACCGAAAAATTCATTTTGTAACCGAGCTGTTAGGATGCTTTTGTCAGGATAAACAGTGATTACCCAAAAGCAGGAAACATTTTTCACAATAGGCTCCATTTCTGACACCGCTGCTAACTCCCATTTTAATCAGGTTGTGAGAAGCGTCCTGTGGTGACTTACTGCGTCTGTCTCCACATCCTCTATGACGACTGTCTGATTGTTCCAAGCTCAGTCTATTATATGAATCACTTCATGTGCATGTAAATGGATCTGCATTAATTAACAGCATCGCGAAGCATGTAAAACAATTATAATACTGACAAATTATCCATAATTATTCTGTAGGGATTAAAATCTTTATTCAGGTATTTACGGCTTTTCTGTGGTTGGAGCCTTTATACAGAGCATTTAGGGACATTCGATTAAGGTAGGATACTTATAGCATGTTTGTGAATAGAAAACAGTGATGTGGAGTGTATACTATTATGGTGTAACAGCCAGTGGAATAATAATTAGATCTACAGTATTTCTCAGTTGAAACATCGTATCAGTCAGACACATCAGGCTGTGTAATCTCCGTCAAACGTGAGATGAAAACGGGATTAGCTTCTGGTGATGGAAGCTTGTGCAAAATCTAATTAGACAGAAGCAATTTCAGGAGTACACATTTTCACACTCTACTGACGTGTTTGTGTGCGTGTGTGTGTGTGTGTGTGTGCGTGTGTGTTTTGATGGAGTAGAGAATGAAAGTGAAACCCATCTCAAATATCAATCCTGTGCTTGCCAGTGTGTCAAGGTTATCAGTTACACATGAAACACATCTATTGGAATAATTGGACATTTTGGAAAATATAACATTCCGATATAATATTTATAAATTTTTTATCAACAAATCGGGTTCACAGAACAGCTACTAAAAATATTAAGATTAAGAATAGTATTCCTTTATTATATGTAGGATACACCCAGTGGACGTGTGGAAACTATTAACACCCTACAAGTGTCAGAGGAGTGTTCGTTAACCACGCAACAGGGCGGCCATCAAAGACACAACAACTGCCAACTCTGCCAGTTTGTTGGAGTATAAATTTAGTTTTTGGTTCTTTCGTCCTGGAAGCTAAAGTTTTATTTATGCACAACAGGTCGCGAGAGTCTGAAGGGAATATTAAGTATGTTCATTATTCAGGGGCAGCTATGAATCTGAGAGAGCCGTGACAATCACATTAGCCGATAAACACAGAGAATGACGAAGACGCCCACGAGTTCCCATGGGAGGGCCTCCAATTAACACTTGAGCTTTCTCCTGACATGTCGGCTGGTTCGAGATGGAGCGTCACATAGAGAGAGAGGAGAGAGAGAGAGAGAGAGAGAGAGAGAGAGAGAGAGAGAGAGAGAGAGAGAGAGAGAGAGAGAGAGAGAAGGCGTATCACAGAGGGAAATGCATTATTTATTAGCTGTGATATGTATGAACTGTATGATCACAAAATGCACACACCCATGACACTGAATTGAATTCTTTTTTGAAAGGTTAACAGATGGCCTGGTCAGCCTTAGAGAAATGTTTTCAGTAAATGTTGTCACATACGTTCACGCTCCCCTGAAGAGGATTTGTACGATCTTCATTGATGACTATTGATGAAATGAAAGCTTCTCTTTATTACCTCTGCCAGGTCGGTAATGTTTTCATTGCCGCTTGTTTGTAATCAAAAACCTCTGTGGAGGTATGGTGAGGTATATGACCCAACCAAGAATCCATTATATTCACAGCGAACGGGTGAATCCAATAATTTTTCCTTTCACTTTCTTCAACATGGCGTGATAGGGTTGGCATTTTGAACACATTAGCTCAAAGTAATGAGTGAAGTTTTTAGTCTTTCTCTCCATCTAAACAAACACAGGCATTCACCATGAAACTATTTATAATACTCTAATCTTAGTTATGTGACGAATTAAGTGTTTGAGGCTCTTCTTTATCTTTAACTTTTCTAATCCAGGTGCAGCTTCTCACACATTGTCAGGTCTACCTGTGGGCAGCTCTATTCTGACGCAGCACTTTCCCCCCCTGCTCCCCTGAAGTGTTGAGCAGACCGTGAAACACTGATCCTCGCTTGATCTCTGTTCTCCCTGCAGACCGTTGGCCGGCCGGTAGCTCGGCATCATCGCAGTCTATGTATTATTTAAGCGGTAACTGCTTCTTAATCATCAAAGCTGGAGGGTTGGGGTTACAGACAAGAGAGGGAGGTGTTCTCTTCCCTCCTCTGGAGCGGAAAACTGGAATTAATCCTGCCTCTCAGGATGAGGACTGTGAAGACTGCAAATCAAGCTGGCAGAGTACCACGTGTAAATGCAATACCTGTGGGTCGTATAAAAAGCACAATGGGTAACTGTCCTTGGGCTGTGCAATGCGGTTTTCACTTTAAACCTTCACCAACTGATTTAAAATGAATTTATTCTGCAAGAAATGTCATGCACGTGATGTATTGAGCTTTTCTACTCTCACACCGGAGCTCCTGTTGTTATCGGAAACAGATTAATCTGTTGGGATCGGGAAAAGAGCATCCAGCACATCAACTCAGGAAGGCAACATTTTCAAATCTGCACTTTGCACACGCCCCGCTGATGGTGGCTCGTCTGTGGTCCGAGGGAACGACTCGTGCTCCCACTGTTCAGCACACTGCCCACAAAGGGCTGATGTTATAGGGGCAGACAGCAGCCTTTTCAGTGCTGTCAAACAAAGAAAGGGCACCGCAGCAGCAGGGCTTCCTGTGAACCACTGAGTGCAGCTGGGTGGACTTCTTGGGAGGACAGAAGAGAGAACGCAGCTCAGCCTGAAGACGCTGGAATTGTGTTCTGTTCAAACACAAATCTAGATTTTTGTTAGACAATTGTTTTCGCTCGGAAGTCATCGCTTCGATGTTTTGCAGATGTACGGCACTTAAACATCACTTTTCCCATATCTTCCATTTTAAGTGTGCTCTCTACTTTTTACACAGCAGTTATTATCAAATGTTTTGACATTAATGTAACATTGATTTTATCTGTGCAAACACTATACTGATAAAAAAAACCTTCCTATTACCTTAAGAAAATTACAATGTTTCAAGGTCCAGCTCTTCAGAAGGTTCAGATTCATACAGATGGAGACTGCATGTGGATTTTTCAGTCCGCTGCTTGGCTGTTCAAGGTGATACTGAGGTACTCTGTCTAGGAGAAAAAGCAATAAGTTAAATTACGTAAAATTCAATACATTTTGTAGATTCAATTAAATACACTTATTTGGTAGATAAAATAATGTAAAAACTAAAAGCTCTTAGAAGAATATCACTGTCTTTTAACATCCTCTTATGTGTCACCTACATGTAAGACACCTCTTTTGGGGTTTCTTTTTCAGTTTTTTGCGTCTCTGGTGTATTAGACACGTCATCAACACACCCACTCACTCACACATGGGTTCACTCATACATTTTTCGAACATTTGACCTGGCTGCAACTCTCCTGAGCAACTGATTTGGACATTTCGGTTCAGTGCATGTCTATTTATATAAAGTAGCTGTTTTATAACATGACATCACCTGCACAAAACCTAACCTCTGAATAGTATTTTTGTTGACTTGCTCCAAAGATTATGATTGAAGCTACATTCAATCATAAACCATCGTGCATCACAAAAACATGAAGAAATGTCGAACAGAGTAGTGCCACCCCTACACCACCACCCGAAGGTGCACGCTGGGTTGATGAATCGAGGTGTTAATGTATTCCATCTTGGAGAACGCAGCGGCACAGTGTGTGCACTGATGTGACATTAATGACAGAAACAGGACTGTCATGTTGCACACTCACACACACACACACACACACATGAATACACACATTCCCGAGGCCCTTGGGGGATATTTTCCAACTACCAAGCATCTTGCTGTGCAATATCGAACGTTGCTGGCTGGATTTCCTGGGGACTCCCATAAGGGTGCGTTTTGTTTGATAGTAATACTGACAGGACAGAGCAAGCGCGAATGACACATTGTCACTTTCCTTCAGTCAACTCGAATCTCATGTTTGAAATCAGGCTCGTCAACAACTTGTCAGGATGAACAATGAACTGGTAGAATCAAGGCTAATATGGAAGCCCACTTGAGACAAAACCTCTGTAAATGAAGAGGAAGGCATAAAACATTCAAAGGCTGGTGGTCGAAAGCAGGTTGTGCTTGTCTATGTCTTTATACACAGTTTATTTCTAGAACAGTTTCAGGCAGCAAATCAATCAATCAGTTTCGGGTCCCCAGTGACATTTTCTCTGATGCTCCCCTCGAGGAGAATACCAGCTTCTAAAAATAAAGAACCACAGATGAATGGTTCCAAAGCTTTGTTTTATTTGTGGGTTAGAGCATATACCACAGGGCCTCAGATAACTTCACCTCCACCAACAAGGTTATGTTTTTGTCTGTGTTTGTTGTTTGTTATGTGGTAGGATTATACAAAACCCACTGACCTGACAGATTAACACAAAACTTGCTGGAAAGATGTGGGTCAGGAAAGACGGTTGAGTGCAGATCTGGATCAGGGCTCGGAACCAGGATTTATTTTTAACATCCCTTAACATTACGAGATTTTCAACATGTTTGTTGATTTCTCAGAGAATGATTCGTGGATCTTGATGATCTTGGTGTGCAATTTGCAGCAGATCCAAATAAAATTCTGGATCTAGTGAATTTAAATGTTGGTTCATAAGAGGACTGTTGGGCCTTGGTGGAGTATGGGCTTTCCTGAGAGCCATTGTACTTGTTCCATCTGTGTCAGGTTTCAATCCATGGTGGGGATTTACATTAAAATTAAATCTGAATTGTTTCAGATTTACACTCTGGGCCGAGAGAGGATCAGTTTTTTTTGTTCAGGTATTAGAGCTTATTTTAAACAAAGACAACCCACAACAAGTAAAAATCCTGCTGACCTTCAAATCTAGGTTGCAGTACAAATGGATCATGTGCTTTATTTAACATTTACCCATATGTCATTGCATCTTGGTCCTCTTTCCTGATGATATGAAAGGATCATTAACTAAGGTAAAGTTGTTGAGACTTTGTGTCCTATAGGTGAAATAGTTTAATTCAATTTAATTCAATTCAACTTTATCGTCCTTCAGTGGAAAGGAACTGAAGTAGGAGCCATTACTGAAGGACAGTGGAGCTGCTTGAAAGCTGCCTTATGTTGCTGAAGGCCACATACATAGATTCCAAACAAAGAAGCCTTCATATATTAAATGGAACAAACTCTTGACTTTTATGTATGAGACTCTGATGAGAAAGTTAACTGCAGTGTAAGTTCATATATTTCTCCATGTTAATAAATGATACATTTTTCCATGTGTTTGCTTGGGAATTGTTTTGTGAAACTGGGAGGACCAGAAATATATTGATCAAATTTTCGATCAATCTTTTAAAAGTCACAATTTCAAGATTTTGGGTCTAAATCTTGCGATATAATGTTTCCTTGAACCTAAACAGATCATATAACAGATTTTTAATAGTCACAGTTGTTGAAGGAACAAGTGAATGATGTCATCGTATCAACAGGGGCTGTCAGATCAGAAAATGTTTTCCATGTGTCGTGCTGGAGATTGTATGGACAAACTGTGTTGTTTCATTTGGAGGACCTGATCAATAAAAGCGCACAAATTATGAGCCACTGAAAAATCGGGCATGTTGTTGATTTAAATCTCACAATTAGAACCTTTATTGATCATGCATAATGTGTTTTTACTGGCAGACGTGGGCTTCCAATACTTTCAGGCTGGGGCAGAGACACAAAGGCATGAATCTGTGGACCACACTCTTGCAGTGGCCACACACACACACACACATACACACACACACACACAAGAAAGCATTATTTGTTGGCCCTTTCATCTCCCATTTCAGACATGCTGTCATCAGGGGCTCATCCATTCTATGTAATTGTCCAGCCAGCCTTCCTTTGGGTGTCCCACATGCATATATCATATCGCGTGCATCACTCCCGCTCTGTGGGATCCCTACTGGCTTAATCTGAAATATCCATGCTGCATGAAATATTAACCTCCTTTTAACGTATATATCCTGTGCTCGGTGTGTCATGGGAGCAGATGGGGCTTTTATTTGTGGCATCACTCAGTGTGCAATGGGTTTGACATTTGGTTTCCTCTCTCCTCTGAAGGCGGAATGATTTTAACAGGAACCTCTCATCTTCAGACTCCATCCGTGTGATGAGCTGCCTCAAATCATCTTCTTGGAATAAACTATTAAGGTCCTCAACCACATTAACACGCGAGGCCCAAAACATGTGTAATCATGTGAACTAATGCACATGCTCGCGAAGCAAATCTCCTGGTAAAACAATGGGGGCGACACATGGGGGCCTCCTTTCCATGTCACTTAATAGATGCACAGTGGAGAGTGTCAGTGGGTCGGCGTCACCGGTGAGGCGTGAAGTAAGCTGACAGACAGGCCATGTCAGGAGGCAGTGGTGGTGTCAGCTTTCTGAGCGCTGTTCAACATGTCTCCTCCTGTGACAGCCGCCCCCAATTAACCCCCAACCCAAATACAGGCAGAAAACACACACACATCCACCTGCTCGCTGTCTCGAACACACACACACACACACACACACACACACACACACACGGGGTGCGTGGCAGCTGTGGCGCTTTGTCTTTATTCATTCAGAACTAATTGACCTTGTTTTTCATGGACAGATCCCAGTTCATCCTGAGTGAGGGAAAGAGTTGTTACCTTGTTGCATGTGAAAAACCATCTGAGTGGCTGAAGGCAATAGAAACTATCCCTATAGACGGTAATGATTTTTTCTATCTAAAGTTATTTTATATTGTTTTTTTTATATTGGTCAAGGTACAAGATGTGAAGCTGCAGAACACTGAATTATTTCCTCTGCAAAAGGAATCAAATCAGAACCATGAGTGAAAGGAGCCATTTACAAGAGTATGTATCTCTGGGTCCCTCTACTGTGGCATTGTAGTTATTCTCATTCATCACAGCATGTCCCAGATTTCTGTAGGAGGCCCATGATTTCATATTATCATCATGTATGCACATTGCTTATCTACAAAAATGAGAGTTGGTTTGTGGGAAGATTATATTTCTGGACTTTAAAAAAAAAAATTGAATGGTATTTTTTTTTTTGTATGTGGTGATTCATTTTGTGTGTGTGTGAGCTTGTTTAAACCTTCCCACAATTAAATCTTCATTCAATGCTTAATTTCCATTCGATAAAAGCCATGTAGTTAAATTATGTATCTGTTGTAGGTGGCTAAGTGTGATGTGAGTATAATCGTGGCCAGCAGATGGCGATCCTCGTCTTGCTTCAGAGATATTACATTTACATACATTAGATACTCAGCCTGGTGTTAGAGAGAGAGAGAGAGAGAGAGAGAGAGAGAGAGAGAGAGAGAGAGAGAGAGAGAGAGAGAGAGAGAGAGAGAGAGAGAAAGAGAGAGACATACACATTTTTGTTTGTATTACAAGAGTGCAAGCTAACATATTATCTGAAACTATGTTCTTATATACCAAGTGCACAATAGCAGTTTTGCAAATTGTGCACTTGGTTGCATGCAAAGCACAGAATTTTGTGAAGTTTTGCGATAAAGCAAAACTCCAATGATTGATTTAAGATCTTCTCTTACCAGATAACTCTTCTGGGAACTCCTGCAGAGGAGAACACAGGAGGAAAGATCGACCTGATAGAGGCAGAGAGCCTATAACTACATATTGCAGACAACCCCTCAACCTATGCTGATGTTGCGCAGGGTGTCAGTGAAGTACCACGGGAAGCCCTCTCATGGTGGTGCATACCCCTGGGGCCGAGTCAATGCCCTGGATGCTGCTGCTGCCCTACAACAACCTCTCCGTGCTCAGGCAGCAGATGAAACCTGAGTGGAGGGTTCACGGCGAGGAGCGGACAAAGCATCAGTAATTCACATTTTCAAGGGTCAGACCATAGAATTGGCATCACTGCGGCCAATTCTTAGGACTGAATGATGGGTGTGCTCCTCCTGAGAGTCATGCTGCTGCATGTAGGTTGAAATTTAGCTGCCCTCTGGGAATCAATAAAATGTTTGATAAAAATAGAAGCTCTGTTGGTGTTAACAGAAACCACAAGGTATCTGTGTGAGGTGATTTTTTACCTACCTTTTCCAAATGTTTCATTACCAATGGAATTCAGAAATAACAATCCACCGTAATATGTGATTGTTCAGACGTATGGATTCATTCATTGTTGCCGCTCCCTTGCTCCTCGTCTGCATTTTCTTGTCTACAGGCATCATCACACACGGAGGAGAGAAGCCCAACATTATCCCTGCCTACACCGGGTTAGAGTTTTGTCTGCGCACTCCGCTGGTGAAGGATCTTCGGGACCTCAAGGCCAAAGCGGAGGCTTGCTTCGGGGGAGCTGCCGTGCCAACTGGTTGCCAAGTAAGCTTACCTAAAAATACAGTCTTCCTCCGGACTGGACTGACAATGTGTCCCTCGTCTGTAGATTAACAGTGAAGCACAGACAAGGGAACAAACAAACACAGTGTCTTGATATAGTGGAGACATACAATGTCGGAGGTGACTCTTCCATTATATAACTTTGCCCTTTTTAACACATTGCTGTAATTATGCTCCGAGTGCTGTGCTACTGTTACATAATTCATTTTTATCTTCAGGCGTTTTTTCTCCCACGACATTTACCGGTTTGCCCCACATTAAAAAACGTACATGACCTCATATGCTGTCAATGTACAATAGGTATATTTTATTGATTAGGATAAACTTGTGTTTCCTTAAAGTGGAGAAAATCTACCCATCCCATGCTTCCTCCAACATTCTGCCTAATGCCACACTGTCAAGCCTGTATGAAAAAAAACGGGGAAGCTTTAGGGATTCACCTTGCAGAGCAGCCACAAAACTTCTCTGGTGAGTAAAAACTTATAAATTATAGCAAAGGAAATCATCATTCGTTTCTTTCCCTGTACAGAAAGTGACTCAGCTATCGAGCCTCCGGAGGATCACTGCAAGAATATTTTTGGGAACTACTTTTATTTGACCTCTCAATACACATTGTGTTATTTCACAATGCGTTTGTGTTACCTTCCAATACTTTTGTTCTTTTATTCTTTGTCTGAAGTACCTGTACGCTGCACTGGATTTGTGTTTCCCTGTCCTCTCACACACATGGTTATTACTTGTTTTCCCAGATTACAGACATGTGCAGTTTAGAAAATCAGCCCAGCCAACGTTACCGTCATAAAGAAATTGGGTCAAAGTTTTTTGTCCGATCCCGGCCTACCATGTCCTGACGGTTCCCGATGGGCTCGGATCAAGTATCCACACAGTAATATGTAGCCCATTTCTGCTCAACTTCTCCCACTGAAAACCCAATAGATCGGCTTATTGAAATTTCTCTGAACTGGGCATGATATCATGCTACTGCAAAACAAGCATGGTTATATAATTAGTGACGCTAAATTTGCACAATCTGATCTGCAAGGACTGTCGAGCAGATGTTTCCACCTATAGCGAAATTACATTGTTGCATAATGGCAACCGGAAACCATTGCCAGGTAACACACAACTATTACAGGGAAACAAAAACATAATCCTCAGAAAGATTCCTGCTGTGACCCCTTGGGGCAGCGAAAACACAGCAGGTTTTTATTGTCTTCTTGTTGTTTACGTGATTAGCACAGAATCATATTCCCAGTGAATATATTATTATCTGGCAGAATCCACGGACTTTGGAGACGTCTCATTCATACTTCCTGGCATCCACCCTTTTTTTCCTCCATCGGTACAGATGCATTTAACCACACAGAGGAACACACCGAAGCAGCAGGTACGGTAGCCAGAGTCTTATCGGGCACAGATGTTGTTTTTTGTAACGAAAGTTGAAATGCATCTCGATCAGACATCTTCACAGCCATCATGTCTTTCCAGGTCACTTAGTTTTCCTGTTTACTTTCTGTTTACTCCGTGCTCTATTTTTTCCTCCTCCTGTTTTTCCTGTGCTAGGAGCTGAGACGGCCCAGTTGTACACCCTGAGGACAGCCAAAGCCCGGGCTACCACAGCTGTGGATGTAGTGTGCTGCCCCGATCGGCTCAGGAAAGTGAGAGAGGACTTCGGCCTGGCCAAACTGAAACAGGAGAAATGATGTGCATCTCCATTAAATACAGCAACTATGAAAATAATGATATGAAAAATAAAAAGGAGTTCAAGGGAGATGGAGACTGCCAATATTTGGTAACATCGACCAACTTCATGTAGGGAGAGAGTGGAATAATGACGTTTTACAGATTAACATTATAATAAATATTCATGATTTAAAAAAATAAGGTGAAGCTATGATTAATGGGAAACAAAATTTAATCCACCATCCTTTCTGCCGTTTAAGGTCCTTTTATAAAGGCACAAATGAATACATAGGTGGATTGCCAACCACTTGCCGATGGATGGGGTGAGCGAAGTTTTTAAGTCCACAAAACACTTTTGAAGTTTCAGGGGTAAACAGTGTTGCAGCCAAATGCAATACAATTGAAGTAGCTGGTGAGGACTTCTTCAAATGTAAAAAAAACAGTTATAGCAAGATTATTGGGTAGACCAGGTTAACAATAGGGGGCCCTAATTGTTGCTCCGGACTAATGCACTCAGCCAATGCAAAGGGCTCCAGGGAATTGCACCCCTGAATATCGTGATCACCAGAGGAATACTTCTTTTCTACTTACTATTCGTAGCACCAGTGTGAGTTTGACGTATTCTTTGTATCATTTCAACTGTTGTATAGATTTAACATGAAATTTGGTTCCATTGCTTGTTCCCGTAGGGATGGAAAGTGATCAGTTGGTTACTAGCAGCATTTGTTTAGTATTTTATGACCTTAAAACCGATCACATTAATGCTAAAAAGCAGATGTTAGGATGCTATCAAACTAAGTTCAGTGATCGTTTAGCTAAAAGCACGGGTGTTAAGTTCAGGAGATGTATGTGTGTACATCGGCACACATGTACGACTCCTGAGGACACCATGACCTGGTTGACTGAGAACCTTCACAGATACACTGTGCCAACAGGCTGCAGACTCTTAGTCTCATTTCTGGATATTTGACTTGGAGTGGTTCCGATTTCTGGGCATGTTTTCAGCAGCACAGATTCACTGGTCACGGATGTGTTGGAAAATCAGGTTAAGGACATCTTTTTGATGTTTGAATCATTTTTCATGTCTCTCCGCTGCAGCGATGCTTTTGTTGTGTTTTTTTATAGGACGATGGTTCACTCAGGCAGAACTGTCTCCACGCCCTTCACGACGTTATTTGGATAAATGAATAAATAAAAGGTGTAGAGAAAAGATACAACAAAGGTGGTCTCAGACTCACTATAGCAGATCACATATGAGCAGTTAATGGTATTACAGAATATGCTGTTAAAAGCTATTTGGGTATGAATGCTCATCAGCAATCAGACTTGTGCCAGAGAGCGAAGAGAAGCCCTGGAGCTGGTAGGAGTCCAATGTCTAATAACTGTGAAAGCCTATCCCCCAGCACTGTTTGAATATAGACGATAAAAAAGCAGGAAAAAGGGATATTTTGGGCATTGAAATACGAGGAGTCCAACCTTCAACTTACACAAACATTGTAGTCAAATGTATGTCTGATTTAGTTTGTGTTTGAATAGGTATTTTCAACCCTGCCTCTGATCTGTTTGCAAGTTGAGGAAGTTTAAAATGCTGTATTGTGTTTCTGTTGTTAAAATAATCAGATGTTCGGAAAACAAAACATTTATTAAACACCTTCCCACATATAACATCTTTCATAAGTTAAATGTATACCTCTTTTTTTGGACATTACATGTGCGTATGACCCACCAAAAGATGTTTTTAAATGTTTAACCAAGTATAAAGTTGTTTTAAGCTGAAAAAATTATGAAACTAGCAACTAACAGGTCACAGTGAACCTCAAAGCCTCACGACACCAAACAGAGGAGATGCGCTTCAGTTTCATAAAAAAAAGAAATATGAGAATTTAAAAAAGAAAGTTGATATAACAATCAATATTATGTGATTTACTAAACATATATTTTTACACTTGTGACTTTAATATTGTTGCGTTTTTTTAACACAAATGCAATGCAGTAATTACCTCAACATCAAAATACTTGCATTAGTACAAAGATCACAAGAGAATGTAACAAAGACTGAATCATACCAACGTGTTGCAGAAGATTTGAACTTTAAGAATAATCGGAATAGGCTTTTAAAGAAAAAGTTCCACATTTTGGAAAATGTCACTTATCTGGTTTCTTGCGATGAGTTAGATGAGAGGGTTGATGAGCAAATCTGCCATCCAGCACTTCTACAGTTCACTTATTAATAATTTACATTTCATTTATCAATCCAAACAAAAAACTGAGGTGTAAATCCAACAGTTAGATGTTTTACAGTACAGAACAAAATTCTGGCCTCAGCAATGAAATTGTTTGGCACATAACCTTCTGGAAAAACAGCACATTCTGATAAGATGTAACTTCTTAGCGTGTGAGCTTTAGAAGTGACCACCTTCACACAGAGCCAGGCTAGCTGTTTCCTTCTGTTTCCAGTCTCTGTGCTAGGCTAAGCTGGCTGTTTGATGGCTGTAGCTTTATACTCAGGCCTGAACAGACAGATATTACAAAGGTATTCATCTTTTAATCTAACTCTTTAACCAGAAAAGCTAAACAAATGCATTTCACAAAATGTCATGCTAATCCTATGAAAATTATTTGTTTGCTTTTGATTGTCAAGTCGTATACAAAGAGGGAGGAATCTGTCCGTATGGTGGAATTTTCAGAAATCCATTTCCAGTTCATATTTTTGGTCACTGCATCCAGAATCATACCCCCGCCGAGTTCCTCTGCACATAGTTGCACAGTTTGTGTTGGTGTGTTTGTGCAGTAAAGCCTCATGCAGCGACAATATCAAAACATTCCATCAACAACACTGACGTTACAACATGAAGCCACATAGATTTGATGGATTGATCAAACAATCGCCAATGGCTGACCGGTTTGTCAGTACCTCTGTTTTAAGTGGCTGGGTCGAGAAGGCAATGATCACCAGTCTGTAAGTGGTCTCCATTCATCTAAAGAGCAGTTTCTCTGTCGGAAAAGCATCAGTGGCGAGGTCTTACCTGCTCTGACACAAACAAGCCCAGCTCCTGGAGTCCCGTCCCAGACGACTCTTACACATGTTCCTCTTCTGCATCCCGTGTTATGAGTAGATGGACCAGTAGATGATGTTAAAGAGAATGTACGCACCGGGAAAGACAACCCTTGAGTACTTGTCTATGGCGTGTGTGTCTATCCAAATGTTCACGTAGCCCCTGGACGGCCCCACTTGGCCCGTGATCTGGGAGTCGTTCAGTGCCACCTGGGCCAAGATTCGCTCTTGGCGGCCGCCATTCTCCGGCATCCCATAATTCCCTGTGGTGTTGACATCCATGGACCCATAGCCAGTGATCTGGGGGTCGATCATCATGTCGTCTGGGTTGCCTATGCCACAAGTACACGGCAGCTAGAGAGGTGAAACGGATCAGGGCTCTTAAACAACTTTGGAATGAAACATTGAATAGAAGGATGTTTGTGCAGGAAATGTACCCGAGGCTACGTGGGCAATTTGGCTCCATATGCTGCAACATTTGGCAGATGAAGAATAGTCATATAGTACACAAGCCCGAATCCCTGGAATAATTTGCCATTGCCCCTCAAGCATTTTTAAGTGAGCCAAATTGGAAAATATTTATTTGTTTATGGAAATGCCCATATATGATGTATCCATGCTTCCGCCAATTTAGAAATATTCTAATGGCTAAAATTACTCTAATATAAAATCAGGTCAGACTTGTTTGTGTTGTGTGACTTCCGAACTCGACTGTTTCATACTTACTTTGTCTCCGTCTCCTTATTCACTTTTAGATATTCTTATATGCAATTAATAGAAGATACAACAGCTTGTTTTAACCTTCAGAGACCCTATTTTATCTACAACGATTAGACCAACTGCTTTTCATTAATAATTCATGCAAAACATCAAAGAAACGTTTTCATCCTCATTTGAACGTGCACATTTGAAAGCAACATGGGAATATGTTGGCCACACACTCAAATGCTTTACTCCTTGTTCTAACAGATATACAACCTCCTTACTTGGTGAGAATTATCTTTCATCTTCTGTTAACACGGCACGGCTAGAATAAAACTAAACATTGCACAGTTTTGTTCCATTATTAGATTTGGACATTTGGGCCAAAATTAAGCAAATAATTGCATCTGGCAACAAAACTTAATTTAATAAATCAGTCCACTGGTTTGGTTTAAAGAGGACCAACAAAGACCAAAGAGCAGACAGTCTCATTTGTCACAGTGAAACATTAAATCATTAACATTTCATGAGTGAACTATTAACCGTATAGAGAATATCTCACTTACTCTCTCCCTCAGCTTCCTCTCTTTCCTCTCCTGCACGGTGGAGAGGTAGTTGACCGCCGCGTACTCTATCACCGACAGGAAGACAAAGACAAAACTGACCCAGAGGTAAATGTCCACTGCTTTGATGTAGGAGACCCGCGGCATGGAGGCGTTGACCCCGGTGATGATGGTGGACATGGTCAGGACAGTGGTGATGCCTGGAGGGGAGCAGACGAACAAACAGCAGAGATTTGATCTACTCTATCAGGCTGCTAAATAACACAGAGAGGGATGCGCAAAAGAGCCCAGTCATTTAAAACAAAAAATATGTGTTTTATCCTCACATTTTATTGATCACTGTAGGGAAGTTAGAGAAGCATCATATCTACATAACTTTTTTTCCATATGCCATTCATTTTGTTGCAAATGTACAAAGTGATTCTAAATGTCCTATAATGCCGATATCAAGACGAAAATGTGTCCACTGTCCAATAATTTGGTTTGTGACTCCAGGTGGACAGGGGAGAGGTGATTGGCTCGGCTGAGACTAGTCGGCCAATCAGCTCTCCCTCGATTGAAAAGGCAGCAACTAAGCTGCCACCCGGGAGAGAGACTTCCGGAAGTGCGGGCCACTTTAAGTCAAGAGATTTGTGAGTTTATGTTTGTTTAATAAAGAAGACATTCACATCAGCTTCTGCTTTAATTAGTGTTAAGCGCAATTTTGCAAGTGTCAGCATGCTGTCATTATTTAATAAGAAAGATGGCAACATTAGCAAACTGTATGTTAGCAGGTCTCTGTGGGATTAACATGCTGCTGTCAGCATTAAACTGCTTTATAAAGCAAACCTGTACGTGTTTGTACAAACAACCTCGACAATGCATGGATGAATTTGAACCAAACTTGGTAGGATTTCTACAATTCTACATTGGGATGGTATCCACAGATGATTATATTTAGGAGCTGATCAGTCAAAGGTTACGTTCATGGTCTCAAAAACACACTGTATGATATTTTTGCAAATCGTTGAGCTACAGAGACAATCTGAGGCCTATATTCACTCACTGAAAATAATTCATTATGACGATACATTATGACGATATGAATAAGTTGGCATTTATGACAAATACTTTCATTTGTTTATTATGCGTATTCCTGTTAACACCATATATGTTATTTTCTACATTTCATTTTGAGCATGTTCATTTATTAAATACTTTACATATTTTTACTATCTGCTTTGCTGCTGTAACACAGTAAAAATGTTCCCATAGTGGGATTTTCTTATCTAATCTTATCTTGTCACTCATGACCGATGAACTAAAAGCTAGAGCGATAGCTGACCTCTCCAGAATTATAAAATAGTTTAAAAGAAACACCTGGTGATGGGAAATCACAAAATAAGTTTCTCTCATTATCATGGACTTGTGGTGTGACGTTTTTATGCGAAGGCCACGAGTGTGGGACCTATCGTACCTAGCGGCACCCTGGCGGGCACAGCCCTGCGATCGATCCAGAAAGACACCCAGGACAGCATGACCATCAGAGTGGCAGGGAAGTAGGTTTGCAGCAGGAAGAAGAAGATGTGTCGCCGCAGGGTGAAGTGGATGTACAAACGATTGTACCAGCCTATAGGGGAAAAAATGATATCATTGTCACATGTTAGCTGCTGCTGCACGGTACAGACACTTAGAGGTTCCCTGGCTACTCTGGCGGAGAAAAATAGGAAATAAAATCCGATTTAACGCTTCAGGTTGAGCCTCTAGGTGACATGTGGTTAGTAACAGGCTGCAGGACTTTTACAGAGGGTATTCAGCAGCATGTAAATGGATGGCAGACATTTGATTCAGTTGGTTTCACAGTAAGGATTAAATATTAGTGCGTTCTTCCCTGTTCGACATTCAAGAGACATCGATATTAGTAAGGAAAACTTGGTCCTTCAGTTGGAGAAGTTTAAGTCTGAACAGTTTCACTTTTACATGCATCTGCACATTTGGGCCATTTGCATAATCAGTCTAGTTTAGTGGATGAACTGGAAGAGGGGGATGTGGTGGATTGCAGTACCTGTGCTGCTGTAGAAAGCCAGCTTGGTGGTGGTGTGAAATTTCTGGATGAGGAACTGGGACAGAGAGATTCTTTCGTCAGTGTTGAGGGATTCGTTTCCTTTCTTCCAGTACAGCATCAGGTCATCGTCTGTGTAGGCGTCTGGTGGGAAAATATGCAGAAGTGAGTATACACGTGTAATGAACCAAATCAGGGCCGATTTATAATGGACAATGCTGGATGCGAACAAAATGTGTGACAAAATGATAAAACATGACAAGACTACCAGTGGAAAGCACCACCAGCAGACCCTGGAGACTGAACTATATTCACAGCACGCTCTGATTTTGCGACTGTTAGTGGCTCAGCAGCAGTGACGCTGTGGGGTTTGTACAAGGAGAAAGGGTCATTAGAGCTAAAGATATCAATTCTGTTTAAAGCCAGAACAAGCTCTAAATCATTCATGGTATAACGTGTCGGACGTTTTATAAGACATCTGGATGTGTGCACGAAAAAGGGTTTATGAAAGTGATAAGAAAATTACACTGCACAAAGACACATTTTTGCAGCTATATAGCGATTCATTAACCTGAGTACCATCAATATCACTCAACATTTTAAGGTAATCTGGGAAATGGTTATCAAAATGCATATGTCGCTTTAGACCAGAATGTCTGGGTGATATATTTGTCCGTATGTTTGATAACATCCACTCACAGCTCTCGATCTCCAGCGAGCAGGTCTGGGTGTCCAGAGGGAAGCGGCTCAGGTCCATGTTGCACATGGCTGTGACAGTGACTCTGCAGGAGAAACCGCAGTGACACGAGGAAGAATTCAACTTTGAAACAACAGCGATTTAGGCTAAATTCACAAATTAATGCAAAATCGACCAAAACAATCAGAGGTACTAGAGACTCTGTTTGGATTTTTATATGTTATATGTTTTTTTTCTTGTATTTATTATAAATAAATATAAGTAAAAAGAAAATACAACTAGAGCCAAAAAGAAATTGAATTAAGAAACATCTTTATGCAAAATATGAACAAACAAAGCTTTTCACATATCGCCTAAAATTAATGCTGAAATTAGCCGACTTTAATCAGCCAACCGTTAAATAGATTTTTTTACATATATGTCGGTTAATGGGACTCTTCTTCTCTGATCTTCTTCATGTGTTTTCAGTTTCCTTCCTGATTTAGCTGCCTGCAAAGGTGTTTTATTTTTTATCCTCTATATGTTATACTCTGTTGTTATCACATTTATTTTCAAATCCAACAATCTAATGCCATTCTGTCTTTGTGAATATGAAGTATTTTCCTGATTAATAAAGGTAAAACCCCACGCTGAACTGGTACATACCAGACTCACGGTATAATGGTGTTCTCCTCTGATTAACGATGTCACATTCGTATGCTACACTGATTACAATTATCCAATGTTGGACCTTTCGCCTGTGGTGAAATTAATTACAGTATACTTTTCATCTGGCATTTTTAGTTTTTTTCATCACACAGTGAAAGTATTGAATTTATTCTGTTGGAAAATGATTATATATTGTGACGTTTTCCATTATTTTTATAGTAGAGAATACTGACGTGACTGTGTTATAGCTCTTTTTTACAAATATACACACTGCTTTGCAGAAACAACTCTACGGATTATCAAACAGGCACATCCCAGTCAGTGTGTTTACCTGAGACTGTAGAGGACGTTGCCATCAGGATACACCCTCAGCATGACATTTTCAGTGGTGGTGTCATGGATGAAAGAGCGCTTGGAGTGGACAAAGAACATGTCAGGAACCCAAATCTTCTTCACCAGGCGACTGTCAAAGGTCATGCTCTGGTTGTTGGTGCTCTGGAACGCCAGTCGCTCATCCTTCCAGTAGTGACGCAGGTACAGTGTCATAGTGAAGTCCTGCAGGAAGGTGAAAAACACTGGAGTGTTGAGCAGTAGTGGAGAAAATGATCTTTATAAAGTAAAATGTAAAGATACTCCATCACAAGCAAGAAGTCTTGTAGTCAAAATATTACTTTGGTATAAGTACGAAAATAACTATCTGCTATTTACACAAAATATCAAAGTTAAAATTGTGGCTGTGCAGTAAAATGTTCTCTGTCACTGAGAGTTTAATTATACGTGACAGTATAGATCATTAATACTGATGCATCAGTGCATAAGTAGTGTTTTCCTGTTTTTGGTGCTAGTTTTATATAGAGTTAGGTAGTGACTGTGTTTCCAGTCTTCAGGCATCATACTCACCATATCCACTTCAGAGATGGTGTCCAGACTTTCAACCTGAACATCGACTCCAACAGGAATCGGAGGACCTAATATAAAGTGTGATGCAGAAATGTTAATTTTATTCATAGAAGATGTTTTCATGCTTCATTATGAAGGAAACAGTGGGTAAAATAATAATATCATAATAACTTTATTTGTATATATCTAAACAAGGCTAGAACATGCTTTACAAAAATCCATGGCAACAATGAATGAACTTGAATAAAAGGTATTCAATCAGTTCCATTAGGGCCAAATCATAACATAATAAGGTCAGGACCTTAAAACGAATAGAGACACCCAACAGTTCCCATATAAATAAAGAGTCAACGGTTAGAGAAACTAAATCAACGTTTTGCTTTTGTAAATCACGCTTCCGAAAAAACAACAATGCATCACACAAATATATAACAAAAGATTGCGGCGGTCTGGCTGTGATTCTACTTTTGACCTATTTCAGCTCTTTTACTCTGCTTCATCATCCCCCAATAGTACACAAATACAATTGGGTCATGATAATGGATCAAAGTTGATGCAGCGCTGGAAGCAATCCAGCTCTCTTTTCCACCTCCAGCTGAGACGCATGGTGTTTTTTGAAACTACACACAGCAAACACACTCATGTGTTTCCAGCAGCAGATTGTCGCGTGATTAAAAGCAGACGTGTCCTGATAAAAACAGCACATCTCTCTCTCCACTGCAGGAAAGCCAAAACTCTCAGATTTAAAAAATAATAATAAAAATACAGTTCTTACGAGTATGGTTTTTCACCACACAAAACACAAATCAAAAGATAAACGGAGCTAAAAAGATTATGAACATATATTCCAGTATGATATTCCAGTACAATGAAGACCCTGTGTGTCTTTATCGCTCCGTAATCCTGCTGTTCAAAAAGCTGACATCAAATCCCTCCAGTGTACAGCGATGCAGAAGACTGTGGGTTAACACTCTTGCGATGTAAAGAATTGAGCTGCAATGGAAAACTCCAGCAGAGCCTGCATGGAATGTGTCACTAAGGCCTCCAGGAGCTTAATGCTTATAGGACAGTTTGGCCCAAACCAATGACGGCTGCACAGATCTTATCCCACTTGATGATTGACCACACAGCCTCTAATGCCAGTGTTTGTCTGTGCTGCAGCTCTGTTGATGACAGAAAACGATTTCTTCGCTCACCTCCGAATGCCGGCCTCATGGTGAAATCGTGGTCGTCTATCCTCAGGAGCTGCTCCGATTTAGTCATCAGGGACTTTGTCATGTCTGGACTTCGCTTGTAAACCGGGCTGTGAGACAATAAAACATGAGGTCAGGGTAAACCTGTGTAGACATGTAATGCATTGGTTTTAAAAGTCAATTAGGAAATGGATTACACATATTACGACGCACCTTCCAGGTTTCTGACCTCCACCCCCCTCCATTCTGGTCTCTCTTCGCGACCTTTAAATTAAGAATAGAAATAATAAATGAATAGATAAATAAATACATCTTTCACATATGACCACAGCAGATACAAAAGCAGAGATTTATCGTTTTCTTCAGTTTTACCATGACAGTGTAATAGCTTTAAAATTTAGAATTATGATTTAAAAACGACAACTTTTTTGATTCATGTGACATATGACACAATATATTTTGACTGGAGCTGGAATAATCGGTGTTTGAACGAAATGATGATGCACACATCACTTTATGGTTCAGAGTAAAAACGATAATTCTGCCTCTTTTTGTTTCATTTAGTTGCTCCTCTCTTCAGGGGATTGCAAACTTTTAGTTACATCACACACATTGTATCCACAAAGCCCAAAAGAGCATTTCCTCCACACATCCAATTTGGATGAAGCCAGTTCCTCTCTGGTGCAATTTCTCAATAGGCGTGACTCTGCATACTTGTTCTTTTAGGGACTATTTTCAAGCCACGAGCGGAGAGAGAGAGACACACACACAGCAAAAGAGAGAGAAGGAAGAGAGAAAAAAGAGAGAGAGAGGGAGGAAAAAAAGATAGATTCCAAAAACCCTAAAATGGATTAATAGAGTAGAGCATGCTGTGACAGACAGGGCCAAATCCCTGTGACAACCATGGACATGCATTAAGGAAATACCACAGAGGAAGTGACAAAGAGATAGAGATGAAGGGCTTGTACGGAAACAGAAAGAAATAAAACCCACAACAAGAGTAAAATCCAACAGAAGCAGGTTTCTGTGGGAACTATAGCTGCACTGCAGTGATGAGCAGGATGCTGGTCGTCTGACGTCCAGCTTCCAGCAGCTGGTTCCTAATCCTCTTGGCAGATATGCCTCTCTAACCCCCTCTCTGCCTGACGACGCCATGCAGCAGACTGGCGGCCTGCTCTCTGATCTGCTCTGTGTGGCCTGACGCCTGTTTGTGCAGCGGGAGACCTGCATGCACGGGCTGCATCAGGGTGTAAGAGCCACTATGCAGCCTGTGTGTGTATAGTTAAATATTTATGTTGTTTTGATATTTTCTTATATTGTCCAGGTTTTGTAGTTTAAGTTTTGTACAGTTGAATAATATTTTGTATAATATGTTTTCTATATTCAAGTATATTCTGCTTTGAGCGCTGTTTGAGTCGACAGTTTGAGGAGACCATAAGGCGGTTCTTCTTATAGGTGCGTGGTGGAGCCAGCACGAGTGGTTAGTGATGCGCAAGGTGAGTGGTGAGTAAGTCTGTGGAGTAGACTCAAACAAGTTTATGTGAATTTGATTTACGTGAAGATGACGGGAAAGTGATGGTTGATATCAGTGCTAAGAGAAAAAGTGACATTTTGACCAGCTTGGAGTTAAGGCATTCCAATTTTCGATAATGGATCGTTTAAATGATGTGTCTGAACTGTGCTGGAAAGGAAAATAAAATCCATCACATCAAGTGTAATCAGCCTCCTGGATTCGTTTAACATTGGGTTACAACGGGACGGGGGTCTGATGTTTGTACACGAGTCAGCTGTAAAGAATACTCCTCAGACACAATCAAGTGGCCATCATGTTGGAACTGAGTGGAACGGCCACTTTACCACAGAGGTCGTGCTGGCTACAAAAATGGGGGAGGGGGTTTAAAGTTTATTGTCCCAACAAGTGGATTGGGTGTAATGTCTTCATTTTTAGGCAACCACAAAAATGATTGACTTTGACCTTTGAAAAAAAAACAGTATTGTCAAACTTTAGCAAGAACTTTATATTGAAAATAAACCGATTTACGATAAAGTAAATTAAAAGATGTAATTCAAAAGTAACTTCAGATTCCGCTTGAGTCAAGTGCTGATGATGGTTACTGTTCAAATGTATATTGAGAAAAAATAAGTATTTTCCATTTTTATTATTCTAATTACTAATTAAATTGCGATTAAAGAAGTTCGTCAATCAAAATGTATGTATTTCAACTACAGGAAATTACTTTTAAGCTAGCTTGGCTGCCTTGCTTCGGCTAAACTTGGTTGAGTTTAGCTAAGTTGGTGTAATCATTAGCATGCTGTTTTCTTTTAAATAAAGACGATATTGCAAAATAAATGTCATATTTAACTACATATGTAGCTAGCGGGCTACTTTGGCTTCGTACAGCATGATTTTATTTAAATTTTCCGTTCGTAAGCTTTAGATACTTGCAAGTAACAAAAGCAAATGTAAACATTCACAGCTTTTTTTAAATGTCATTTTTTCCTGTCCAAAGAATCACCCGGCGATGACTCCCCAAATTATCTCTAAAACCTCATGAGGGGGTTTTCCTCTGATGTTTTTCTTGTGTGGGACTCAGCTGTCCTACACAAATCCCGCGCTCCGCTCTTCCTCCTCAAGGCGGTGAGTGGAATTTTTTACGCAACATAGTGAAAACTCCCACAACCCACGCATGGCAACATCCAGCAGCTTTTGCGATTTCACACTCCAGGCGAGGAGTGGGAGGAGGAGAGGAGCGATGGGAGGCAGGCGGGAGACGAGTTTTACTTCAACATGAATACATGAGATATTTTTTTTACCCTCCTGCTAGTAGGGGAATCAGAGATTCACACTTGATTTGTATTCACAGACTGTGTGTGTCAGCAAAGAGGAGACGGATGTGAGCAGACTTTTAATGAGTTTCGGAGGGGTGAAGAATAGATTGGAGAACACGCTGGCATTTAGAAATTGCAGCTTTGAAGCACTTGCACTGAACCGTCTTTTGCCGATTTTCCACAGATGATTACGATTGTGTTTCTCTTGTACTTAATGATCATCTTAATCACCTTAGGGCTGAGATGATCACTTCAGATGACTGCAATTTCATGGATTGTCTTGATTTAAAAAGGCAGCTTTAATCCCGCACTGTTTCACACACGTCCCCTCAGCGAGGACAGACTCACCCTGTCATGCATCCTGACAGTTTGCCGTGGTGCACACGAGCAGCTACAGGTATTTGTCTGTCAAACACTTGTGTTCAACTCAAACGGATGAGAATCAAGCCGCTCAGTGCGATGCCGCCGCCGATCTATAAATAACGGTACTTATAGCATGAAAAGTGATACTGTATCTAAAGGCAGGGGGATTATAATTTGACAGGGTTTGTTGAATATATTAAGTCGATGCAAATCATTCAACACTGACGGTATTATGAGGCGATCAGAGCTGTACTTTGCCTGCTTGAGAAAATCGTATCATCTTCAGCAGAGATTAAGGCAAATGCGGTTTCTCACTAGGGGGCTGCGTTCGGCAGCCAAACTACAAGTAAATAGTGTTTCGGTTTATCAAATGCTGAAGATCTATTTTCATTTATAGAAAACGTTTGTTCTTTCATGTTTCAGGTGCTGTAAATCTGGATTTTTCTGAGTCAAGTCTATTCAGATCCATTTTAAGATTTTACACTGACATTGGACTTTGGGGCTGAAAGACAATCTGTTGATTGGTCAATAGTCATAATGAATTAGCAACTATTGTGAATAATTTTAAACTTCAATTGTGATGTAAAGTAAAGATTTACCGCAAGATAATGCAATAACGGATTATCCCGAAAACTTGGTGAAATGATGTGGTATATGTCACGAAGTGTGTGGTATATGTGTAAAGAATTATTAATGTTCGGAGTGCACTCTCTGAGTGTAATTCTAGTTTGTGTTTTTTGACTGTTGGTTGGATAAAACATCCAATTTGAAATAAACAACTACAGTGATGGGATGGTGTGATGTGTCATTTAGAAGGTCCAGTTTGTAAGATTTAGGTGAAAGGGATCTATTGGCAGAAATTGAATAAAAAATGGTCCCAGTGATGTTTTCACTAGTGTGTTTCATCTAAATTGTACAAATTGTTGTTAACTTTAACCTTGAATTGTCCCTTTGTATTTAATTACTTTATATTAACATAAGGATTGGGTCCTCACAAGGAGGTCGCCATGTTTTTGACAGTAGCCCAGGCTGGACAAACTAAATATCGTTTGAGTTTTTATGACAACTGAAGTCTACCACAGGTTCTCTTTCATGTTTAAAAGGGGAGGGTGGGGTGATTCAGGGGTATTCAGATGCAAAATGCAACTTCACCACTAGATGTCTCTAAGTTCTACACCCTAGACCTTTAACAAACCCAATGTTTAGTTGATTAATCAACAGTGATAATAAAATGTTACATTAGTTGCTGTGCTAGTGTGTTATTTCAGATCTGATATTGCAAATGATAGGATAGAAATATCTGGTGGTGTCACATTTATTTTGGAATTATCGGTCAATTGTTATTGTTACACTCCAAATTTTGTATTAAGTCGAAAATTGTTGCTTTGTATGTTAATGTTCATTTTAAATTGATGACATCATATATTTAAGTGATACCACAATCGTCAACACAAATGATAAATCACACTTTTTATGCTTTAATGTGTGGTCTAAACACTTAGATGGTAATTTGCTTGTTTTCTAACACAGAGATGTCGACTTGTTAGTCAGGCTGCACTTCCACATACTGCACTAAACAGCTGTGATAAAACTAAAACCGTTATTATAGCCAATAAATCGATTTTATCAATTATTCAAACAGAAAAGTGATACAAATATTAAGTGAGGGTCTGACGGTTTTACTGTGTACTGAAGAATGAAGAATTGCAATTTGACAAATGTATTTATGTGATCCCAAAAATGTCAGCATTTTTGATTATCAGGTTGAATGTGGGTCAAAAATGACTGCGATTCTAAAATCTTGTTTTACAGTGTAAATGCCACGTTTCTCTCAGCACCTGCACTGTTCTTCAGGTCCAACTCAATTCACTGCTCCTTGCATTTAACAGCAGTAGCTAAAACTTTTAACATTTTAATAACACAAATACATTCTGTTCTATTTAAATCCCCTCTAACGTTCAAGCCAGTTCGAACTAGAGGACCTGAGGACCCTTTAACGATTTCCAGTTCTAGTTCATTTGCGACTACAACATCTAATCCAATGGTCCCATTAACGAGGCAGCAATTAGCCCAAATAATCACATGAAATCGACATTGACTACAACTGCTGCCTTTGGGGGAAACAGTCATTAACTGGCCCGCAGTGGTTGTGGGGCAAAAGAGCACTGTTCTCACCAGTAGTGCATAAATAGATGTGGGGATTTAGGTCTCTCTCTCTCTCTCTCTCTCTCTCTCTCTCTCTCTCTCTCTCTCTCTCTCTCTCTCTCTCTGCTCTTCAATCTGCTGTCTGAATAAGTCAGGGTTTCAGGAGGGAGGGAGCAACACAGGTGACACAGGAAACACAGCACAACATTGTGTTAACATGAAAAATACATCTATAAGAAAATATAAAAGGGACAAAGGAAAAGAGCAGATGTTTTGCAGTAAAAGCTTCATTCAAAACTCTCACACATCCTGTCCAGAGAATGAAAACCATTCATTCATGCGTTTGCCTTTCATCCGTCCGTGTCTTCTCTGACATTACCTGCTCTGTTTGTAGTTCTCCAGCTTGTGACCTCTTGACTGGGCCATCTTCCCGGCGGCGCCCGCGATCCACACACAGAAGAGCACAAAAACAGCATCCACCTGCATGGTTCACATTCCCCAGAGGACGCACCTCTCCTGTCACTCAGAATTGACTCCCCTCCAGGGTTTGGAGCTCTCCACCTGCCTGAGACATTCCCTTCCCCAGCGCCGGAGCTGATGAGAGAGGGGAGAGGACACAGCAGCAGCAGCAGCAGCAGCAGCAGCAGCAGCTACACTGGGCTATTCTACGGCCTGAGTGGAAAACATTCTACGGTGCTTAATCTCCACAGTGGGAAAAGCAATTTTGACTAAACCGATAAATCCTTGAGCGTCAGATGGTACAGATTTGATCCCTCCAGCGGCGGATGTGTCTGCCTCGTTGTGTGCTGCTGTGCTCAGATATCCTGCACTCTGCTGTGCTCTACTCCACTCTGCACCGCCCAGAAACACCAATTCTCACAATGATGCAGCATGCTCATTTGTAAGGTCAACGGTTTAGAGACACACACTCCCACAGGCTGAGAGGAGGCTCTGTGTCTGATGTGAAAGGCTTCTCTGCTCCTTCAGATGCTGCAGTCTCACGTCTGGCATTTAAAATGTTGTTTTGAGGCTCAGCAACAAACAAAAAAAGAGACAAAGCTGCATTTCTGCTTGTTTGTGTTTTGCAGGGTTTGAGTTTCAGGAGTTTTGATGAAAGGCTAGACTGGCAGAGTTATTTCCTCTCTTCCTGCTGTGATGTTTTTCACTGTGTTTCCCTCGGGGAGACAGATTTGGGAATATTTTTGGATGCTCCAAAAAGGATTTCTCAGGTTGATGTGTCGACACATTGAGCACAAATAAGGCCGAGAGAGTTTTCAAACAACAAACCTGCAGATCTAAAACTCATCCAGAGAAGATGAGATATATATTATTAATTCATATCATATTATATTGATTTTCTGCGTAAATATTAAGACATCACATCAAATGGGTTTCTTCTCAATCGTGGTTTAATTCGATTTTTCAGAAAATTGATACAAAATAAAGAACCACATGCATTCAGTCCAAACTAACAGCTTCCAAGAGTCTGATCCTCGCATACTTATCAAGCTACTTTTAAAAAAATCAAGGAGGACAGACACCGGACGTCTTTTAATTAAGCAACACACGTCAATCTGCTCCAATATTTGTCTGTCAACGTGCGCTGTCCATCCGAATAAGCCAATCAAAAAAAACATCTCAGCACTGACGTCATCCTCATCTAAGCCACATGTCCCCTGCCCCTCTTCTTTTTCTCTTTTTTTTAAGCAAGCTGAACAGTTGGATTATAAGATCATGAATTTGGGTTAGATCCATGGACGTCAATCTGAAAATTGGTGTAAGTAAGGTTCGGCATTGTTTGTGTTTTTGAGATTTGTTGATCCTTCTTTGCCGGATCCTGCTGAGTAAGCAAATGCACCAGCTAGTAACTGCACAAACCAACACAGGCAGCTAACAAACAGGTCCATGTCGTGTTCCTTACTATAAAAACAATATACAAATTATAGATATTTCACTTGAGCTGTAGTAAGCCTACTATGGTGTTTAAATATCATTTAAGATTCACATTAGAGCCATGCTAGAGATGCCATGGGCTAAATTGTTGAAACAAAACAGTTTCAACATTTAATAAAACATTATAAAGTAGAGTTGATAAAAGGGTGACAACATCACAAAATATAAACACCTTCTAACATACAGGCAAATCATTATGTTTATGAGGAAATCCCCTAAATATGATATACAACACAATTGTAACTCAGAATGTTGAAATGAACTTACTCTAATTCACGTTTGGGTCGTAGAGCCTGAGTGACACCTGATCTTTAAAGGGTAACCACCTCAAAATTTGGAAAGATAGCTGCACTGCCCACTATGGGACGAAAGGTATAAATGTGTTAAACAGGTGAAGTCCAAGTCACTCTGCTATCATGTGACATCACAGAGAGGGGAACAGGCAAGTGGTTACCACTAGTGGGCAGCAAAAACAAGCTGTTGAGTTGAGATCATGATTTATTTGGGCTTGGACAAGGGAACAATTTCTGCTCATAACTTAGCACCAGTAAAATATTCTGATCAGCTTAAATTTGACAGAAATGTGGGCCACGCTTATTAGTAATAATTTAGATACTTAGTTACTAATTTCCTACTCTGTCATTATTTGAAGATATTTTTTTCCTATCAATTCCAATTAATTCGATTTTTTCTTCTGACTTACAGTTTTTTTTATAATGTCAATAAACTTGCTTGTTGTGGCAAAGTAAAACTCACCACTGACTCAATGTGACAGAATGTAGAATATATATTTATGTTTGTATATTGTATAATGCTGTCAGACTCTACAACATCAACACGAAATGAGCAAATAAATACTGCACTGGTCATTTCACTCTACTTATACTATTTGCACTACTTGCTCGTGGACTCATCCTTTGCCACTGCACTTTACTTTAAAACCTTTCAATTCAAATCATTACAGTGAAAGGTGTAAATAATGTACATACTCAGCATTTAGTTTTTTTTATTATATCGTCTTTATTTATTTTTATTCTCTCGTCTACCTCATTCTGACTCGTCTGCTGCTGCTACAACTGAATTTCCCCGGGGGGTGGATCAATACAGTTTTATCTTATCTAATCTTATATAATGTGTGTATATAATATAAACAGACACACAATCTATATGTGTGTGTATATATAGTGTAAATTATAATTTATAGCTCATAGAGTCCCTGCAATCTATCACTTATAATATATACCTTTATACATACTTATATATGTATGTATGTATGTATGTATGTGTGTGTCTGTGTGTGTGTGTGTGTGTGTGTGTGTGTGTGTGTGTGTGTGTGTGTGTGTGTGTGTGTGTGTGTGTGTGTGTGTGTGTGTGTAATGTATATATTATAGTCCTACAAATCAGAAATTATAAGGACTCTTACCTATAGATTAGTTTTTGTCTTGGTCCTCTGTCATGGCGAGTGGTCAGTGTGCAGTATTGTATATAACCTGTGTGTTTTCAGTATATACTATAAGGAGAATATTATGTCTTGTAGTTTTTCAGTGTCTAAGATCGTCAACAGTCGCTAGATGTCACCATGGAGCTGAAAAACTCGGAGCTTCTTCTGCCGCTAATTCCTCCTCCTCTGTTTCTAAGTGGAACTACGTCACTACTACAACCCTGTGGTTAGCCAATCAACGGCCTAGCTTTTAGATGGGGTATTTTCTCCAGAGTTTAGACTGTCAGGCAAACAGTCTCACGCTCTTCTCTGGCGACACCACGTCCACACACATGTCAAGAAATCAGAACTTCTGAGACTCGAGTGCTGGTTGGTGGCAGACGATCAATGCTAGGGGGACTGGATCTTCTGGGGGGGACATCCGGAAGTTGTGCCTGATAAGTGTTCTCGGGGTAAAACAACCCTCCACACAGGGGCAGCGCACTGATTGGCTGAGAGTGATGGCGGGGGTTTGTGAAGAAGACTGATGGCTGAAACTGTGTTTATTGTGTAGCAGTGTTTTGTGAGTCTCCGAACACGATCTAACCCACCGATGACACAGAGATCGGACACACACAGGTGTACCACCACCCTGACCTTCGGGGGGAAGTGAGGAGCTGCTCACCGGTGTCACTTCCCCGCTTCTCCGTCAGCTCTCCTCTGTTGTGGCGCTATAAGCTAAAGCGAAGCCGCCTTGTCGGTGACTCCCAGCCTCAAGATGAGCTCCTCGCGGGAGATCAAGCGTAAGTATCGCTTTACTGGACAAGTTATTGTCGTTGGCACATGTTTGGGTTGTTGTCGGTTAAGTGTTTGGTATTCGATTCCCGTGCAGAGCTGCAGAAAGCGAAGAGCAAAGCCCAGAACAGCAGCAACCTGACGGAGGAGGCGAACATCTGCAACCAGCTGGGAGAGTTGCTGTCCAGATCCGGTGAGGAGGTTACATACAAACTATACGATCAATGTATATCTATCTATCTATCTATCTATCTATCTATCTATCTATCTATCTATCTATCTTTCTTCTTCTTTCTGGCTATCTATCTGTGTGTCTCTATCTATCTGGCTATTGCTCATAGAATCTATAGAATCGAAGAAGATAGTAAAGTGATAATAATGGATGGCTGGATCGTTATTTAGTTATTTAGTTAGTTAGTAAGTTAGTGCTTCATTGATCCCAAACTGTATAATTTCTGTGTTGAAGCAACAAGGTATCAGGCACACAACACACTAAACAAATTATAAAGGTGTGGTAGCAAAGTAGTAAACATGACTCACACATGCAGACTTGTGTGTATTTACAAAGTACTAATATGTTTATTCATTTATTTACAGTTAGCAGTATTATGCAAACCAGTACTCATTTGGTTTGGATGAGTCATGCTAAGAACCCATACATGTTGGTGTCGATCCAGGATTTTGATTATATTTCATCCTTTTCCTTGATTTCTCAGAGGATAAACCAAAATCAATTTTCACATTTAAATGGAAAAGCTCATTCCATCTTTTCGTACTGTTGCTGCTTTTGGTTCATGTTTTTCCCCCTTTCTCACAGCACAGTATAAAATTGACTTTTACATTTGTCCGTGTGCTCCGTCTGATCCTCCTGTATCTCAGGCGATTATGACGCTGCCATCAGGGAGCACCAGCAGGAGTTGGCGCTCTCTGAGGTGCTGAATGACGTGATTGGACGAGCCGTGGCCAATCGTAAGATAGGAGAGTGCTACGCGGAGATGGGGAACATAGAGGCTGCTTTGAAAGTGAGTCCATTGATGCAAGAACAAGTTGGTGCCCATGAAACCACATTCTTCAAATCTGTGACTATTATATTTGAATATGATTCAGGAAGCTCATAAGTGGTTGTATGTTTGTCTTCTTCTTCAGCATCAGCAGTGGCACCTGGACTTGGCTCGCTCTGTTAGAGATCACGCAGAGGAGCAAAGGGCGCTGGCCACTATCGGGCGAACCTATCTCTTCCGTTATGAATCGGACCAGTCGAGGAAAAGTTTGGAGAAAGCAGAGGATGCCTTCCGAAAGAGCCTGTCCATCGTGGATGAACGTCTAGAAGGTGTGTTTGTTTGCAGGCCTGTGTGTCCTCTGGGATTTGTAGTGAATCATTTAAAACATTTTAATTTTTTTTTAACTCCAGGGACGGTGCCGGCGCGAGAGATCAGTGAGATGAAGGCTCGTCTGTTCCTCAATCTCGGTCTGGTCTGCGATCATCTGGGGGAGCCCAAACGCTGCAGCGAGTTCATCCGCAGAAGTGTCTTCATTGCTGAGTACGAAGATCCTAAACTATACTGTGTCCTAAAATAAAAACTTATGAAGGAATGTCCTCTTGTAAATGGGTCTTACTCCTTTTTTATCGTGTGAAGGAAGAGCCAGCTGCTGGAGGACCTCTACCGTGCAAACTTTAATCTGGGCAACATCTACTTTCGTAACGGTCAACACTCCAACTCTGTGCGCTGCCTGGAACAAGCCAAAGAGTGTGCCAGAAAGATAAAGGACAAGTTCGGTGAGAGCGAGTGCTTTCACTGCATCGGCAAGGTACGGCCTCGACCAAACCCTCCAACCTACTGCCTCTGCGGTTTGTACAGTTTGTGATAAGTGTGTGTGTGTGTCCTCGCCACGTTTATCCACAGGTGCAGCTTTCGCTCGGCGACTTTGTTGCAGCGAGACGATCTCTGAAGAAAGCTGTTCTGCTGGGTTCCCAGCAGCCGCAGGACAAGCAGGCCGTGAAGAAAGCTTTCAAAAATGGTGATGAATCAAGTTTTGAATCACCTCGTCTTGTTGATTGTCGGTTTTTTATTTCCTCCGCCTCAAGATATTTGAGTTGATGACATGATTTTTTTTTTTCTGATGTCCTAGCTGACCGTGGCTGTAAATTAGAGGAGGAGCTCGGAGAGGATCAGGGCAACAGACTCAGCTCCCATCAGGCCGTGGAGCTGGCAGAGCAGCTCGGGGACCTCTACTGTAAAGTTGGCTGCTACAGCAAAGCTCTGGATGCCTATCAAGCTCAAGTGAGAAGCATTAAAAGCTTTGTAGCCCCCAATATGCGCTGCCTTTGAACTTATCTTACATACCGTATAAGCTCTGTAGTGGACTGCTGGAGCATTGAGAACTGTTGTTGTTCTGGTGCAGCTGAAAGGTGCGGAGGCCCTGGGGAAGGCTGCTCGGGAGCTGGCCGTCATCCACGTGTCCCTGGCTGCCACCTACACAGACCTGAGGCAGCACAGCAAGGCGGTGGAACACTACAGACAGGAGCTGGTGTTACGACAGGGCAGATCATCTGAGGTGAACACGCCCAACCTGCACAATCACCCAACACTAATCTGCTCTTAAACATCAGCGTCATGGTAAACAGTACTATGGCTGTTGTGCTATGTTGACTATTTACATCAGTATTCAAGAGTTCTAAAACATATGTATAATACCAACAGAGCACTCAACTGATAGTTTTGATAAACTAAAAAATATGAGTTGAAATCTATTTATTACGCTTGCAGTTTAATGTCAATGAAATTGTATTTACTCTCTGATGTATCGATATTTTTGGATTCAAGACAAACTTTAATGGGTTCCTCTTGGCCATCCATCGTTCAGTGGGTGGGTTTCCATACTTGTGAATTTAACGCCTGAATCTTTCTCTATCAGGAAAGTAGCACTTGGATAAACATCGCAGCAGCTCAGGAGGAGAGTGGCTGTACCTTCCAGGAAATAGACAGCAGCTACAGCAAAGCGCTGCAATGCGCTCAGAAGTGTGGACAGGCCAAACTACAGGTGATATGAGCAGCTGAAAGAAAGGCAATTCATTGTTTAAGATCTAATAGGCTCATGAAATATGAAAACATTTTTTTTACCCACAGGTATACTAGAGTTTTAATGATTTCCTGTCTCTCCCTCCTTCAGAAGCGCGTGTTGAGGCTGTGTTTGGCATCTCAGAGACGCGCTGGCTCATCAGATGCCGGAGACACCGAGGCCAGGCTGCAGGAGCTGTGTGCTGCAGAGGGCTGGAGTCCAGACGGGAGTGATGGTGAGGAAGATGAAGAGGAGGAGATGGACAACAGTGAACCTCTGGATGACAGTGACGTCGTCCTCTCAGATTCAGGTCAGAAACACGCTGCTCTAGAGTTGACCTGTTTCACCTCCAGACTTTTGGATAAAATTCAAGTTGTCTTATATTTCATGTGGGCTCCAGATGATGATCTTGAGGGTTATGACAAGATGGTGTCGGGAAGGAGGAAGGCAGGAAGGGTGAGTCATTTATCAGCCAGCCTCATAGTCAAATTACACACTGTACATCGTCACTCTTTTTACCCTCTGACATGCTTATACCCTTGTCTCCTTGCTTTAGTGGAACAAGAGGAATGAGAAGGGTGAGACGTCTCTGCACAGAGCGTCTATAGATGGAAACCTGAAGCAGGTCCAGTATCTGGTTGAACAGGTGAGAAAAACCCCGAAATTGTTTTTTAAATCAGGAATGTGAAAAAGAAAGCAAAATTTGGTTGGGTAAAATCCATGTAAACTGTAAACAGTAACAAACCTATTGGACTTCCTTTCTGAGCTTGTTGAATATTTATTATACAAACATAAAAAGCGGAGAGAGTCTCTGCTCAGCTGTGAATCTTTATTAGGGCCGACGCTCTACATACAGAAACCAAAAAATCTGGATTGTGTGATAATTGTTGTTCTCTGTCAGGGTCATCCAGTGAACCCCAGAGACTACTGTGGGTGGACTCCCCTGCATGAGGCCTGCAACCACGGTCACCATGGTAACTGATTTGGGATTACATTTATTGAATCCTGTTTAAAAGCTTTTTTATTTATGAAATATGGAATAAAACCTGTGTGTCCGGTTCTATCATCCTTCGTTGTTGTTTCTCTCGTGCAGACATTGTGGCTGTGCTGCTGGACCGCGGTGCAAACATCAACGACCCCGGCGGTCCGTTGTGTGAGGGAGTGACTCCTCTTCACGATGCCCTCGCATGTGGCAATTTAAAGGTTGCCAGACTCTTGGTGACACGAGGGGCTTCTGTCACTCAACGCAACTCCAAGGTGTGTGCATGAGTGTGTATGTGGTTACATGCACTTTTAGCCTCTTATACACAACTCCCACTATATTGCTTTGAAGGCCAAAGATGTAGTTGCTGTTTAGTCACGTGTTGACATCCAGGTATCCTTCAAATACACAGACCTTGATTTGGCCCTGTGACTAACCACTCCCAGAATAAATGTGGAATAAGAATGCCACTTATATGGTGGAAGAAAGATGCAACGTTCCCACATTGACCAGGCTGTGTGAAAGGGACTTAGAGCCCAATTTTGCTGAGGTAGGCTTAAAAACACATTCATGCTCCTGTGAATTGGAATCAATGAAGGCTGCTGGTGATGTAAAAAAAATCAACCCACCTCCCGAGACAAATAAATCCCATCACAAGTCACACTAACTTGTGTATCTTGTGTGTTTCATGCCTTCACTCTCCTCTTTCAGGGAAACGCAGCCATGGATACCCTGCGTCACTGGCAGAGGACGTACAGCCGAGAGCTGGACAAGGAAACCAAGCAGGAGTGTGTGGCTACAGAGAATCTGCTGAGGGAGGCACTGGCCGGGGGAGGTGAGACTTTCAGACGCTCCTACCATGTCAGCCTCAGTCTGACTTTAAAAAAAAAAAAATGAAATCCTTTCAAATACTTGATTCTCCCACTTATCTCCGTCTCACACAGTGCCTGCCGCTCCGGCCCCGGCCAAGCCTTTCGATGCCCTGCAGGACAGCCAGCTGTTTGATGCAGAGAACTCTGAGCCACTGTCGTCCTCTGGAGGAGGCTGCTCCGTCAGCCAGGACCGGCCTCGACACAGCAGGAGCTCGGAGGTGAACGCGCGGCCGGCCAGCCCCAAGCGGTGGCAGAGCAACGGTTCAACACAGCGCCACCGAGCCAGAGGGACAGAGGCTGCCGTTCTCTATGGGGTAATGTCTGATGAATATTTTCAATGTGGATGAAAATTCTACTTTTTCTCTTTCTCTAGATCTAGAAGTTACAGTACATGATTTGTATGTATGTGAATTCCTCAGAATAACAGCAGCTGCTCAGACGATGGCGACTCGGACTGCCCCGTCAGTCCCCTCCGTCCTGTCCGCTCTAGGCACAGTTTCCCATCAGCCCCGAGTCAGAAGGAAGCTCCACCAAGCAAAGAAACCGGCTCCGTCCCGACTTCAGGCAGCATCAGAGAGGACCCGGCACCATTCGTCCTCGAACGAGAGGAGTACCACAGCGCCCTTCGAGGCTTGGGCAGCTCCAAATCTCTTCGCCAGGGTCTGTCACAGCCACAGTTTTCCAGCACGCCCGCCGTGTCTTCCAGCAACAAATCAGCTCTGGTTCCGGAGGAGGACTATCTCGCCGATGACTGGCTGGATGATGATTTGGGGGACATGCAGCCGAAGAAGAAGAGGAGGCTTCAAGTCAATCAGAACGGGATGAACGGGGAGGACGCAGCCATGTTTTCAGCAGCCAGAAGTCAAAACAGGCACCTAAACTCTGACCCGACCCGCCGAGGTAGCAATGACTTCTCTTTCATTTTAATCTCACTTCATGTTTCTTTGCTTATTTGACTGTCATTATTGCTCCTCTTCTCTCAGCCTCTGCAGTTCCCTCCTCCTCCTCCTCCTCCTCCTCCTCCAACAGGAGTCTCTCTCTGAAGAAGAGCGGCTCTGTGAGGCCTCACCAGGTGAAGATGACTCAGATGCCTGGGATGGTGCGGTTGGGCAGACGAGAGGTCAACCGGCCGCACAGCCCCACCGTCACAGATGATGAAGACATGCTATCTGAGACTCCGCCTCCACACATACACATGCAGGTCAGAGTCACAATCACAATGACAGACTCGTATCACAAATCACAAAATAACACATTGTTACACGACTCGTTTAAAGTTCCAAAGAGTCAAAGTCAAAACATTTTTCACATCACTTATTGAGGACCGTGTCGACTGCAGCTCGATGATAATTAATGGTTCAACGTGAGCAGGGGCCAGAACTGGAACATCATTTGTCTTGAGCCTGTCTTCGCTCTCGATTAATTTTAGATGGTGATGAATGTGGCTGTTAATGAGACGGAGCTGATCAAGGAAAAGGAGCCATTTTAAGATACTGCAGTTGCTGAATATTACAGACTTTACCAGAGAAGCAAATGGACTTTTAATATCATACGTTCCCATAAGTCATGCTGGAAATCTGTTTAATCTAGTTCAATTCACCCTATTTAAAGGTGTTGATTAAAGCTGATGGCCTTTTTGGAAGTTGTAGTGGTTTTTTTGCACAGTGTGTCAAAATTCCCAGACAAATAAAACGCTAGGTATAGTGATTTTAAAATGAAATTCTCCTGCCCTCGTGTTTAAATGAAGAAGGGGAATAAAACCATTGAGGGCGTGAAGTCCTGATATCAAACTGAAACAGCCTTGAATGTAAGAAGCCAGTTCACTGTGCTCACATATATATTGTTTTTTATTTTTCAATTTGTATATTTCAGCCTGCAGCTCAAACACTGGCTGCTCCGATGCCCACATCACTGCCTCTACCAATCAGAATGAGGGTCAGAGTTCAGGAAGATGTTTTCCTCATCCCAGTTCCACAAAGGTTGGTATATAATGAATTAAACGATGTCATTATTATTTTCCTAAAACATTGTGATAAAGAGCTTTGTGCTTTGGACAAACTGTTGTAGCAGCAGCATCGGTGATTTAAAATCTTTTTTAAATGTGGTCATTCAACGTTTGAATTTGGTTGATACTGTTGTTTATGCATATTTTCTAACCCACATCCATTCGCTGTGTTCCAGTGAGGCAGCCCCCTGCACCGTGTCGTGGCTGTGTGAGCAGGCAGCTCAGCGTTACTACCAGAAATGTGGCCTCCTGCCTCGTCTCTCCCTGCAGAAAGAGGGCGCTCTTCTCTGCCCGCAGGACCTGCTGCTGGCCGTCCTGCACACCAATGAAGAGGTGAGGAGCACAGACATTAAGATGAAGTATTCTAGATGAATGCAGCTTTTACCACAGTTTCAATTATTTTCCCTGGGACAGAATAATAATAATAATACGTGGCATGTTGCAGGTTTTGGCTGAAGTGTGCTCCTGGGATCTCCCTCCTCTCCCTGAGCGCTACAAAAAGGCCTGTGACAGCCTGGCAGTGGGTGAGCAACACACACAGACACACACGCAAAAACACACAAACACATTTTGATGATCAGTTACAGAGTCTGTTTGCCTCCTTTCAGATGAGAACAAGCGCATCACCCGGCTGTGTGAGGTGCAGGACGGGAGCTCCTCTGTGTCGGTGTGCGGCCTCAGTCTGGCGCCCTCTTCCCTCAACCCCATGCTCCGCGCCCTCAAACTTCAGGCCAGTCTAACCGAGCTGCGGATTTCCGGCAACCGCTTCCATGACAACCTGCTCCCCGATCTGGTGGCCACAACCATCACCATGCCTCGGCTCCGGCTGCTGGACATCTCTGCCAATCACATCACAGGGGAAGGGCTGGGGAAGGCGGTGAACGCTTTGAAGGGACAGAGTCATCCGGCGTTTCCGGTAAAGTCCTCAGATGTTTTTATTATTTCCCCCGATCAGTGTCATGTAGGTGAAATCAAGTCCTCTCGAACTGAAAGACTATACTCTAGGAATATCTCAAAAGATTAAAAGATTAAACAGTATGAAAAGAGGAGGGTATGAAGATGTTTTTTGTTGCCACCATTTGGGTGAACTGAGACGTCAGTGAGACGACCTGTCACACATGTCTGTGAGGATGTCACACTGACTGAAAATCTGTCTTCAGAAATCTAGTTAGTTTTTCTGTGATTCACAATTATTAACTATTATATATTTTTTTATTTATACCTATATTTTATTTGTTTAACTTATGAACACAGTTAAAGTGTGACCCAGTTTACTATAAGTCCTGGTGGTTCTTGTAACTACTCACTGAAGCCACTTCCTCCCTCCCTCAAATCGCACCAGGCACATTTTACCCTCGCATGTGAGAAAGACTCACATTTAACACAAAATGAATTCAACCGATTTATTGTTGTGTTGGTTTCCTCTCGTAGTGCCTGGAGGAGCTCGACCTCAGTATGAATCCTCTGGGGGACGGTGTGTCCGAGTCCTTGTCCTGTCTGCTGTCCTGCTGCCCTCTGTTAGCCAAGCTGTCCCTGCAGGCCTGTGGACTCACTGCTCGTTTCCTGCAGCAGCATCGACTGCTGCTGGCCAGCGCTCTGACAGGTAACTGTAACAAAGTGCAGAGTCACTGGAATACTGAGGAGAGTCTGTTATTCTGTAATGTGACGATGAACATTGTCTTTGCTGCATTTCGGGGATATTGATGTGGGTTTAATCTAAGTGGGTCACTTGGGTTTAGCAGCTTCTTCTACAAAATAGAGAAAAAATATATTCTTAATGATATAGTAATCTTAAAAAGCTCTTTGGAAGGATTCAACATGACAAAGTTGATTGATTACTATCCTTTACTTTGTAAGGGACGGGCCACCTGAAGTCAGTGAATCTCGCCCACAATGCACTGGGCTCCACTGGGTTTGAGCTGGTGCTGAAGACTCTGCCTCTGCACTGCCTCACACACCTGGACCTGTCTGCCATCCGAAGGGGTCCTGCTGATTTCCCGGCACTTGAACACCTCGCGAAACTCCTGTCACAGGTACATGCATGTATACACATGTACTATGATATTAACATGTCATCCGTGAATTGACCGATTGAGACGTATTCATGGAACTAAACAAATGACGTTGACGTTTGTCCTGAATCCCAGGACGAATGTTCCCTGACGCACCTGAGTCTGGCAGCCAACGACTTAACGGACAGCAGCGTCGCCACCTTGGCCAGGTATGTGTGTGTGTGTGTGTGTGTACTTGTGTATTGGCTGAGGTATTTTCAGCTGTGGTTTAATCTGTTGTCATTTGTGTGCCTCTGCTGCCGTCTGGTTCTCCGAGTGATTTCCATTGATTCTTCTCCAGGTGCCTGCCTTCATGTCCGTCTCTGCTGAGTTTAAACTTGTCGGGAAACTCGTCCGTCACCTCAGCTGGACTTCACAGCATCCTGACCACTCTCAGAGAGGCTTCTCGACCTCTGACCCTTCTCAACCTTCAAGGTATGCGTTGTATTGATGTGTGTATGGATGAAAAGTTCATAAAGCACGTTTATTTTCTTCCTCCTAATAGTTTTGAAAATGTAAAAAAAATTGGAATTATTGTTTTGAAAGAATTTGAAAACCTGCATGTATTGTTTTGCCTTTGGTTGCTCATTTCTATCATAAATAAAACAAGTCAAGTGTAGTTTCCGCTCAAATAAGACAAGGTATATGTGGTCGATATTTAGACACTGTTCATATATGTCTGAGGTAAGAGTGTTTGGTTTGTGGTGTTTTTGTACGTGTGCATGAGATGCAAACACGTACAAACGTGCGTGTTTGTACAGACGTACAAATATGTACAAACCAAACACTCTTACCTCAGACAAATATGAACAGTATTTGAATGAGGAAGCGCCTTTTTAAATTGGGGCTTTTTGAAAAATGCATAATCAGCCAGAATATGCTGAGGTAAGGTCTAGGTACTGAAGAACATTGAGAACATCACATATACACTCTGAATTTCTATTGGTTTCATCTTCCCCAGGTTGTCAGGTGTCGGGCCCCTGGGACAGCTCAGCTCTGGATGGTTTGTCAGAGCTGGTCAAAGATCTTCGCCTTTGCTCTCAGGGACTGAACAAGCTGGACAGACAGGCTCTGAAGCAGAGCTGGAACAACAGTCAGTCACACGGGCTTTTTATTGACCGAAAGGCCAAGTGCCTGCTCTCTACTGCAGCCTCTTCATGAAGACGAGAGAATTCTGTTTCACACACACTTGAATCTGAGCCATATGAAACTCTTATTTATTCACAAATACACAGCTTTTATAATAAGGATGTTTTTCTGTTCTTTTAGGCTTTGTTCAGTTACCGGTAACAGCTGGAGACTACATTAAACAAATATCTCGTGACACACCGTCTGTGGACACTTTGTAAATAACTCCAATGACTTTCATTTATTCTGTACCCTTCATTTACGTGTCTCTGTGAAAGTCTTGTGCATAAAAAACTGTTTATTTTAAGTGTGTTTGGTTTCTGATGCACCTTTTGTCCTCAACCCACTGAATTATTGTATGATTAAAAAAAAAAAAAGGAAATAAAAAAATGTTAATGACTCATGATGCTTTGGTCTTTCAGGGTCCGTTTTTAATCTACAAAGCAAAAAGTTGTCGGCTTCATTTAATCTAAAACTTTCTGTCAAATTGAAACTGAATTCAAGTGAAGAAACTACCACATCCTTCTGAGAAGTTGCCACAGAAACCAGAGACATTACTGCCGTGGGACTTTGCCTCGTTTTCTCAGCATTGTGGTCGCATTTTTAGTTTTGCATGAGCATGCATGTGAATATCAAGACTGGCCTTTCTTATCTTTTAATTCAGAACACAAACTTTCAATCTATCCCTTTTAAATAAAATTGTTGCATCTCAGAAACCTTCAGCCCATGTACCTTGGAATAATATATTCATAAACCTTTAATCGCCTCTCAGGGTCTGTCGCTCAACCGAACTATAACAGAATTTTATGTTTGAGGGGGGGTGGGGTACCCCAGGGCTTTGTTGTTGAGCCTCTGCTTTTATCTCTTTCTCCACTGCTGAGATGATGATGCTTCATATGACCCGTTTTAGATTATTAAATTAAAGGTCTTCCTATTAGTTTACAATAGAATCTAATCATAACAGTAATTTTTTACTATTTATTTCTATCTACGATTTTTCAAAGTATAAGAAATTCACATTAAATGCTTGAGGAAGTTTGATTTGCACATTATAGACTCAACTAAACTCGTCCATTTTCTCAGGTTGATTGCTCATTGTTTATTGCCTCCCTCTGGCAGGTCCTTCTCAGCCTCAACTAACCTATTAAACCTCGTATGTAAAGCATAGTCGATGATGTTTTAGTTCCTCAGACCCAACCTCTTCTCTTGTTTCTCTTTACTTTCTATATATCTGAGTGTTTTTCTTTTAAGGGATTTTTTCTTTTTGTAGGGGGACATTCACCTTATCTGACTGAAGGGTCCGAGGACTGAGGGGTTTGAAACAAGATGGCCCCTCTTTAATATAACAAGCAGACAAAGGGCAACAAGTAAAATACAAAAACATATCGGACGGATTTTGAGTATGCAATTTTTAATCAGGCTCTCAGGAACAGGAAGAACTCTTTTTTTTTTTCTTGCTCATGAATTAAATGCTGCTGGATTTTTAATGCATGCACAAAACATTAGGGATATTCAATCATTTCAGTATGTGACTCCTCTTGTTTTGGATAAAAGAGCAGATGAGACACTTCCTTTGGCCTAAGAAACAAACACAGAAAAAGAGTATTAGTTGTCAGTGGTGGAAAACATAACCAATTCATTACTTATTATGTTGCATTATGTTGTATTAGGTAAACATCTTGCATTAAAAAAAGGACTTAAGTAAAATTATTTATTAGTATTAACATAAGGTGCTTAAAAAAACCATGAGTAAAAGTCCTCATAAAAAAAATCCCAATACTTAATTATATAATTATTGTTGTTGTTATTGTATATAATGTAATATATAATATAATATAATATATAAATTGTGTTTTTAATGTTGTGGTCTAAACAGAGATGCTTTAGATTACTTGTTGGGTAGTTAAATCTGTACCAGTAATCATAAGTAATAAACTGATCATTTATCAAGCACGTAAAATTGTATTATAAAAAGTCTAATAAGTAAACAGTAAAATATTTCTCTCAGTATACAGTCTAGAGGGAGTCAGAAGCAAAACATTTAAATACTGAGGGAAAGTACATTATCCTGAAAGAGTTGTAGTTACAGCGTTTACCTTTTTAATGATGTGACCAATTAATAATTTAAAATTATTTTCTGAACATTTTGTGTTTTTGATTTAATTAAACCTTGAGAGCAGTGTGCCCATGTGGTTTTGGCATGTGAATGGTGGACTGGTCACTCACTTGCAGGCTCTGGTGTTCACGCAGATCGTCCTCACGTCGTCCGTGGTCGTCAGCTCCTCGATCAATTCTCCGAGGTGCACTTTCACAAATTTCCGACATGTCGATTTCAAGAGGCCGATTTCGTTGCAGATGGAATTCAAGTGTGACTTCACCATCTGTAAGAGGGGGGAAAATGATATTATTTCTCTTTCAAAGAGGCTCTAGATATTTTCTGATGAGGCCCGTAGACACTGTTTTACCTCTGCGGTGGCGTTTGGTCCGATGACTCTCTTCACCTTCCCTAAAGCCCACTTGCAGGCCCAGCATGCACCTGGAATCTGGGAAAAGGAGTTGTGGTCAGTTAGTCCCCATCATTGTATTCAGAGCTCCAGTCTAACACATTGATAGGCTTTGTTTTCTTTCTCTACATGAAACCCACTGAATCGCTTAGACACGGTGTGCCAACACGATGGATCACGACGAGTGGCAGCAGGGAGCGCTGTTGCTCAGTAAAAAATACATACTGTTGCTTTAAAATGTTTTAATTAATGTCTGGTCTAAAGAGACACAGTTTGCTTTAAACATCTCATATTGTAATATTAACTAACACGGAATAATTTACTAGCACTTAAATTCTTTAATGCAGCCATGTGGGCTCTTACCTTGCCGGCCTCCACGGAGATCTCCACATCCACCTGCTCTTGATCATCAATATCAATTTGAAAGCTTCTCCCCTTGACCGTCCAAACTGTGAAGGCACAACAAACAAAGTTAAATTTAAGACAAAACTGTTTTTCTACAATCCGATACACAGAAAGATTTGAACAGAACGTAGTGAGCACCTGAACATGTCACCAGGAGACCGAGCAGGAGGATTGAAGACGTTGCCATGGCTGACAGCGAGCAGTGATCTCTGATCTGTGTGTTTGCAGCGAAGCCCCTTTTTATACACGCCAGACGTGAGGGGCTGCACAGCAACACTCCTGCAGCAGTAGAAAATAGAAACCACAAAATAGCTGTTCACACAGTGGCTCGCTCTCTGATGGTTTTGTGGAAAGGAGACTGACAGAAAACTTCCTTCAAACCACCAACTCAAGCTGTCTTGTTTTGAGTCATGGCTCATTAAAGGAAGTTGGGTGTCGGTGTGTTGTGGTTTAAAGCTTCACCATCTAAGTCTCACAATATAAAAATAAGCAACAATATTCATCATCGAAGCTGAATTGAATCAAAATCATTGGGGAGTTGTGTTTTCTTTCATACAAAGGAGGGGGATGTTGAGATATCGGCCGTAGATATAGCATGTCGTGAAAGATTATACCCCTATTTATTGCATATTTGTCAATTTCCTTTTAAATACTTGAATTCAGTTGAACTCGGCTGCTGCATTTGTATAGTGTTTAAACCTGATTGGTGTGTTTACAATTAAGCACATGTTTAAACACCTGATGGCTGTGTTGAACCAATTGGGCCATAGAGGTGGTCATTTGACAGGCAGTGCTTAGGAATTGCAAGGAAGTGACATCTTGATATAATTCTGTGTCTAATGTATACAAGTGTGTTTAATGTTTTGCAGATCACTGTGTGTATGGTTTTGCAAAAAGTGTAAAGCTGACATTGTCCCTTTAGTGGTGCAGATCCGGGCCATGTTTTGCTCCTTGAGTGTAAGGTTTTGATAATTGTGTAATACTTTTGATTTTAGTGTTTATGCAATTGAAAACAACTGTAAGTCATAAACAGCGTGTGTGTTTCATGTGGTAACAAAATATGGTTTTGCTAAATTAGTGTATAGTGTTTCATTTTGCAAAGGATCTGAGGTGTTCTGCTGATTGGGTGTGTGGTTGTGCTGATAGTGTGTAGTATTTTGAAACACCGGGCCTGTTTTGAAAAAATCATGCTTAAGCAATCGAAAAAAAACTGTAAGCTCATTGAGTCTATGAAATGTGCTTTATGGATAAACTTGATTTGAGAATGACAAAATTTGATTATGATGAGCTTTATGTATTTTGGATATTTCATTGTCTTAGATATAATAATACATTTTATGATTTAGTAATTACATTTCATACATTTCACAAAGCAAACCTTAGAGGTGTAGGAAGAGTAGAGCATTTAAAAACTTTGTGATACAGCCTCAAAAGCTCCATCAAGTCCTTCCACGAGTGCGTAGGATATGTGAGCGATTTAAGTGACGGGACCTGACAGAGCGAGCAGCTGAGTAAAGGTGTAGATTCATTGGGTGTGCAGGGACGTGATGGTGCAGCGCTCCATATGGAGGGGAGCCAGTGAAGATAATATGGTGTATATAATGTGAGACCATCTATTTGACCTAAAGTCAGAAATCTAGTGGCATCATCCTGGATCCAGGGCAGAAAAACCCAGATCTGGTCAGCAGCTTAATGGGAACTGGTCTAAAATATAACCTCTAAATCACGTAGGCTGGAGGAAAGAAGTTCAATTACTGGGACGACTTAATCTAACTGACACTCTAAACCTCCATGTTGAGGAGCTTCCCTCGGAGAGTTGGACGTCGTCTGCAAATAGACGATATGCAATGATGAATCTGCAACTAATCAAGTGTCCGATGTCTTTCATGTATCTGTTTCAAATGTTGTCATCTCAGTTGCTAATATTATTCTGACTCAATTGTTTGAAAGAAAAGAAACGTAGTTCAGCAGACCTCGACTTTAAAAACTGGTGACCCTCAATTCAGGTCAAACTCTGGATTCACACCTGGTTGTAACTCATATTATAGCATGAAATGAGAATAACTACAACATGTAAAAACTCATTTTATTCCGAAAAAAGACAAAACAGAATTTTATTATGATGGGAATGACAGGCAACCAAAGTCTGCTCAAAGGGGATTTGTGAGACAAGTAAGGGACTCCAGACAGCTTCCTGCCCCAGATTATTGTTCTCTTCCCTTGTGGAGGTGTGCTCTTGTGCTGCTGGGAAGCTCAATGGAAAATTCAGCTGTACTACAATTGTGTTTGGTTGCTAGTGCAATTGTGCGATCACTGACAGACTAATGCCGCCAATATGTCGGTTGTTCACCCTAACCACAAGCAACCTGATTCCACAATGGCAGAGCAAGTCTGCAGGTATGATTCCTTCCAGATGTGCTAAGAGGGCACAAGACCCCTCGGAAAATTCCTGCAGTCCAGTCAACTTTAACGTCACCAGACCCACATCTAGAGGAATTTCTCTGAGGAATCTAAATTATTTGCATGTCTAAATGTTGGCTTGAGCTACCATGCATGGTTTTCGTCAGTCTCACCATGAATCATCTTGCTGGTTCACAGTGTAGTTGAGTTTTCACGAACTGGTTTTCACAGGTTGAGCTGCTGAGAACAACCACCACAACTGTTGCTCGATTTGTTCTTCCTGCTTCACACCTTCAAACCATATTTAACGCTCACACGTTGGCTTATGTGTCTTCTCGCATGCACTTTGTACAAAAAAAGGTATCTAAGTTTTCTACCAGACCTATTTGTTGGTATATTGATCTAAGGTCCCAAAACTGATAAGACACATGGTCCCAGACTCTCATGTCTCATGAGCATTGTGAAGCAGCAGACTAAAAGCTGTAGCCTGTTAATGATTCACTGAACAGGGGCCACATTTTGTACGGACCTATCAGCTGGATCATCCTGCATGTTGCCTTTAACCGGGATAGTTCACCCAAAAATGAAAATTCATCTACTGTAATGGAAATTTGACCCGGTGAGACTTCTGAAATAAAGAGATTAGAGAATCATAGTCTTTTAATATACTTTATTCCTTGTACGGAAGTGAAACAATCATACAGCGTGTGAAGAGCATTCTGCAGAGGGAATGACAAAGAAACAGTTGCAGGCGTGTGGTTCTTATGCAGATGCAGTGATGATATTGGTGTGTATGAACTATGTGTGTGTGTATATGTGTGTATGTGTGTTTGTGTGTGTGTATTTGTGTGTTTGTGTGTGTGTGTGTGTCTGTGTGAGTGTGTGTGTGTGTATGTGTGTGAATGTGAACTATGTGTGAGAACTGCGTGAATAGTAAAATCCCAGGAGATAAGACACAGGCACATGCTGAAGGCTTCCTGGCCAAGCCAAGACCCAGACACAGGCTGAAGGCCTCTTCGAGGGTCCTGGTGGGGGGGGGGGGCCCTGAGTCATCTTGGCAGTTATACAAGGAGGAATAGTATGAATACGCAGAGATAATATATAGAGTGGTATAATGACAACATTTTCCATTACACTAAACACAGTTGCCTGCAGTGACTAAAAACAATGCGATATGTGACTGATGGTGCAGTTGTGGGCTGGACGCCTCAACAATGAGCCGTTGGACATGTTCCACAGAACTGAGAGGAGTTGAAGAGCCGGTTGATCACAAGTTTCATGTTGCACATCACACTCAGTCATTAAACCCATCACAGTTATAAATATATATATATATAGGAAAATAATTTGCCTGCATTTCCTAATACTCTTTAGTCCTGTTCTCACATTAAACTACAGCTGTACAATCAGCTAATCTCCAACTGGATCACGCTGTTACCCTAATAAACCAACAGGGGGTGCTTCAGTCAAGTGTGTGAGGCCTTCTGGTGTCCTGTGGTGATGGCCTGGTGTGTGTATGTGTGTGTGTGTGTGTGTGTGTGTGTGTGTGTGTGTGTGTGTGTGTGTGTGTGTGTGTGTGTGTTTGTATGTACGTGTGTGTATGTGTGTCTATTCCACTGACACTGAAAAACACACTGTGCACTGACACTGACTCTCTGCTCAGATGGCTGCACAGATCAGATGAGGGTGAATCAGGAAGACTCACTGAGCTGTGAGGGGATCGGATGAGACACCGGACAGGGTCAAGTGCAAGTGCGGGAAACAATGGCTAAAGTTATTTGTTGTTTTCTATCTTTTTACAAAGAGCAGCACAAATGTTGATGTAACTTTCCCTATATTGTTCCTTTACTCTTTCAGTCGTTTAATTTCTTACTTATGATTAATGGACCTGTCACAGGCCAAACATTGGTTTAGGTTGTCCTTTGGTGGCCGAGAGAGCTCAACGCACAGCAAATTAAGAAAACACATGCACATAGAAAAAACACGTGCAAATTAAGAAAACAACCATCAATTTGACGACAAATGCACTGCAAAAAGTCACAACACAAGCAAATACAATGCTTTGTGAAGTTCCATCCCCACTGACAAGTAGCAGACTCCAATAACTTCACAAAGCATTGAACTAGCCAGGCTCATCACTTTGTTCGGTCCCCTGGAAACATTACTGGGGTTGTTTTCCTAATTTGCAGCTGGTTTCTGTATTTGTATGTGTTTTGACTTTTAGCACCGCATGTGTCGTCAAAGTTGTTTTCGTACTTTGCACCTTTGTTTTCTATTTGCATGTGTTTTCTTAATTTGCAGTGCTTTCAGCTCTCTCGGCCAAAAGTTTGTGATTTTTAAGTATAAAACTTGTATTCAGAGTTGTGCAATCTGAGACCAAACTGACATTTAAAACTTCTCCATCTCTCTGCCTTACAGTCACAGTCATAGTCATTTATTTAATTACCCCTCAACTTCAGTATTTGAAAACTTTCTGCTTCTTTACACACTGAATAACTGAGACACGCTCCTGCTGTTTTCCAAACAAATCATATCACGCTACGCATATTTGCATAATGCATTTTATTGTGGGGACCATTCGAGCAAATGATGAGCTGATTATCGACAGCTAATTGTTGAGCTCGAAAAGAAAAGAGAGCCAGGATGAAAATGCTCGAATTAATCTGACTCATGTAAGAATCATTGGATTGTGAAATACTTGTTGTGTTTTTTATATAACTGTTGCAAATTCTCGAAAATGAAAACGGTGAAAATGCTGAAGAAGAGAAAGAATGTGAGATAACAGCAAATCAACACAACACGAGTTTAGTTTTTGTGCTAAAGAAGGAATTTTAATCTCATACATACATTATGTACAATAAAGTATTCTTGGACATTCAGTAAAGCCAAGTTTCAGTGCAGAACAGCCTTTAAGAGATATACTATATCTACTAAGATGCAACACCCTGCCAGAAAGGCACACGACAAGAGAGTGATCGCATTTAAAGTTAACATACTGACTGGAAATGTCTATTTTCGTGAACGCCATTGTGCGTTCACAAGTCATCCCCATCGGATCACATGAGCTTTGATCATCAAATTAATATAAAAAACCAGAGTCCCTCAACCAGAACTGCGCCTTCTCTCATCCTCTCATGTTAACTAACCTTGTAATATTTGATGGAAACAAAAAAAGAGAGATTAAATCAATCAATTATCAATGAAGACAATACTGAAAAATATAAATCTAGTACATTCTGCAGCTCGAAGAAAATGTAAAATGTAAAATTTGGTAAATGATAACGAAATGTATATTACCATCAAGATAAAGTAAAACCCTGGATTGCAGTGAGGGAGATATTCTCTGTGTGAGGGTGATGTTGTTTGAAGACCAGAGAATTACTTAAGCCTTTTTTTTTATTGTGTCAAAGTCCTCTGGAAATACTCCTCCACATCTCTTTGTTGCAGTTTCTCACCAGAAACAAGTGGAAAACCCTTTTTTTAGGACTGTAACTGTACGCTGGAGGTTATACAGGAAGTACTTCCAACAGATGTTTTGGGGTTTTAAGGCTTTACAGAAAGTAAGGTCTTATTTTCCTATTTATCCTCACTTACATTTCGATCAAGTTTTGAAAGGGCTTTTTAAGAGCCCTGTATGCCGCTATATGTCCCTAAACCTTGGAATTAATTAATGTGGTGTTTGTTTTCCTTTTCTCAGGTATAAATAGCTCACTTTCAGAAAATAAACAGAATAAAACTAATGGGAAAAAACACTCATTGGCTCTAATAAAATAAAATCCGGGGATCCAGTGACCTCCGGGTCTTGAAAACATCATCTCAGCATCTGTCTGTTTGTGCTGAGAGCGAGTGAGGAAGGTGCAGAGACTCTGACCTGGAGTCGTCAGTGACCAAACCAGCATCACTGGTGTCTCGTCACCATTTGTTTCGTTTCAGTTTCCTCCTCCTCTGACCTCCATGCAGGCGGCTGATCTTAAGTTCCTTCCCTTTCTTTCTTTCTCTCTTTTTTTCTCTCTCTCTCTCTCTCTCTCTCTCTCTCTCTCTCTCTCTCTCTCTCTCTCTCTCTCTCTCTCTCTTCACTTCTCTGAGTGTGTCTCTCAGATGATTTCCAGGACGTCACAGGGCACGAAGCCTCTCTTCTTTCCACTCTCCACTCGGAGGAAGCCGCTGTGCTCGCCCTCACTGCTCACACAGATCTGAAAACAGAAGGGAGACTTTGTGACTAGGTGTTCTTGTGATGTCATGTTCACAACAATGTGACAGACGGACACCGTGACAGAACTAGCCACTGGCTTTGTAGTTGCAAGGAGCTCTGAAGACCAAACACTGATATCTGTTGTTACAATAAACATTTTATGAGGAGAGAATTTGTGTGTATGAACAATATGCAAAGAATTTTATCAACAACGAAATAACTAATCACATTTTCTCCAAATGTCATTCGCTGACCGTCACGATGGACCAGAGGACACTGTGTTCATTTTTGCTCTAAGTACTAAACATCTTCCCCTGGGTTTGAGAGACTGGAAAACAGAGGCCACAGACTTGTCTTGTGCCCTGTGGTTTAATCTCCAATGAGGTTTGCTCAACCTTCAGGCATGTTGGGACTCCTTTGAGTCTCAACGTGTCCTGGAATGCATTGTGGGAAAAAAAAAGGGAGCCTGATCTAAGAAGGGCCGTTGTGCCCAAATGCTACTTGACTGGTGAATCCTGAGAAGGATCCAGTGACGACTGCAGTGGAGCTGCTCTGTGGATGTAAGTGTGAGAGGGAGGCAGTGAGGTGGGAGCTGCAGAGGGCTAATAAGGGCTAATCACAGTTATCAGTACCTGTCCTTCCTTCAGGGTGATCTGGCCTTGTTCCTTGCAGCCAATGAATGTCCTGTTGCACCTGAACACTTGGTCCTCGGCCCGCACCTGATGAGCGAAGGCTGCCGGGAAGAAACCGATCCTATCCTCAATTACCCCCTGGAAAAAATGAGTTAATCCAACATTAAAAAACTGCTGACGCACAGAAAAAAGCTGCAAAGGACCTTAGTGGATTACACAGCCAGCGTTTTTATGAATGATTAGATAGAAGCCTTGAAACAACAGTAGGGGTTCTGTGATTCAGGCTCAGCTTCTACTCATGATAGAAACAGTTTTGGATTTTTTTTTATTAACTTTTGAATTTGGTCCATTAACCATTTATCAACATAAATCAACGTAATCTGGATTCATGACCCATACTGCAGATACCAGGTGCGGGTCGAGACGTTGTCCATTTTTAAATAGAGATAGAAAAGATAAGATGTTGCTGTTTCGTTTCACCGTGGTTTTCACAAGCACATGTTTAATGACATCCTCTCGACTTGTTAAAGTGTCCATTGTTCAAAAGAAAAAACAGGCCAGATGTCTGTTTATCTAGAGGCTGCAGAGAACAGCAACAGCATTAAAATGTGTGATGAGTTTCCTCACGGTCTGGTGGCAGCAGGCGGCCTCTGTGCAGTCACGTTTTGGCCCTTTTATCTCCGCAATTTATCTGTCATGCATCCCTGTCCTGCAGCAGCCTGTAGCCCTGCTCCTATAATTTACAAGCTGGATGTCCGGTAATTTATCAATCCTGTTTTTCAATCTGGCATTTTCTGTGCTTTGCGGAAAAGCCACATTGTAAGAAAACTGGACAACAGATTAGAAAACTCTTGTTCAATTTTAGTGGGAAACTCAAGGTTGTTGGAAGGTTAATTATATGAAAAACTGTTTAGGGGAGCTTCACCAGTTTGGACCTACCTTCCACCAGTCATCATTAGAGTCGTCGGCCAATAAGATCTTGTCTCCCGCTCTGCAGTGACAAAGCAAAGACAAAATCAGCCAAAACGTTTAGCCTCCTCTGATACACAAGATAGGGTAACAATGAGCTGTGAATGAGTCTCCTGGGACTTGTGATCGGCTCTCACCTCCCTGCTCTGCATGCAAATTAAACCAAATGATGTTGTATTGACCTAGTCTGAGTTTACAGATGTATCCGATGTCACTGTGTGTGTTAGTGCGTGTGTGTGTGTGTGTGAGTGTTCGTGTGTGTATGCGTGTGTCTGTGTTTGTGTGTGTGTGTGTAAGATTTGACCAACTAAAGGAAAGTACCGATCATTATGTGGTGATCAGTGTTGCTATCGTGGCTGTGGTCAGAGGACCTCAGCTGAGACCGAGGTCCTTCATAGGTGGCCCAGGACACATATGCCTTCACACTGTTAAAAGAATGTTGACACATGTGACCCAGACCCCCTCTGAATGTGGTCCGGCGTGATCGGACCCCTATCTTTATATAGGATAGCTACCATATTAGAATTTTGCACCATTAGCATCTTATATATTTTATTATACTATAATACAAGGGCAGATAACCTATCCTAAATGCAAGGGTAATTTGGCTCATACTTTTCATTCTTTTTACATGGATAAAAAATTGGTGAAGATAATTTACAGTTGGACCTGTTCAAATTGGCCTCATTTTTTTTAGCACAGTATGATTAACAGTATGTAGCAATACAAGGCAAATTTAACACATACCCAAGACTTTTATTTCAAAGTTATCACCTGGAAATACTTAAGCTAAAAGTTAGCATAATTAGCAACAGCAGCTAAAATCTACAAGGGAGTCACTTTAGCTAACAGGCCCTGCTACATATGCTGCATACTGAAGCAGAGAACATGTTAGTCATCATTTCTCGGTTGAGAATATGTGACATGTGATACCCCTTAATCCGGTTTGCGGTGGGTACTTCACGAAATGCATGAATCATTGTACCCCATCGCCGCATGTGCAGTAATTACTAGCATCTGTTCAAAGCCACTGGCTTCAAAATCAAAGGAACCAGCACAGTTGAGTCGAGTGTTAGTTTACACAATTTCCCTTTTTCTTCTTCTTGTGGTTGAGTTACAACACTCACTGTCGTTGCTCGGTTATAATGATCGTGACTCAGAAAACAGTGTTTATTGTCCGTAAGAAACAGCCCGGCACACAGCGCTGTAAAATCTAATGAGGTGATGAAAACAAAGCAGCCACATGTTGATTAAACTAGAAACAAGAGAAAATTATACAGATGAGCATTCTTTTTTTACAGAACTTCAGAATCATGTATGAGTAATCAATGAAGAAAAGAAAAAGGGTTGGAAAAATCTTCACCGATGAAACAACAAAAGAATTGCATTTTCTGAATCTGTCACCATCATAGATCACCACAGTAATCGTACCAGAGCATGTGGCAGCAAGTGAAGAAACTGAATTTCTCTCATAAAATGAAAACTGAACCTTCTCATTGAGTGAGCTTTGCACTGTAGAGGAGGAATCAGAGGACAGAGATGCTTGAGGAAAAGTCATTGAATTTCAAATGAAGCCAAGTGAAGTTTTTCATGATCAAGGGAGAGGAAGGGTCAGTTTGTTAGTGTGTGTGTGTGTGTGTGTGTGTGTGTGCGGAGGTAGAGGCAGAAACAAGTGCACTCTTATATCCTTAAATCCTCTGTGAGAACCAGGCAGATATGTGTACCTAGGCTGAAGGGCTCTTCATGATGAATACTCTCGTTTTTGAGGGCCTGTTTCAAAGTATTTTGCAGACGATTACTTATCAATCATAACTCTGGCAAGGGATCAAATCTGCAGCCTGAGGTTCACATCATATCTGAGATAATAAGAAACATATGTGTTCAGCTATAATGAATTATTGTTCCATATCTGTAGGCTTAAGAACATACAATATGTAATCCTGGACACTAGGGGTCTTAAATGATGTGGGACAATAAAGGAATCTTAAATCGAAACAATAACAAAAGATGTCGTGAAGCAGAGACAAAACAACGACAATCAGAAAGAGGACAACGTTAATAAAAAACAATATAAAACAAACAAACAAAAACAAAAAGTTGACCAGCTCCTGATATTCAGCTTCTTCACTAAATTACTGACCATGTTCGCTGGCAGGTATGTGTATGTCTGTGAGTCCTTTTCGAACGCGTGCGGAGCAGGTCGAGCATTGTGGGAGTCTTTTATCACTGAAAACAACTTCCTGCTGCGGCCGAAAACAAAGCCGTGAGAGCGTCGGAACCAAAACAGGAAGGTTGTGGCCCGGACAGATCAACAATGAGCTCAAACTGAGACTGTGAGGCTCCACATTCAGGTGATAATTCTCTGTCATGACTTCACACTCTGAGATCAAGAGCAACTGCTGTGTGTAGTTGTTGTGCACATGATAAAAAAAAGTCTTGAATCTGAGTTCTCAGTTTCCTGTTTTATTTTGAAGTTTTTACTCCTCGTGTGTCTCAGGCTTTAATCCCTGTCTTTGTCCTGTTTCCCGCCCCAAGCAAGCTGCTCATGTGTTTCACCTGTGTTCAATTATCCCCTCCTCCCTTGCATATATAAGTCTCAGTGCTTCTCTTGGTCAGTTCATTGCCTTTCACATGTTGTCGGTGCATCGCAGTATTTGATGTCATGTTTCTATTGTCTTCCTGTTCCTTGTGCTTTTTCAGGTTTAGCCTTTTTTCAGCCTTTTTGCAATCCAGCATTTTTTTCTGTTTTGGAGTTTTGGACTTGGTTTTTCGTCCATCTTTATAAAAATTCTATGATCCAATCTAAGCTACTGGTAAAATCCCTAATGGACGCTATAAATTGACTAATAGAGGGACTTCTTGAAGCCTGTACTTGTCTCTCAGGATGAATTCAGTAAGACATGAGATTGACTGATATTAATAGAACAGCACAGCACACATTCAGGTATCATTAATGAGGCCACTCAAGAGAAATACATCTTTGAAGAGCATTACCTAAAAACAGGAGGCTAATTAGTTCCTTCTGTGTATTCTTGTATATTTTCACCCGTGCTGCTCTGAGCGCACTGATTTCATAAGATGAAACAGGAGAAACACAGATGCACCAATTAAGAGACAATTTGATTTCCTGGTATGATCCAGAGTAGAAGAAGGCTGATGAGGAGCAGACAGCTCTACAACAGCAGACACTGACACGTGCTATTACAGGGAATTTAACACCTTCTTTACATGTGTGTGTGTGTTTTCGATTGTGTGCCTGACTGTATCAGTCACACAACACACCAAGAAATTCTCTTGAGGCAGACTGGAGATATCATGTTCAAGTGGCCAGAAACATGTGTTTTGTGAGGCCACGTGACCTTTGATCACGCAAATCTAATCAGTTCATCTGTGAATCAAAGTAAACGTTTGTGCCAAATTTGAAATGATTCTCTCGAGGCGTTCGAAAGACAACTAGTTCACGAGACAAAGGCGGTTTTGTGAGGTCCCGGTGACCTTGACATTTGACCTACAAATTCTGATCAGGCCATCATCGATTCCAGGTGAACATTTGCACCAAAAACTTGAGCAAATCCCCTCAAAGTGTTCAGATATCAAGTTCACAGAAATGAGATTAATTGGACGTACAACTGGAAAACATAACACCTCAGATCTCTGGCTGTCACCGAGACTGAGAAATACAAAGAGAATGAGTCTCAGAAGGCTGGTAGCAGGAGATGAAATGTGTTGTCTGAATCATGAAAAGTAATAATCATTTAAAAAAGCGACTACAATATTTAGGAGTTGTTAAGGATTGATGCTTTGAAATGAAAGTGAAATAAGCAGTGAAACATCTTGGTGTTTTAGCTGTTGCCTGGCAGGTGGCCTCAGGTGACCTGCGAATGTGTTCGTATGAATCCCTGCTGGAGTCAATCAGCCCGCAGAGGAATTTTGATTGCTATATATGTTCACTTCACCTTTTCTTCAGGATATTACGAAACGTTGGACCGTATCAGTCAACAATTTGTCATCGTGGGTTTGTGTATGTGTACAAACTCACCTCATCTCCAGGTCATGGCTCTCTTGGGGAGTGAAACTGAACAAGGCCACATAGGTGTTGAGTTTGAGGATGTCTTTCTGTAGCTGACTCTGCTCCAACTAAACGACAAAGAACAGACACACAGATTTGAATTAATGAAATGATGAAAAAACTGGTGCATTACTACACACAAGGTAAAGACACACAAACACCATATTCTCTATTGTCCCTTTTCTCGCACTTGTATCTTAAAATACTCATTTGGCGTTCACGTGGGCAGGAGGAGTCCTTGTTTACAGTGCGCCGACTGAGGAGCTGCTTGGATTCCTCCACAATCTGTTCCCTCTAATCCAGCGTCAACATGAGTGGGAGAGGCAGGATCCGCTTTTCATGAACGCTCAGGAAGTTTAAAAAAAGGACAGGGCTGTGGGCGGAGAGGAAGTTCTCGCAGAGGTGTTGGCACAATTAGCAGGGAGATAAGCGTTCTTCACACCTGCTCAGAAAAGCAGTGGGTGCGTTTTCCGGTTTCATCACCAGCACCTTGAGTCTGAACGCTGGGTCCCTGAAATCCATCCAAATGATAGCTAGTTCCTGCGTGGTGCCTGGAGGGAAACTGTGCTAAAAGATATGAGAATGAAATTTTAGGACACACAGATGTCTATTCCTGCAAAACAGCTTCAGGATTTGACTTCTCGGTGGCAGGTGTGATAATGAAGAGGAGCTGTTTTGGTCGTCTGTGGCTCCCACGTGCACTGGCCTTGTCGCTGATGGATGAGTTGAGTTAACTGTGTCCTCTGGGTGAAAGCAACAACATCAACCAGTGGCAATCCAGTTCGAGCGAGACGACCACAGGACATGAGGAAGAAGATTCAACGATGGCAGAACATTTTGAAGAGAGACACAGGGACAAACAGCTGTTTTTGTCTCTTTCTTAAGAGGTAATTTCTCACAACTTAGCAGATCTATCGCTTAGCAAACTTGCCGATGTAAAAGACACATGGAAATATGTGGATGTGGCTGTAATATGACCTTTCTAACTGAAAGAAAACATAAATGACCCTTGAAGCCATTGAGTTGGCCTTTTGAGACATGTGAAGGATGCAGCAGGCGATTCTCCGTGTCAGATATGTTCGCAGACAAGCAAATGCACTGAGCATGAGTAGAGCATGCTGGAATAAGGACATGAGTCGTGCTTTCTGCTGCAGATATCACATGTTTTTATCTACAAAACATTGGTACCGGGATCAGCACTTCTAAACAAAAGCTCTCAATTTCTAACTATCTTTCTAAATCTGCATCTTGGTCGGTGTCTAAATGTGTAAACTCAAAATCAAACTATCCAAATTCAAGCTAAATAAATCACAACCAAATATTTTATAGTCCTCGGGTGAAGAAGCAGTTTTAACGTGTTTTCGTCTGATCATTAACCTGCAGAGCCTCCATCTGTCTAATGGACCCGTCGGCCGAAAGACATACTGCCCACTGCCAGCTGTGCTCGGTCCAGCCTGATAAGACCCCACAATGCACTTGGAGACAGCTAGAAGAGGTGTGTGTGTGTGTGTGTGTGTGTGTGTGTGTGTGTGTGTGTGTGTGTGTGTGTGTGTGTGTGTGTGTGTGTGTGTGTGTGTGTGTGTGTGTGTGTGTGTGTGTGTGTGTGTGTGTGCGTGTGTGTGACCTTGTATGGTTATTTTTTCATTTTTGTGTTTGTCCGAGTATCTGTGTTCTTTTTCCACTGTTGACAACAAAGATAAACATGTAAAACTATTAAAGCAAACAGGACAGATGCCTGCACATAATATAAGACAATATTTACAAAGACTATCAATACTGAAGAAAGCTGAACAGGTTTAAAGGAAATGAACAGTTTGGGTATATTTTCTACGGCATGTATCTTTGCACCATCAGCGCTACATCTTCACTGTAGATTAACACAGCAGCACAGATCCCAGATCCACACAAGAGGGTCAGGGATCTTTCAAATCGGTGCAGGCCAGTGGTTGTGTCAGCACTGGTATGATTTGTTACAGCAGGAAGAGAAGTTTTTCCCTCATAGCCCTGGGAAATTCAGCAGTGGCGAGTAAGGCGGGGAGCCAAGTGCAGCATACTTAATGGATGCTGCACGGACTGGCTGGGTATCAGTTCTCAGAGTCACCGCGCAGAGTTCAGAAGTTGGTCAGTGAACAAAATCGGCTCTCGGGGGTTTTCAGACTAAAGCTATGAGACGCGTTACAGTAAGACTGTTCTGCAGAGTAACAAGTGCTGTGAAAAGTTATAGATGCTACAGTTGCAGACTTGTAAACTTAATGTTAAAGCATGACAACACATTTAGGTTCGTTTTTTCTATCTGCAGGTGAAAATGCTTAACTTCACATTTGTGCTGATGTTTGTGTTTTATTCTAAAGTGAAGGATCACATGTATCACATCACATCAAGGATTTCCATCTGACAAAAAAAAATCTTAAACCTTTCCTCCAGGTGATGAGAAATCTGACAAATGTTAAAACAACAGCTTCATGTTATTTGTCTTTATATGGCCCTTACATGTGTGTTTATGAGTAATCATCCATTGGCCTTCTTGAGGGTAAAACGACATGAAATAAACATAATTAACACATTTTAAAAATAATTGTAGATTCTTATTCTATCTTGGAAGCAGTAAAGCTTTAAGAAAATGGTATGTTCGAAAAAATGTAAATACAAGATGCTTAAATCATCAACAGAGAAAAGAATCAAAGCAAAGTTTAAATCACTTTGATTTCCTCTGAATTGATTTGTTGATGTTACTTAAAGGCAAGTGAATACCACAGGAACAGCATTATTCAGATACATAGTGGACTCATGCACATCCAGTATTTCTTGGTAATGAGTTGGTGGATTTGCTTCTTACCTGGAAATCATCAGGTTTTCTCTCTGTCTGGTGGTAATGCTCCGTGCCGTTCTCAATGACTGTGAAAACTGACAAAACAAACACAAATGTTAATTGAATTCATGAAATTGAATAATTAGGAATAGAATATAAACCCCAGCCTCCTGCCCCTACAAGCTGTGATTTTCACTAAATTCCATGTTGAACTAAAAAATGAAACCAATATCTTTACCAGGTCGAACATTTACAGGAAAAGAGTAAAAACATATGGTGGCAACAAATCAAAGATGTCACAAGTAACATGAAGAATCAACCTCTGGGGTTCATGAACATTCGGTTTTCCTTCATCATAGTTTATTCCATTAACCCTGAGGAGTCCTAGGCTATATATTTGTATCTGTTTTTCAGCACAACATTGCCTTTAATGTCTTGTGTATTGGATTTGATCATTATATAAGCATTTCAATAAATGTGAATAGAAATGAATTATAACCCTGGCCATGAAAAAGTGTGTTTTTTATCTGATTCCACGATGAACACAAAATTGACATTAAAAATGATGTTGGCAGCAAATCAAAAATTTCACAAGAATGTGGTAAAATACCATAACACAGTTGGGGATAGTGTTTCTACTTTTTCAGTTTTTTTCCATGAACCTCATCAAGAAACTGGCCAACACTAACAAGCAGAGCTGAATGGAGCGCTTGATTTCTCCTGTTGTTAGGTCAGGTGCTTTTCTCAAGCAGCATTGTACCTATACTTCAAACAGCATTCTCCGACACGAATGCCTGTGTGGGTTCCACCATTCTCAATAATTAGAGTGAATACATCAGATTGTAAAGGGTCAGTGCTTTGACCTCCATTACACAAACTATTGTGCAGCCGTAAAAAGCCCAGTGCCTCTGAATAAGGAGCCACGCACACACACAATGCACGTGAAAGGGTGAAGGTTCATCTCATTAGAAAATAGCTGAGACCCTTATTTGATGGTTCACAGGAGGAGAATGTGGTGTCGCAAACATCTCTATGTGGGAAAAAGCAATGGCTGTGTTTTATCTTCCCTGATCGGGGGATCTTCCCTTCGCAGATACTCACCGTCGTCACTGTGTTTCCTCGACAGCTCCTGTCGACTGCTGTGAGCCACCATCTCCTCTGGAACCTTATCCAAGTCACTGGTCTGTAAAGATTACATACGTCAGATATAAGATATCGATACATCTGTCAATAATCTTCCCAAAACCAGTCTGAAAAGCAACAAAAAGACTGAAGAATGTCCATCCCACTCTTCAAAAGTGATGCCTCTTGATGTCTGGTTTGGATCCGAGCAACAATCTCCAAACACAGAGATTTTCAGTTCAGCAACATATAAAACAGGGAAGAGCAAACACTCGTCTTTCAGAAGGTGGAAGCAGAGAAAATTGATTCAGACTAATCCATGGAGCTCAAATCAAAATGATGGATGGATATAGACAGAAGAAGATACAGATAGATAGAGAGATGGATGATAGAGACACGGTAAAGGGAGACAGATAGAAAGAGATGGGGAAGTGAAAAGGACAGATTGGATATATGAATGGATGGATGGCAGAGAAACTGATAAGGATAGAGAGATAGAAAGGGAGATTGAGAGATCCAAAGAGGTGGAAATAATTATGGAGACAGAGAGATAGAGAGATATATAGATGTATAATGATAGATGTGGAGACAGATAGATATATAGATGTATAGAGATAGATATGGAGATAGATTACGGAGACTCCTGTTATGTTGCAAACCATCTAAATTTGAAAACTATTAAGCTAAACCCTGTTGAGATCCCATCGTCTCTGCAGACACACCCACACACATTCAGTGGCAGCTGCTCGGGACAGGACGGGCCGAACCCAGCAGCTTCCAGACGTCATCGTGGTCCCTGAGCCTCCCAACACACACAGATGGAAACAAGGCAGGAAAGGGCCGTGTCTTTACAATCAGTTCATCTTCAGAGCTGTAACACGAGCGCTTGTGCCGACGTCTCCCGTCAGGACCGCCCGGACCAGACTGCCTTTATTGGTAGTGTTTACAGGCCTGCAGTGGCAGTATCTATTTAGATGATCAGTGACAAACTGTCTCCTGAGCTGAACTGAGATTATCTAACTGTGTCGAGTGGAGCTTAATGAAAATAACTGAGAGACAGAATAGGATAAACAACTTGAATAATTATATTTACTGACTTTACTACTATAGCTGAAACCCAACTGAACTCCTTTTAGTACAAACAGGGACCAGTAACTTATTGTAATCATTTCATCTGCTGCTATTTTACTGCCATTTGAGGATGAACATTACTACTGTTCATTATCTGCATATTATATTAAGTATTTGCACTGCTCGTTATATGTTGTGTTACTTACATTTTGTGTTACTTGTATGTTTACTCATATGTTGTCTTACATGTTCCTACTTATATGTTGAGTACTTATATGTGTACTCCAATGTTGTGTTGCTTATATGTTGAGTACTTATATGTTGAGTGTGTTACTAGTATGTTAAGTATCTATATGTCTACTCATATGTTTATGTGCGTACGGCAGAACTGACAATAAGAGTGACTTTGATTTTGCACAAAATAAAATTATCTTTTTCTTACCGAGTTTCTGTGAGGAGACTCGGAGCCGCTGGGCCTTTTAGCTTTCTGTGCCAGAGACGTTCCGAACCTCAAGGCCTCGTACACGGGGTCCACCTTATTCCCACAGGCTTGAGAAAAGAAAAACAAGACATAAGACTTTGTGAAAGCCAGGTTGTTATTTACTATAAAATGTGGCAGGTGAAACTTGTAAAATAGCTCGAGAGGAAAAGTTGTCCTGGAAGAGGCGAGTCGTCTCATCCCAGAAAGAACTGAACTCATTATGGAGCTGTGAGCCGCTCACCGATGGGCATGACTTCTTTGATACAGCCGTACTGCTCCTGGATCAGTAATGGGGAGCTGTAGTACCGCCGAAAGCCTTTTGGCTGAAGAGAGAAAGACGGGGGGGGGGGGGGGGGGGCGACATTAGTGACGAATCGAATGCACATTACTCTGTTTAATCAGACATTTCTGAACACAACCCCACATTGCAGAGATACCATGTTGGAAGCCAAGTTTCACAGAAAGTTCCAGCATATTTCACGAAGCACAAACTGAGTCAGCTCGGCCAACAAGCCAAAAACACAAGTTTTGTGAACTCTCTCTCTTAAGGAACAAATCAGATTCATGCATGTTTCTTGAACACAGAGACATTACTGGAAACCTACATCTCACAGCACTGATGAATTCTTCATTTGACATGAGGTTAAAATAAGTAACCCTTGAGCTCTTCAGCCCAGATGTTTAACAACTGAGGCTGTCGGGGACAAAGTCATTACGGAAAAGGTTTCACAGAGCAAACGCACTGGGAGAACATCTGGTCCATTTGACTGCAAACATTATGAGCCGCTCACTGTCTTTGTTTACTACATTTTAAGACACTGATGTTGTGGCTGCAGATGTACAGGAGTCACGCAAAGTTTGTGTCCTTAATCCACAAGTATTCAAACAAATTTAACAGTTTTAGATTACAATACATTTGAAATATAGATGGAGCAGTAAGGGTCCCGCTTCTTTTTTAATCTCTACTTGTTTAATCCTGTCTGGATTTCCTGCACTTGGTCTGAAAGTCCAAACTTCATGAACCGAAACAGTTTCTTTAGATCGCACTATACTTTGGTGCGTTGGTCTGAGGCCCCTTTATTTTTGTTTGGGCTAATCTGTGAAGCCTGAATATCTGGACCACACAAGGTGGGTGTGAAAGCCTCCTAAATTATTTTGTTAGATGTTGTGGACAGACTCACTTCCTCAATAACAACCGAGCAGAGGTGAGCTGTGTAACAAACCCCGCTGTCATCACTCAAACTGCACAGACACTCAGACCCGCACTGTGCTGGATTAGGTCACTGTTTAGCAAAAGCTCTGTTTACCCCGAACACACTGAGACACCACGGCAGCATTCTAAGACTCACACACTCTCGGCTCAACACGTTCAGACTGTACAGAATCAAGATGTGACCACACATGCAGGAGCTGAGGATGTTCACTTTTAGATGAATTACTATTTATCTTTCACAGTTAAAAAGGCATAATTTCTTTCTTAGTCAGCTGAGAAAAGAAAGTAAGAGATTCTAAATAACAGGACTGAACGTGCATATGTTGTGATCTTGTCTCGTTTGATGGCTGAAAGCAGAGTGACATCACACACGATAGTGAGAGACCGATCTCACTTTCTGCTCAAGTGCTTTGAAAAACCACTTGTGAAGTGGAAAACACAGACGGACTGAGGAAAAGATCTGGATGATGTTGTGAATATTGGCTTCATGAGAACAGGAGTCACCAGCTATCGTTTGTGTGTGATAATCACAGATAAATCACTCATTGATCACGAGTAACGTTTTTGAATCAGTTAAACTTGTTCTGCAGCAGATCTGTTGCGATATGTAGCTTGAGCTCAATTCTCTCTGGCTACTGATGGAACGTTTAAGTGATTCACACATTAACTAATGCATATTCATCTAAACAAAATCTGTGAGTCAGGAGCAGCCATTGATAGGAATTAAGCCTGCAAATATAACACAGAGTAGAGTGCTGGTTGGGCTGTAGTTTCCTGTCCGAACCCAACTGAGCCTGAGGGAAACTAACCGTCCAAACTGCACACTCAACGTTTTCCCCGATTAAATGGACGTGCAGAATGAAGAATCAAGTCGTCAGCCAGCGTGACCGAACCCCACCTGACTTGAAAAATACCAAAACCAAAAAGTATTTATCAGCTGTTTGTTCGTGGCTCTATAGTTTCAGGTTCTCTCTTGGAGGCAGTGCTATGTGAAGGTAGAAAGTAAAGTAATGTTGTGTAACCAAATAGCTGGAGTACAAAGACCTTAATGTTAAATATCTCTGATTCTTCAGCTACATTTCTTAAAGGGTTATTATCACTGCAACAGTAACTTACTGGAAAAAATGAAAATTCTATCCTTGAGGAAACTTGATTTCTTTGCCACAAGGTTCTCAAGCCAACAGAAACAATCATGGCTGCAGAAGTCCAAGTTTAGAACAAGACAAGTTTAGAGCCGCGCTGTGATGGGGAAACTTTCCTTTTTAATCTCGACCTTTCAACCTCATTTTCCACTCCTGAGAGCCGATCGCATCTTCAAGCCTCATCCCTCCTGCAGCTTGTGGAAAAACCTCACGGCGGAGGAAAAGAGAGCCTGTCTCTGCTGTTAATGTCACTTCCACATTATTTCCACAGTCTCAGTCTCATTTATTCTTGCAGACAAACAACAACAACAGTTATTCCACATGTCTTAAACCGTTTCCAGCAATAGATTTGGAAGAGAAGGAGACAGAGTAGAAAAACAGACATAACGTGGCCTGACTGTGTGTGTATGCGTGTGCGTGTGGTGTGTGTGTGTGTGTATGTGTGAATAAATAAAGACAGAGATGAGTATTTTCTTGCTCTTGGTTTCACTAGCGTCCTGTGACAGTTCCTTCCACAGTATACCCCCCCCCCCCCTTTTTATTTCTACAAATAAATGTATTTTGTGGTTGACGAGTGTGGTTTTGGAAAAGGTCGACCTTTAACTTGCTTTCTCAAACTTACTCAAACTAAACACCTGCAGTTACAGTGCCTTGCATAAGTATTCACCCCCTTTGGACTTTTCTACATTTTGTCATGGTATAACCACAGATTCAAATTTATTTCATCGTGAGTTTATGTAATGGACCAACACAAAATAGTGCATCATTTGGAAGTGGGGGGAAATATTACATGGATTTCACAATTATTTACAAATAAAAATCTGAAAAGTGTTGAGTGCATATGTATTCACCCCCTTTACTGTGAAACCCCTAACAAAGATCTGGTGCGACCAATTGCATTCACAAGTCACACTTGCAAGTCACATAATTAGTAAATAGGGTCCACCTGTCTGCAATTTAATCTCAGTATAAATACACCTGTTCTGTGACGGACTCAGAGTTTGTTGGAGATCATTACTGAACAAACAGCATCATGAAGACCAAGGAGCTCACCAAACAGGTCAGGGATAAAGTTGTGGAGAAATATGAAGCAGGGTTAGGTTATAAAAAAATATCCAGAGCTTTGAACATCTCTCTGAGCACCATAAAATCCATCATATGAAAATGGAAAGAATATGGCACAACCGCAAACCTACCAAGAGGAGGCCGTCCACCCAAACTGAAGAGTCGGACAAGGAGAAAATTAATCAGAGAAGCAACCAGGAGGCCCATGGTTACTCTGGATGAGTTGCAGAGATCCACAGCTGAGGTGGGAGAATCTGTCCACAGGACAACTATTAGTCGTCTACTCCACAAATCTGGCCTTTATGGAAGAGTGGCAAGAAGAAAGCCATTGTTGAAAGGGATCCATAAAAAATCCCGTTTGGAGTTTGCCAGAAGCCATGTGGGAGACACAGCAAACATGTGGAAGAAGGTGCTCTGGTCAGATGAGACCAAAATTGAACTTTTTGGCCTCAATGCAAAACGCTATGTGTGGCGAAAACCCAACACTGCCCATCACCCTGAGCACACCATCCCAACAGTGAAACATGGTGGTGGTAGCATCATGCTGTGGGGATGCTTCTCTTCAGCAGGTACAGGGAAACTGGTCAGAATAGAGGGAAAGATGGATGGAGCCAAATACAGGGAAATCCTTGAAGAAAATCTGATGCAGTCTGCAAAAGACTTGAGACTGGGGCGGAGGTTCATCTTCCAGCAGGACAATGACCCTAAACATACAGCCAGAGCTACAAAGGAATGGTTTGGATTAAAGAATGTTAATGTCTTAAAATGGCCCAGTCAAAGCCCAGACCTCAATCCAATAGAGAATCTATGGCAAGACTTGAAGATTGCGGTTCACAGACGGTCTCCATCCAATCTGACTGAGCTTCATCTTTTTTGCCAAGAAGAATGGACAAACCTTTCCATCTTTAGATGTGCAAAGCTGGTAGAGACATACCCCAAAAGACTTGCAGCTGTAATTGCAGCGAAAGGGGGTTCTACCAAGTATTGACACAGGGGGGTGAATACTTATGCACCCAACAGATGTCAACTTTTTTGTTCTCATTATTGTTTGTGTCACAATAAAATTTATTTTGCACCTCCAAAGTACTATGCATGTTTTGTTGATCAAACGGGAAAAAGTTTATTTAAGTCTATTTGAATTCCAGTTAGTAACAGTACATAATGGAAAAAAGTCCAAGGGGGGTGAATACTTATGCAAGGCACTGTAAATGAGAACAGTGACGGGCAGCTTGTCAATCAGACAGGATCATTTTTTCCCCCCTAGGTAATCATCACAACCAACTGCGTCATATCGGTGATACTGAAAATGTCCAAAAACCATCAAATTACCTCTGCTGGTGATATAGTCTAATAATTTATAAAGGGATGATTGATATGGATATTCTTGTGGCCCCACACATAATACAACCACTTGAATAAGCTGCTTCAGTGTGGTCACATTGATCCTGTTGTATTGGTTTATGCTGATGGTGAAGCAGCAGAACTTAACCGAGGTGATGAGGCGGTCAGCATTTTTGTAAATGGCGCGATATTCATATTATCTAACACAGAGTAAAAGAGATGATATAACCATAATGCGGACGATGACGGGGATGGATGCTGGTCACAGATGCACCAGCGCTCACACATACTGCAGAGTGTGATTTCTGAATAAGCACATTGTGGTGGGAAACCATGTGACGGCCGACTCAGATGTGTGTTTCTGTTGTTCATGATGCTTATTATCCAAATTTTTTGTTGTTACCTCCTGAGGCTCGGAAACAGTTGACAACAAAATGAAGAAGGTGTTGTTCGAATCATGTCTTCATGCATCTTACCAGTTTTCCCATGCAGCGCTGCTGTCCCACTCCGTTCTCACATTTGTGGTGGAGACTCATCTTGCAGGCTTTGCAGCGCAGGCCGTGCTTTGCCGTGTTTCCCGCCAGAAATACTACATGTTTGGCTGTGGTACCTAACACACACAAAAACAGACAAACACACACAAACGCACGGATATGAGGCAACAGGTTAAAATCGGTCATGTCAGGAATTGAACTCTTTCTCTTCAGGAACAGCAAATTACAAATGAGGAGGCGGCGGATACAGACAAGACATTCAGAACAACATCTCATTCATTAATTCACTGACACTGGATTCTTTCCCAGCATGCACTGAGAAAAAAACCTGTGAAATGACGTGTGCAGCATTTTAACACGGACAACATTTTGCAAATGCGACACATGATGTGCATTTAACCAAACTGAGACGGCGCCGTCTCGACCAGTTTCTGGAATAAACAAAGTTACTCAGCACTGACGATGCTATCACTTAGTGTGTGCATGAATGAGTAACACATAAATAACCACAGAGAACGACAGAGTAGACAGAGAGAGAGAGCGATACTGTAGATAATGAAAGAAAAGAGGAGAAAGGTGTTTGGTCGGAGAATAAAGCTCACAAGGCAGCCGTGACAGCTCCGTCTTTAATGAAGTCTGTCACCTTGAGCGAGGGAGGAAAGAAAGACAACCAAGGGGCAGGAGATGAATAGGCAGGTATGCCTGGTTGTTGAGTGGGTAACGCTGGTGTGTCTGAGGAGTCGAGGGGATGAAATCTGTCACGACAGGGGAACTCCAGCTCTCACTGCTCGTCCTTCAGATTTAATTAAACATGAAACTTCAGCCAGTGACAGTCTCTCGATCAAAACAATAACAAAAGACCTCGAGTTGTTGTCTTCACCACCTTGCTGAAGAAAATCTACACCTCACTCGTCAATCATGTTCATGGATGAGGTCACGTATTAAAGTTTTACGTTAGGCAGCAAACAGCGATAAATAATCGTGATCTGTTACGAGTGACCAATAGAAACAGTTGAAGGAAAAAACTGCAGACTCTTATTTTCCTTCATACGTTGTTTGTCCTGGTTGTAAAAGACAAAGCCTCAGGTAAAGCAGATATGATGCAATTGAAGGTGAATGAAATGAAACGTTTCGTTAACTTGAATAAAACTGGGGATTTTTCTGAGTTTGAAACATTGTTTGAAACATTTTAGATAGTGTGAGTACACAAGTCACCAAAAATATATAACATAGGTCTAGTTGTTTTTAGACATTGTAATTAAGAATTGTTACATGTTATATCTTGATGAGTAAAAAGGTGTTGACAAGACTGAGCCGGTAAATAACTCGACTTCACGTAAATTTTGTAGGTTTCTTTCTTTTCGTGAAAGATTTCAAAGAACTTGATCGACTGTATTCCTGCACAGGGCTGAAAAATAAACTGGGCAAAGAAGCTCCACTTCTCCCCCAGGGTAAGAATTGAATGCACCAAATATCCACTTTTTACAATTTGTACAATGCCAATAGAAAAGTGTCATGGAGCCAAACTTTACTAGACGGTGGAAGCTTGTGGTAAAAGGACCTGAAATCTAAAAATGAAATTTACTGAGAAAGCAGAGAGAGATTTCTCAGAGGATAAATCATCTGTTAAGGATTATGTGTTGTACACGGCCTGATAAAAAAAAAAAACACCACTCACTGTCAGCAGCGTTGCATCGTTTGACAGCTACTCCACATTAACGAGAGAGGACAGGGCTGTTATTAGTCTGGCAGTGATTGATTAATCGATGATCACGTGCCCGGCTCTGGCCCCACATCCTCTGAGAGTGCGTGTGAAAACATGGACGTGCGAAGGAATCATCGATCTATGTCAGTGGGCGTCGAGAGCACGAGGGATAAATACCAGTTTCATCACAGACGGATAATCAAGCATTGTTTAGTTTTTTCCGTGCATTGTGATGTAATGCAAATAATGTCGGTGTGTTAGGTGGCTATAGAAAAAAAAACAATCACAAGTTGCTGGTTTCTTCCTGAATGTCCCCAAATAGAAGAGTGAAGTCAGTGTTGGGATGTAACAAGGTACATTTACTTTTTTACTGTATTTAAAGGTCCAGTGTGTAGAATTTAGTGAGATCTAGTTGTGAAGTTGCATGTTGCAGCTCTTTACCCCTCACCTCACCCTCCCCTTTCAAACAGGAAAGAGAACCTGTGGTAGCCTTCAGTTGTCATAAAAACTCAAAAGGTGTTTAGATTGTCCAGTCTGGGCTGCTGTAAAAAACATGGCGGCCTCCGTAGACAGAACCCCCTCCCGACTAAGCAAGTACTTCTACTTTAAATTCTTTGCAAAAAGTGCTGCTAATGTGGTTCTCTGCTTGCTGGAGTACAATCTTTTTTCCTATTTATTTGTACTTTAGCTTAAAAATTGCAAAATTGCATTTGTAAAAAATGATAGTCTATGTATTTGATTGAGATGATGACATTTTCTCTCTGTATTGAGAAACGTGTTTCTGAAGTTGTAGGCCATAGGTTAAATATTTTGTTGAAAAGTTCTGGAGGGGAAAATAAACTATCACTGGTCTGATGTATGCCATGTAATATCAATGACCGTCCAAAAATAAAGAATAGAGAAAAAAAGGGGGTTTAATGGCTTTCTGAATTGTGTTCTGCTGAATGATGCCAGCGTTTCCTTCAAGGTTACACACAACATGCAGCTTGTTTGATGAGCAGGCTGAATAAAGGTCAGCGAGCTGAGGTAAAAACGACACCGAGACATACACCTGATCCCCGAACAAGACAATCACAAGACACTGTTTACCCAATGGTACAAAGCCCAACATGTGTAGTTTAGTCGGCCAGCATCAAATCAGTGTTTGTGACGTGAACTGGTGTCACACAATCTGGAGCCGCACAGCGCTGAGACTCAGTAAAGACTGGAAAACTGGATCTGTGCTCTCCATTTCAAGGCTGCTGTGTTGCTTGGCTGAGCCCAAGCACGGAAACCGGGAGAAAGGAGAAGCAGCAGAGGCAATAAGTGCAACCTGCACCTATTTTGTCAGGTCACTACCAATCAGGTCGACAGGTGATGTTGTGAGTTTCATTGTGCTTCAAGACGTCTCAACTGTGTCTAACTCAATTCAGGGGCTGCACGCTCTGGAGGAAGTGGTCCTCCTGTCCCACGAAGGATGTCGAGAAGGCCGAACCAATATGACACAGTCTAGTCTACAGAGGCATTCCTCACCTCACCTTGTCCAACCTTATTGTTGATACCTAGCAACAGAGCTCAAGTTCGACACAACGAAAAAGTTTGGATGCCCCTCGGTATTAGTAACCTGCTGTGTAACATTAGATACTGGTGTCTCATTGCCACATTGAAAAACAGTTAATCACAGAATGAATGGATGAACCTGGGATAGGTTGGGCCAGGAAGGGACGCCTTAGTTTCTCTGGGATGGAAGTATGAATTTATCGAAATCTAGTTGCTTGAGATATTGGAAAAAATCGAATGACCATGGGAGAAACTAATTAAAGTCTGCAAATAAACCCAGAAGGGCTGCCCGGGTCAGAGTTTTAGAGGAGCTTACAACGAGGAGGAGGTGGATAAGTTATTGTCACAAAGAAGGCGGTTGGCTCAGAAAGTCAGGAGGCGTATGGTTAGATGGGCGGCTTAGTGGATCACCGTATGTCTGATGTGAGAGTTATACTGTGGGGACGGAGACGAGGAATCGGAGGAAGGAAAGACTGTGTGGGAAGTAAGGGGCACGATGACGGAGGTATGGAAAATCTGGCAGGAGTCGTGTCCTTAACTGTAGTGTAAATTAATATTTAAAGGCAGAGCTGCCAAGATAGAGCGAATGCCAGAGAGAGCAGCACTGTCACTCTTTCCCCCCCACAGCTGTAATGGCTTTAAGGGCTAGACTCCTCTCTGAGCCTGGAGGAAAAAGCACCTAAACACACACACACACACTGACTTCATCACCTCACCATTGCCAGAGAAGAGAACAACAATGTCAGGCTCCTGTATCATCCAGCGAGAACACAGCAGTTTGTTCCCTTATGAGCGGAGTTAACTTGGAGTCGTCTCACAATCGTCCCGTGTGTGAGTGAGTCACCTCAAACAGGCCATTCAACAACAGCTTGACAAGAGCTCCATTGTGCTTCCTGCTCCTGTGTCATCCACAGAGAGTTTGAGGAAATGAAGTTTAGAAAGTTTAATGTCACATCAAAGCTTGAGTATTGCTAGTTTTATGCCTCCTTGCCACCGACAGCCAGTGTTTGCAGGTTTTCAGGTTGCCGTCCATTCAGTTTCTGTGACCTTACAAAACACCTCAGGAACACCCTCAGGGGGAATTATGTAAATGTGGTACAAATTTGGTGCAACCATTCACTTACATTCAAAGATGAACTGATTAGATTTTGGTGGTCAAAGGTCGAAGGTCAAGGTCATGTATTCATCTGTGAACAGGGTCTCCTGAAATCAACTGTAGAGCACAACCATGTCATACGGAACTGCTTAAAGAGATGAAATGAATTTGCAGCACTAAGTCAAACTGTCTGATCTGAGATTCTCCAAAATTCGACCTGATATCATTGTTTAGATCATCGCACTTACATCTCAAGGTCATGCAGGCGAGGAGTTGACGCCAAAAAACTTTTCAAGGTCACCAAAGTCTGATCACTGATGTCTGTATGATTCATCATCCGGGGACCAGGACTTCCTGTTCAGCAACACTTTAAAGAGCTACCTGTAGTCTGGGTAGTAGATCATAGTTGAAGGTGTCAGCACAACTAAACAAATGTTCACTTTCCTTGTCTTTGGCAGACTCTTTTTTTGTAAGTGACATTTTCTCCAATCTCCCACCTGTGTAGTTTGACATTTAACGTCTTTTTGTTTGTTTTTTTACAGTGCACTCATGTGTGAGACATTTCCAGACAGCGTCAGCGTATCGACTGCAACACTAAAACAGATAAATGCAGGATCGGGCGGAAGCACACGTGCGTCACAACACATAGTGGTGTCCTGTGATGATACAAAAACACAAACTACGTCTGTCTGTGTTTTATACAGCCAGTGGTGACGCACCATGTCACAGCAGCATCTGTCTGCCGGCTGACCTTAACCTCTGACCCCCAAACTTAATTTCTCTTTCAGGCCAAACCTGTCATGTGTAGTTCAGGGATTTTATAGCACAGATTAGAGTTTGTTAATTAAGAGGGATTACACTCTCAACTTTTTTTTATTCCAGGAATTTAAATAACTTCATATGTCGCATTTAGGATCTGCCTGACATTGACATTTTGTCTCAGCAGCTTAAATCTCTGCATATTCCATCTGCATATATCCTGCACACTGCGTGTCATTTACAATATTCACTTTCAAGCTCACTATGTAGACTAATTCTTTTTTTTCAACCCAGCCCTGTAAATTATGTTTCACCCTCTGTCAGCTGCAAATAAACCTCCCATTCACTCATGTGGACATTTATTTAATAACCAATTTGCAGCTAAGGCCCTGCAATCAATATCTCGGCATCAGTCTGTTCTAGCTCCGAGAATTTTATGTGAGGGAATCTACTTGCTTGGAGATGCACATAAAAACAATGGTGTAACAAAAGGAGAACAACGGTCTTGAATCAATATAAGAAAAAGTAGTAAGGTTCTTCTCTTAAAGGTATAACTTTAATTATACTGAGGGTTTTCATTATCCTGATGATGAACTATAACCAACTGTCTATGAGCCATTCTCTTATATATATGGGTTTTAAAGAACGGATGAACGCCTACAGAAAAAAATATTTGTTGCTACATTATTTACCAATGTGGTTTGGTCTGCCTTCATATAATGGAGCTAATGAATGACTCAGTGAGCTCTATAAATAGCTCAGCCTTTTTTATTTTGCATGACACATTCAATTTGTGCAGACTTTTATATAATAAAGGATTCAATTGAAAGCGAGTGGGTGCTTTATATTCCCAGTCTGCTTTTTTTTTCCATATTATCATATTGTTATTCATCTACTGAGCAGTTACAATACAAAAATAACGTTTGTTCCCATTTTAACACCTTTTTGCTGAGATGATGCTGACAATAAAATGAGTGCACTATATCTTTATCTATCTAAATAATCTATATGCAATTATTACATTTATATAAGCTTTAAGTGGTATATTGCTATTAAATCTGCTCAAATGGAGAATTATGCTGATTCACGCATAATTATACAAATGTGGATTGAAGTTGCTGTAAATTATTATTAATTCAGTTACAAGTATATTTTCCAAGTATTTGTATAATTACTGCACTATTTTAAACTGTAGAGACCAGGTCATATTTCAACTGAATGGCCAATAAGATTTAATACACACAATGTAAAAGTCCCAACCAGCCGACACTGTCTCTCCTTACACACACACACTCACACACACTCTGCAGCTGTGTTCTCATTAAAGCAGGACAAATGAGGAAGAAGGCAGGTGGACGTTTTTTTCATGAGTGGACCAGAGGGCACGGCACCTTTCACAGACCTGACATCGCACTTTCATTAGCAACAATGATTTGGCCACGGTCCCTCAGGCCGCGCTCACATAAAACAGACCGAAACAACGGTTGTAAACTTGTGTAAATCTGTTTAATGGTTGAATAAAGTTCTGTTTTACTTCAGTGGTCTTGTAGTACATATAATTAATCACACTAAACTGCTGATAGAAAATAGATATGCTGTATCCTCCTTCTTAATTATTAATTCATGTCATTATTATGCCATACATTTTAATAGTAGGAGTGTTACGCTCATCAGGATGGAAAAACCTCTGAGCCACATTGATGATGACACCCTCACTTTGTGTGTCGCGGTGACAGGTGGACAAGTCCAAAGTGGTAACGTATCATCACTGCCCAACATAAACTCAATCTGTCAAGGTGGCCAACACACAGATGTCTGGCTGCTCAAACATCTTACTGTAAACCTGCTCTAACAGATGTTCTCAGCCACTTAGGGGCAACACAACCAGATGTAAACATTATTTGGACGTATTATCACCTGTTGATACAATGAACTTAGGAAACAGTTGCACGTGTTATGAATCTTGAAGTTATGACGTAACATTAGCACACGTTTTGAGTTATGTTGGTTTTCACCTGTCTAATATTCACTCTTTGCTTCTGATCTCTATCACCTCCTGAGTTAAGATTCTGTATCTTTAGCGGCTAAATGCTCCACTATGTTCATCTGTCTGAAACACAGGGGAGAGTGAACCACATCAGTAATGTTGGAGGCTCCAAAACCAAAACAATGAGCTGAAAGATCCTATACCAGTCCATAGAGCCCAAGGGATCTTTCATAGTATGCATTGTTCATTTTGACACATCTAAAAACATTTTCTAAAGAATCTTCATTTCTGAGTGGTTTGGCAACTTATTGTAGAAGGCTCCGATGGTAAATTTAGTACTTAAACATTTTATTGGAGTAAAAGTACAAATAAATAGACAAATATCTACTCAATCAAAAGTTAAAGTGTCAAATTTACTTTTGTATTGAGTATCTGAAAGCAAAGTCCCTAATGCAAAATCAATTACATTATTGACTGTGCCCACTGTATAAATTAATGAAAAATAAATGTACTTAAGTTAAGTACACATACATGAAAAATGTACATAAGTAGAGTGGCAAATTGTGTTGAAACCTGCTATTCTTTTATTATTACTATTATTATTACGCTGTTATATGTTCAAGTCAGGAAGGAGGATTTGAGACACATCGTCAATCTCCCAACTAAGAACTTTAATTTAAATGAGCCACTGGATTTAGTTTTTCTTTGTTTAGAAAACAGAAATCCTGGGTTACACCTTTCATCTTAACGTAGGACAAAACTTTTCAAATTAATAATTTAATATGGTAGAATCTAACATATTTCCATTGAGCAAAGAAAACTGTCAAATGCATTTGTGATGCAGCGTTTGCTCAACGACATCCCTGCTCTGACGTCCTTTCTCTGCAACCAAACAATATATCATGTGCTTATCGAGCAGATGGCACAAACAGCCCTTGTCATATCCATGCTGCAAACGCCCTGGGACAAAAAGACTGAGTGGCCCTTCAGCGCTGATGGTTAACAAGTAGGCGAGCAGCCGCTAGAGAAACTGGAACATCTGGTAAGAGGAGAACAGGTCGAGGAGCTGGCACGGATGCTGGGGTTGAATATCTGACACCTCAGTGGGGCGATGGAGGGAGAGTGGGGTCAGTACGGAGATACTTCGATCACATGTCAACCGGTCAAGTTAGACTCATGGTATCAGACGTATCTGTTTTTTGTCTGTGTTTGTTTGTCAATTAGCAGGACAACGCAAGAACTACTCAACCCAATTTCTCCAACATTTTGTAGAGGAGAGGGACATGAGCAAAAGATGAACTTATTAAATGTTGGTGTAGATCATTTTTCACTTTCTTTAACACTGTTTTTCAACATTTAACTTGTTTTTCAAAATTTGTCAGAGAATAATCAATGGATCCTAAAGAGGCTGCGTTTCGCGGAGATGACATCTGAGGCAGAACAGAATGGACAGCAATAGTCTGTCCAGTGGAGGTCGGCTGCAAGGGATTTATTAAAACATCCACCACGAGGTTGCTCAAAGAGCTAAGAATCCACAGACAAACCCTGCACCAGACCATGAAAGAAACATCACAGACTGCAGAACGCGGCAGCCAATGACTCCGGATCAGGAGGAAAGACCCTTACTGTGCCCCACGATGTCATGGGCACACACCATGGTCTGATCAGCCTGTGGTGGCCCTTAGAGGAGGGTGTATTGTGATCAAACGGCCAAAACAACTAATGACAGGAAGGTATGTATTCCATGATGTGTCCCTAACATCCACTGGTGATCCCTGAGACCTTCGGGTGGTTGGCAACTCAACAGCAATCTAGTCCGGAAGACTAGATTGGAAGGGATATTCACCTAGCCTGGATGCCAGACGAACTTAGCCCCGCCCACAACATTTTGGTCGGGCAGTTCGGTCTGGAGTCGCTCCATTGGGAAAAAATTATGAGGCGTTTTCAACTGACCAGGAAGTAAAATTCCTCTTCGCTCAATTGGATAGACCTACAACCAATCAGAGCAACGTAGTATGTGACGTATGCTAAGCAACGCATTGTGAGTTATTTACTAACGCCGGGTTCACACCGGACGCTTCAGCGCAGCACCAAGCCTTAAATAACAGCTGGCTCCCATCCACTCCCATGTTAAAACTTTGTGCCGGTCACACCGGAGGCTGAAGCACCGCGAGGCAGCCTTGGCGCAGCGTGGTGCTTCAGCCTCCGGTGTGACCGGCACAAAGCCGTGCAGCGATCTACTGGATCAACGGGTGATATTATTAGCGCTGCCCGGCGGTTCAGCGTCGCTTCAGTGTCCGTTGTGAACAGCCAAGCGCCGGGGCGATAGGGATTAGCGCGGTGCTCTGGCGTCGCCTCCACGTTCTGTGTTCCTCTTTCAAAATGAATGCGCTGTCGATGTCTTCTAAAACAGACTCAATGGCAGCATCTACACATCTCAGCTCGCCAGCGGCAGGCATGTTTGTTGAAAACGAATTCAACCCGAGGGCACTGTGATGACGTGGTTGATTACGTTACCGTTGATCATCTGTCAATCATCGTATAAAGCCCGCCCTGACAATCTGATTGGCCCGGTCCGGCCATAATTTTTTCCCAATGGAGCGACTCCAGACCGAACTGCCCGACCAAATCTGTTGTGGGCGGGGCTAAATTCGTCTTCGCTAATATTCACCATCTTGTCCTATATGTTCTAAAAAGATCGATCAATTCAGGCATGTTTAGGAGACTGATATTTCTAAGTATATTCAATTTGGTAATTCATTTAAATGTGATTTTAATGATGGTAGTGATGGGCCTTGGGGGAGGTTATTTCTTTACTGGGAGCCGTTGTAGCTGGATTCTGTACGGCATTTTTTTTTCACACTAACGAAGGAGGGCGGCGCTGTGACCATACCTACGATCATGTGGTTGCACACGTCACAGAATGTCGGCTTCTTGAAGATGTGCTCCATGAAGCAGTGTCCCGCAGAGTCCACCTGCAGGGGGTTGCGCAACTGGGAGCGCGACGTGGGAGGAGGAGCGCTGGGGATGGCCGGAGGCACCGGCGGGATGGGGTGGTTGGCGGTGTGCGGCGGGGCCATCCCGATGTTGCAGAGGTGGCCCGTGCTGCTGCTCACGTCGGAGAGCAGCTCGGTCTTGTTGTCATTGCTGGTGCGGAAGAAGTTGTCGGCGCTCTTGCTGCGGATGCTCTTGGTCTTGAAGGACAGCGATCGCTTGAGTCTCTGGAGCTGAACAGAGAGAGAAAAGAGCTGAAGGAAACTGGAGATTAACGAGGGGAGAGATTGATAGAGGAGAACAAGGTGGGACGTAAAGGAGATCAATATTTGGAAATAAACTAGATAAATCACTACCTGACAGAGTCTCTACGATGTCTCGGGTAAAGAAAATACCATCGCAACAGGCAGCGCTCAGCGGAAAACCTCTGATCCCCTACCTGCACTGTAATGTGATTTCCAGGTTGGGTCGATGCATTATATCAACCCTATTTCTCACACGCTGTGCCGTCTCTCCTGGCTTCAGCCTCCATCAATCTCATTAGCTTCCTCTTTTACAGTAATGCTATTCTAAATGCTCCACGCTGACAACTCCTCATTTAACCTCTCAGTGTGCACTTCCTCCCCAGTGAAACACACTTAATTCTGGGCTCACGAGCGTCATAAAGATTCTCTGAGCTAGTGTAATGAGATTTTATGGCTCCTGGCTGGTGGGTGTGTGGCTGCCGGTCTCTGACTGATCTGGAGAAACAGTTTATCTTTTGAGGTAATTGATGGGTAAAGGCGAGGACTTCTAATGACCCTGCACATAGCACAGGCCTGGATGTACAACTGTAAACAGGTAAACATTTGTTTTCCTGCTGGATGCTCGAGATCCGTAATCTTGTTTGCCGTTGATGTTTCGGCAAACGTGCAAATAGTTTTTAGTGCTTTTCATTGCAGCTTCGGCACGGTGAAGTTCAATCCCTTCTGCGGGGTCAGTCTGGAAACAATCAATTTGGACCCTTTCTAAACCATTACCACCCACACACACGCACACACACACATGAGTGCACACACTGGTTCGCACACACACAGACATGAACATAAAACACAGACACATTTTCTTGCAACCTGTAGTCTTCTTTTAGACACCTTAAAAGGAAACTGCAGTACAATATAATGATGGAAATAATGGTTCCATCTTTATATATTTATATATATATTTGTTGTGGTGACAAACGATGCTACACTTATTTTCTGTAGTTGTAAATGTTGAGTTATTAATTGAAATTAATAAATGCAACATTAAAAAAGTAAAAAATAAAATAAAATATATGCAGTCCCAATAAATAAAGATATCCCAAATGAGACAAAGTGAAGTATTGTGCGCATGCATAGAGGAGATCATGCTGTGTTTGATGACACTAAATCCATAAGAGGTATGTCATAGCATAAAGCTGGAGGGTTAATGAAGGTTGGGAAAGATAAGGCAAATAAACAAAAACTAAAATGTATTGCATACAATGTAATTAAATAAACCTGCAAAGTAAAGAGTGCCCTCTAGAAACATGGGGGATGATGGATTGAACCGTGTTTGGCATCCACGTAACTTAAGTGATCTGTTAGAAGCAGTGACTGTTATAGGTGAAACGGCTTTTACCCTCACGCACATGCAGCTACAGTAAGTTACCATGGACTAAAACCAGCAGGACGCTACAGTTTGTGTACAGGCTCACCTTGCGCTTCTGGTGTTCAGGCCTCACAGTATTCTTTAAGGAGGAATAAAAACACAGACACACACAGCTTTACTCGTCGGAAGTAAACTAATTCAGTCTCCTCAGTCAGGAGCTCACTCTATTTGTCCTGAATGTGAGATTGATTGAACACTTTATTCTATATGGGGAAGGCGAGTGCGGCCGTTTGGCAGAAGCTTTAAAAAACGATGTGGGAAAAGTCAGCCAGGAGAAAGTACCCAGTGACGACACATGCCAAAGTGATAGCGCTCATGCTGGAGCCGTCAAAAAATAAAAACAGAATGCATCGGTGGAGATGCACTCGGCCATCCCCACTGCAGCTGAGAAACCTGACGAAGACCGATCCTCAAAAACAACCTTTACCTCCGCCATGGAGTTTAAATTTTCTTCTCTGTTTGTTTCTTAGTTAAAAGAATTTCCTAAAACTACAGGACCAATTACCACAAAACTTAGTGGGAGGATGCGGTATGGGTCAGGGAGGTACCCATTAAATTTTGGGTGTACATTTATTTTCACATTTCACATTCTAAAACATTTTCCTTGATTTTCTGAGAGCATAATTCATTAATATTTATGAAACTGACCGGTGCATTCAGGGGTCTGATTCATGAGTGTGTACAATTTGGTGCAGATACAAATAAAAATCGGGATCTAGTGAATCAGGATCTAAACATGGTTTCATAGGAGGACTGTCGGGCCTTGTACTCTTCTTAGTGCCTTTGTAGATTTTGAGATAAGATACGAGAAAATAATCCTTAATTAGTCCCACAAATTTGTAGTATTACAGCAGCTAGAGTGCAAAGGCATCAACAAGTAATAAGTAAAGGGAACTTTTTCATCAAGAATCCACCCTCTGATCTGGATCCACACCAAAATTTAAGGGATTCTTCCTTGATTCATAGAAACGGGCTCAGTAGTTTTGCGTAATCCTGCTAACTAATTGACAAACTAAACCAAAGGTATATCTGTAAAAAAAAAAGAGAAAGCGTGGGTCTAATCTATGACAGCAGTGGAGTTACTGTTGCATCACTACCACGATGACGGTAGTCCAATAACGTTCTGCTAATTGTAGTAGTCTGGGCAACATGTGACCCACATAGATGGCAAATCGCCTGAGGCGGCTGTGGATCTCTATCACACAGCCTACTTTTCTACATCGGCCACAAGTAGAACGTGTATAAACCCTAAATGCTGCCTATGAATACATATGTGCATGATAAGAATAAAGCAATATTGCTTCCTTTACCACTACAGCACATCATGGACTCTGTTTATAGCCTTAAAAAAGAACTTTAACAGCTTTTACATCCTCTAAATACCATAATCACAATTAAGTGATCTTATGCAGGTTGAGGTCTTTAGAGTTTAATCCATCTTGTGTTTATCTAAGGTTGTTTCCTTGCATGGTTTCATTTCACTGTGTTATTCTGATGGGTATCCTACAAACTGAGGCTGATGTGTTGAAGTAAACTGAGTCTCTTAAAGGCACTTGTTTTTTTCTGTCATGTTTGCAGAGCTCTTTATATTATTCAAGTCCATCTCTGTAGTGTGATAACCTCTTTAAATAAAATAATGATCATTAGAATCTGGTTATTAAAGCTGTTTTATAAAGACTTTGAGTTTGAATGTCTGTTGTCAATGTGAATTATAACAATTAACACCATATGGCTTCCTTTACCACGACCACTCACCGTGGACATATTTATAGCCTTGTCAAGAACTTCAAAAGCTTTTTACATCCTCATAAATACCTCATGGATCAATTTAAATACCATAATAAAATAATAAGGTGATCTTGAACAGTTTACAGACTTTTTCCTATTAAATGACACTGTTATTGATGCTATAGATCAAGTTACAAGGAAAAATGTGCACAATATTGAGTTTAAACTCTACATTAAAGTACTTTGTGTTTTCTTATTTGTAAAGCTGAATATATTATTAAAGTCCATCCCTGCAGTAGATACTATGATATCCTCCTTAAATATAATAATGATAATAACCAGGATCAGGTTTTTTTGAGAAGGACTGAGGGTTTAAAATATCTCTTGTAAAGATTTATTTATCATGTTGATAAGTGTGTTTGCTCTGACCCACTATTAAGAGTTGGACTGGTGTACAGTGCCATCACAGTCTATGAGTTTGAGCTTGTGTTCATAACACCAGGACTGTCTTACCTTGGTTTCCTGCTGGCTGGGGTTCGCACTCTTGGGGGATTTCTGCGTCTCATTCTGCTCCTGTTCGTCCTCCTTGTCCCCACTTTCATCCTGAGCCATGTTGGCCGGCGGGATCATCTCTCTCTCCCTCTCTCCCTCTCCCTTTCTTTCTGCGATCTCTAACAAAAATAAACTGTTGTGCTGAAGAGTTTGTTTTGTTCCACCAGCTGTTTACATCGTTTCCATTCCTCTGTAGTCACCGTGACCCGAGAGCGGGAGGAGGAGGACCGGACATCCAGACCCGCTGGTGCTGCTGTGAGAGGAGGGTAGATCCGACTCTCACGGGGGGAAATGTGAGAAAGAAAGAAGCGTCTCCCTCGGTCAGAAGTTAAATCTGTGTCCGCTCCAGCTTCAGATTGCCCCGTCCGGCTACAAGAAGCTTCTGCGTGGATCGTGCCGTCGTGCGTAATCCTGCCAAGACATCTCCAAATCCACGCTGCGCTCTGTGCGCCTCACTCCGCACCAGCAGCAGCACACCGAGGGGCGGGGAGCTGAGAGACACCGAGGGAGGGAAGGATGGGGAAGGAGGAGAAATGTGACACTGACACTCTGTCCTGCCAAAATCCCACATAGAAACATATCTAATGCGGTTAAACTGAGTCACCACTTCCAAGTACGAGAAAAAAGAGGCAGGACTTCTTCTTGTGAAAGCGAAAGTATATCACTTCACAGTCTTTACTCGTCTAATATTTGAAGATTACATAACTGTAATCTAAGTGTAGAAAGATGGTACACAATCTATTATGATACTGACCTGTTAAAAGCAGTGGTTCCCAAACTAGGGGTTGGGCCCCATGGTGGGGTCACAAGACACAAAAACAGGGTCGCAAGGTGATTACAATTTAAAAGCAATTCATAGCAATAATTGTTTAAAAAGCTAAAAAACAGCACGTTAAATTTAAAATAAAACCACTTACTAATCATCAGCCTTCAGGTTTTTGTGATTATGGTAGATTCGTGATAGCATCAATTCAGCAGGTTGATTTACAGCACCGCAGGAAACGTGTGCCACAAGGGATTTTAGTCAATTTGTCAACAACATTTTGAAATAGACATTAACTTGACAACTTTAAAGATGAGAAGTTCAATGCCACTCAGTTTAGGTTTAGCATTAGCATGATCAGAAGCTTCGATTAGCATATATGGAGAGAATATAGCATATATCAGAATATATGTTTGATACGAAAACAAGTGTAAAAAGAAAAAAAGAAAAATGATTCGTTTTATTTGAGGAAAAAAGATACATGTTAATAAATGACATTTAAAGATGTTTATGAATGGGCTTTATGTGGTCTTTTTGTTTAGCTCTCGAAATAGAGAATGATTCAGTATTTACCTTTTATTAGTTTTTTTAATCAAACAATTTGCTGGCTGTATGTTCAGGTGTTCTTAGAAGAAACCGCTAATGTGTCCCTCTTTAGTCTTTAGTCTTTAGCTCACCAGTCAGCCAAGAAAACGATGACTCTTTTGAATATATTTTCACATCGATATGCCATTATATTGGAAATCACACTTTAAGATTTTGCGGTGATATAAGGCATCTTGCCTGCTTCAGATGGGATAGGTGTGATGGCCGCTGTAGCGATGCATCACGCTGTGTCCGTCCAGGCCCCCCTGTGATGTGATGTCCTTGAAGCGATGCTGTGGGACGAAGGAGGCAGGCACCAGACTGCAGACTCCTCATTCTGACAGGAACGCAGACTCCCACACAGTCCAGTCCACATAACCAGCTCTCCTTCGGATCAGCAGGGAATTCCTCCCTAAGAAGATATCTACATCGTCTGAAATTAGACAAATGTGTCAAAAAAAGGGGCTTAGAATAACAAGGAATCAAACAAAAATACACTATTATTTGACAGGCCAGCCATCAGTCTGTCAGACTGTGGGTTTGTTATTCTGCGTATCCTCCGCCACTTGTGAAAAACAAGCTCTTTACAATTCCTCAAAAAGCATCAGCTTGACAGGCATTCAGGGAGTGAAGATGTGTCTAGTGTTAAAGAGCCACACAACAGAGACAGCACTGACGGACGGAGGAAGTGCAGGGATGTTTGTGTGGTATTAAATGTCTGGGCAATCACATACATGTGTGTCTGCAGTAAATCACTGATGGAGCCGAGGTTACAGGTTGTTGTAAAGGGTATGGTGAGAATAGAAGGTTTGAAAAAGGGGCCATTTGTCCACAGGTGGTCTGGATTTATTAACAAGGAAGAGAAAACTATGCATTCAAATTCATTTTAGAGAGATAATTTCAAATTCAGTCTCCGTGCTAGTAGAGTGTGGATACCCGGCTTGATCAGTTTTGTATCAGGCTTGGAAGGGTTCAGACAGACAAATGGGGCCTGAGCCCTACTCTGATATATAAGTGTCCTTGGGTAAGACACTGATCCTTAAACGTTCTGAATGTAAGCGCTGTAGGAATGTGTGTGTGGATGTGTGGTTTGATTGTCTGTCTTGATAAACTAGAAAAGAGCTGTATAAATGCCTTGTTCAGAAAGCATCAGGATGACACTTGTTAGGTGTGCTCCCTAAGTTGCTATATATGAAACTAAAAATAAGTGGATCAAATGTAAACAATGTTAAAAAAAGATATGAACTTTGGTCCAGACTTTGGTTCAAACTTTCAGATGTGAAAACGTCTGTAGAGAGTCGACCTTGGACCGGGATCGATTCTTATTTTCAAGGTCAAAAGTGAACTGTCAAACCTCCTTGTTCACTTTGTTCATTGTAAATCACAGGATGTTTTTTTAAATGGTCTCAGTGGTGTTAACAAAAAACTGTAGCAAACTGGCGACCATAAATAAACGAGCAACCCAGCAACAGAGAGGGGGCAAAAGACGATCCCCCAAATTAGTCAGAGTCAGCCAATCACAGGGTGAGTCAGTGAAGCATCCGTGCATGTATGTCTATGTGGCATGTGTGTGTGTGTGTGTGTTGTTACCGTGAATCGTGTCGGCAGAAAAAGCCAAATGTATGACCAGTTGTGCGAAGAAGCAAGAGAGCAGAGTGTGAAGGAGGGACAGGGAGACAACAGTATCATTTCCTCTGTCTCATCTGCTCTGGCCCATCGCAGTGGAAGGAAGGCGTGAAAAGAAAAGAGAGGCAGACAAAGTGATGGAGGAGAAGGAGAGGATGGAGCAGAGGATAGAGAAGCGACAGGGGTTGATTATTCCAGATGAAACGATTCACCAACGTGAAGACCTGAGTTGTGTTGTTGCTGATTTTTAGGACTTATTGGGTCTGAGCTTCTTTTTATTGAAAGTACTTTGATCTAAAAGGGGAAGGTGCTGTTAGCTTTGATCACATCATGTTATCATCTCTTAAAACTAAACAGGAAACATGACTTCTGGTTACCATTTTGTTTTTATGTTTATTCCTCATGTTCTTATTAGCATTTGTAAGTAAATTATTATATCATTTAAAAGATATATTTCTGTACTAACCCTAACCCTAATGTCTCTAGTGTTTATTTTCCCTTTGGGATCATGACTATTGAGAATATGAATGCCTGCAGATGTGGTCTCTGAATATATTTCTTCATAAATCTAAATAATTGTGCACACGACAGCAGCATATGTTTTCTTATCCAAAAGTTGTTTTAGTTTTTATACATATGTGAAATGCTGAAGTTGGCAATAACATAGTGATGACGAAATGTAACACTATTCATTATAAAATCACATCTTAATATCTATTTTATACTACAATAAACATTTACATGATCAAACCCGGAGTTAAATGTGTGTGACAGACGTGTTGATAAGAGTTTGTATTTTGGGAAGTGCTTAGTATCTGTCTGTGTGTGTTTGTGTAAGTGTAACCTCCTGGTTCACTTGCTGCTTTCTACCACTGAGTTTTAAATGGATGTTATACAGTATGAGTGCCTCGCTGCATATTTAATGATTTCACACATAAACGTGTTGCATTAGTCAAAAGAAAAAAAGGCAATTTTTGCCTTTGGAGGATCAGAGGAATCTCCCGATGTCTAAACTGCTGCTGACTGAACTCAACAAACCCTGAGAATCAGAAGAATCCAACTAATCCAGACAATTTATTCATTTGTATTCATTCTAAACCTTTGTTTTTGAGTAAATTTCATATGTCTGTCAATTTATCTGAATTGTTTGCTTGTTCTTATTTTATCTACAGTGACACTAATCAGGACTGTTTATATTTATTTATTTAATTCATTTCTTTCATTGAATCTTGAGTTTCTGTCTTCCCTATTGTACAAGCACTTTGAAACCATCTTCTGAAGAGTGCTATATAAATAAAGTTTATTATTGTTATCATAATTTGTACACAGGATTATGTACACTATCAACGCTCAGATTGATATATTTAATATAAAAAATATATTAAACAAGTTGAATTTCGGACCCGGCAGTTGTGCTTGATCAAGCTAAGGCAATCCAGCTGGCATCACTTGAATCACATCACTGGCCTGCATGACCAAAAGCTAAATAAACCCTCAAAACAGTGACGATGTTTTGCATTATTAATCAAATGTGAAATCTGTGCGAAAAAAGAAAACACAAGGCTCAATGGAACACAAGATTTGACATAATGGAACCAGTTGCAAAAAAAAACAAAACAGTTAACCTCTCAGCAACTAAATAATAGCCCCTGCTCAAAGACCAAATGGCCTAAATGAATAGAGTATATCTCTGCAACTTTGTCGTCTGTATGAATAATCCAGGTATCTGTATACAGGTAATACTTCTGAGATGTCTGTACACATACAAGCATTGGTGTAGATGTTAGTGAGTCCGATTAAATGAAAAATGGAACACAACAGAAAGAAATAAAAGAAATGACAGATTTAAAGTGAACGTAATATTACAGTTGTCGGCACAAAACCTGCAGCAATTCGTAGCATCATATCTGAACATTATCCGGGCTAAATTTCATACTAATAAAATGAAGCAGAGCAAAGAGAGAGGTTTTATTTGAGATTTGGACATGTGGAATCTCTAAATCACCAATTGGCATCTGTACAATTTGAGGTGTTTCACATCATTTCACTTCCCATCTAAATGCAACTGTGAATACTGCTCTCTGAATAGCACTCTGCGTAATGCCGTCTTTTGACATCAATAACTGTCAATCCTGGGGAAATATTTCAAGAAATTCACCAAAACTTAAAGAAAAACATAAGTCGCAAAAGAAATAGAAGTGGTTGTAAGTGATTTATTATTCATTGTTAAATCGAGATTAATTGACACATATTACATTAGTTTACATTATATTTCATTTAGTTGACGCTTTTATCCAAAGCGACTTACAACAAGTGCATTCAACCCCGAGGGTACAGACCCAGGACAACAAGAATCAAGAAAGTACAATTTCTTCAAAATAAAGCTAAACTACGAAGTGCTATAAGTAAGAGCCATTTAAGTGCTACTACATTGTTAGTTTCAACACATGAAAGTGATCAACGCTTCTATAACAACTTCTACCAAACCCCACATGGTTGAACTGTGATTTGTTCATTTTTCTCAGCTGAGTTGTCACGTCCCTCAGAGCTAACGGCTGTTTACACTGTGGGTAAGAGCAGATCGTGTTTTCTTGTAAATAGTTGAATGCGGTCGATGACGTTTCCGCTCATTGTGTCTCAAGTCCCGGGAGGTTACAAAATCCCGTCTCCAACGTTGTCACACTCTCACGTGCCAAGAAAACTCTGCATCATGCCCCTTTTCTGGAGAGTTAGCAGCTCTCGGAGAATCAACATGTCAGCCTGCTATTCTTGGGAGTGTAGTTTCCTGCTCATGCACACACGGCGCTCGCATCTGTTTCTAGTGCCGACGAGACGTGACCCGTGTTGAATGCTGTCATCGGTTTTATCGCATTCAAGGCAGGAGTGAAGGGCTGACAGAACGAACGTAGTGCAGCAGCTATAAATAATGATGTGTCTATTTTTTATTGTTATTGCTCTCCTCCAGATTGATTACACTGACTTTTTAATAGCCCCTGAGGAAAATTGATGGGAGTACGACTTTCTAGCTGCAGATGTAAGATTATTGTCATTGTTATTATCGGTGGTCCCCTTTGTGGCATGAAAACTTTTTAATTTAACACTGCAGCGGTTCTGTCATTTATATGGATCACAAGGCCTCACAAAGTATTTCTGTGGAACACAACAAATGAGACGATTTCACAGCAAACAACAAATATGTGGAGCATAACAACAGAGACTCTTTTATGATGGATATTTGCCGCAGATGAGTGGAGGGGTATAGACGATCAAATGATGTGAAATGGTTGGAATGTCCCTTTAAATACCTTTCATCTAAAAGTGTACACCATCAATTTATACTGTGTGTTCTCAGCTTAAAGTTAAACTGAAGATGTTGGCAATTACCAATGACCCGGCCTGACATTATACAATGCTCACACACACACACACACACACACACACACATTTAAAAACACACACGCTTTCCCAGCATGTGATACAGTAATTGGCAAATGGATTCCCTAAGAACCGAGGCTAATTAGCCCATATTATTTTGAGCCAACCCAGGGATAGTCTCGGAAGGGTACAGGACAAAGTAATGAGAGATGGGAGTATATAATATACGTGTGGGTGTGTGTGTGTATGTGTGTGTGTGTGTGATGAGACTTTAGAGAAATGTAATTTAGAGATGATTAAAGAATTGACATTGACGAGTATAGTTTAAAAACTAGATAATTAAATCATGGGGCGTCCTGCAGCCTTGGGGAAAGACGTAGAACACAACATGCACAGTTCAATGCCTGGAAAGAACCTCGTCCTTGTGCCGTCATCTCATCACTGAGGCGTCCAAAAAATATAAGGTTTCTGAAGACCATATACGTATGACTGAATTTCTTCTCCCAAAATGACAACATTGATTTAACCATGTTGTTACACTGATGTTACATTCATGCAAAAACCAAAAGCCATCACTTTGTTTACATTACCAGAGAGATGGTTCAGTATTTTAAGGCTTTCTTACCAAGAGTTATAGGACAATATTTTCTAATTTCTGTGTTTTTAACCCTCTGAAAACGTTACACAAGCAGTGGAAGATTGGGTTAGTTCAGTTATGTTTTGTTGCTTGCGCTGGAATACGTGTTGATAATGTGTGGTGGTACCAGAGAGAGGTGGGAGAGGAGCAGAGAAAAATGTCCATATCTTAGAAATTTTTTAATGCGCATAGTTCACTGTTAAGAAATATTTAGTTTAGATTTGGATTGGTATGTTTCAGCTGGAAAGTCACTGCCGAGAAATACTCGTACACATGAATATTCAGAAAAGCCTGAAATTGTCAATTTTACTTTAGAATTCTTGTTCAGATCAAACAACGAAAAGGAACTTTATCATCTTCAGACATAATAAGCTGTTGTGTCATCAACACAGTCATGTCTCTTTCCGCATGTCAGAAGACAGCAAAACACAGTGGAGGAGAGGAACAACGTCTAACTCTCACCAATCAATCAATTATGCCCCATCCAGTGAACCAGATGTAAGAGTCACACACTGTGGCTTCGTGGGGCCGAACGTTGGGTTGTTTCTTGGCCGAACAAGAGGAAAATAGTTCAGTCCCTCTCACAGGAGTGATATTGATCTTCTCATCTATATCTGGATTGTCGATACATTTCTAAAAATACATGTACTCCTTCAAACACGAACCAGTTGTGTGTCATAGCATGTGTGTACGTCTCTGTGAGCAGGTTGATATCAAGGTTTAGATTTTCTCCACTGAACATTTCCACCTCTCTGGATTTCACACTCTGAAGGTGTCAAACTGATTGAGATGTTGAACACTCTCAGTCTCAGAGAACGGACACCGATGATGTGACGTGTCGGAGCTGCCGTTCCGACTGGAGGATCCGTCTTTCATCACCGCGTTTGATCCAGTGACGCACGACTGACCCCCTGTGACCACGTAACTGGTCTCCAGCTGGTCGTTAGTCCTGCTCTGTGCCAATCAAAGCTAACGAGACGGCAGAGACTAAAAAAAGCACAGAACAGCAGCTGATCCTCTTCCTCAGCGAGAGCATCACATCTCACTGAGAGGGAGAGAGGAAGAGCCCCGCAGAGTGACCCACGGTTACAGGGGTTTCACTTTTAGTGGCTCTACTTTTGCACCTGGACATGATAAGATAAAATAAAACGTTATGATACACACACCCGGGAAATTCAGTCGTTACAGCAGCAGGCAAGTCGGGCTGAGGGAGACAAGAGCATAAATAATAGGCCAAATAAAGAATGCAGAATATCTACATAATATACACATTTCACTGTAGAAGTTGTTTGTATAGAAACGTTATTGAGTAAATTGCAGTGGCACAGGGTGATTGCACATAAACTGTTTGTTCATTATTTGGAGATATTGGGATAGACGTGTCCATATGTATGCAGGTTAGACCGTGTATACGTATGAAGGCAGATATGGTATACAAAAAGAACACTTGTATAGCATGCTATTAATTGGCATATATATAATAACTACTATATATATATACATTTGTACCAGAGGAAACTAATGTTCAAAATTACATTTTCCATTAGAAAAAGTCATAAGCAGAGTGACATGAGAGAAACCAGTGCTGTATTTATTTTGTTCTCATTCCGATTGGTCAATCAGGCTCTGATACACAGGCAATAGTGGTTACATCAATTCATGGTTGGTTTTGGTTATATCACTGAATTTGTTGTCGATGTCGGTCTTCACAGTCTAGGTTGTAGAACAGATCCTCTGAAGGAGACAGTTAGGGACGTCTCACAGAGAAGTGAATCTCTAAGACAACGTCAGTCCACCATTTATCAGTACTTGACAGTCTTGGATAAACATGATATAAAAATGACATTAAAAGACTAAAATGTGTGTGTCCCTCAAAGATATTTCAGCCACTGTATACGAAGAATAGAGCAAAAGTCCTTCTTATGTAGTTCTTGTGGAATTGTTTGTTTTTTTATCCACACAGTTGGTCCGAAGTGAGATGATTTATTTATGCCATGGGTTGGTTCAGCCAAGAAATCTGATTTATTAAAGATGGGCTCCAACCGTGCTGTTAATCCCCATAAGGCATTGGCTAGCTCGGCCTTATTGGTTGCCATGCCAGTTCCTGTAGTAAGAAGGGAGTTAGCTCTCAGCCCCTCTGTCTTTGATTTGTATGTATGTTTCTCCCTCGTTGTGCACTTGATGACGCTTCCTCACTGTATCTATGAACACTGCAGCTCTGCCAATCAGATGCAATTAGAATGCAATACCCACGGTCAGTCTTTAAAGCGAAACGTGCAAATGATGACGACACACTCGAAGCCGTTTCCATGGTTTTCACACATTCCTCTCTTTCATCTGTTACAATCATACTTTATTCACGAGCTGTTTCATCTCAGCTTGTAGCTGTTCGAGCACTACACTCAGATTTATCCATAACGATGTACAGTGAGGAGCTGAAGATTAATATGCAAGGTGGGAAACCACAAATTCATTCTAAAATGGCTTCACTGACTTGAGTCATTTGAGGCTGGAGCGCCAATCAGGCAGTGTTTGAATTACACAGGGGCTTTCTGGGGAGCGCCACCTTGTGACCTCGACAAAATTGGAACGTGAGACTGCAGTGGCCCTTTTGTGAAATAGCAATTGGGCCCAATAGTCCCTAAACGAATGTGGGCAGTTTTTTGGTAAACATGCGATGCTCTAGGAAAAGTGTAATCTGGATGTGAACCTGAAGTGGCCCATGTGGTAAATGGTGAGTATGGCACAAACAGCACAAAACGTATCGGAGCCACCTTTGGCACCTTTGGATGACAAGAGGTATTGCTGTGGTTTACTTGTGGCATAAATCTGGCAATGAGGAGCAGCTGCCCCAATGCCATCATTCAACGCGGTACGTGGGCCGGATGACAGTGTCTGCCAAATCTGGGCCAAAACCATTTTGCTATGTGGGTTTAATTAGATACTGAATAGGATCCCTGTCTCCTCACTTAATGATTTACCATTTAAATATCGAGGCTGCAGCAACTCAGTGAGAAGCTCAAGATGCGATGTAACGTTAAACTGTGTAGGATTTGTCGGCAGTGCCGTGACGCATGGATGACTACAGCAGGAACAGACACAGCATTGTGTCAATTAGTGGAGACATGTTTGAAAATGGTTTTTAAACGAGCAAAAAACACACACTGACATATTTTTATTGCTATTATTTATTTCAGGAACCTCATTTCAGAGAAAATCTAAGTCTGTGGCCTGTATAAATAAATAAATATTCATATATATATGTATAATGAATATCTCAAACTAGGTTATCATGGCCTTTCTTGGGCAGCCCAGTTCCCCTTAGCTCTATTGTAATTCGAACCATGAAACCAGGTAAGGCAGATATCTTCAGGGCCTTATGTGGTTTTCTCTCTAATGTTTTTTCCCAGCTGTGGTGACTTGATGTCGTTATTGTTTCATAATATAAAAAAAAATGAAATTATAAATGTGTGTTTGGGTGGGGCTTGTTTTTCTTTTTCCATTTGACAGGTTAACCAGGCCTGGGAGACATTAATAATTTCTAGTAGCTTCATAATTTATCTCACATATTTGGGTATATTGGTCCATAACTGTCTTAATAAACTTAATCAGCTAAGAAAGATCATCAACTGTAAAATCATCAGTGATATTTTCTTAACATTTGACCAGCTCTCATCTTAGATTTCCATTTGTTTTGACCAACAGTATTTTAGAAATCCACAATGTAAACTCTAAATGTATCATCGATGCATAAGTACTCGGAGCGAATACTGGTGCCTCTGTTTTTGTTTTTTCCTTCATCTACTGAATTATTTATAAGTGACTGCCACATGGGCCATAATTACAGTGGGACCATCTGGGACTCATTAACCAGCTCTTATCAATTTCTTATCAAAACGTGACGTGTGAGATCAGCGGGAAAGAGAACGAGGAGGAAAGGAAAGAAAAGGAGAATGTTCCCCACTCCACCTCCACCTGTACTGTGCATCCGTCTCCCTTTTAAACAGCCTCATACCTGGTATCTTATTTCTTTCTTTCTGTATATTTTTGAATTAACCTATAATAATTAGAGCTGATCTGTTTGATATTTTCCGTCTGAGGTAGCTGATGAATGCTGTCAGCCACGAGGAGCTGGCCTGCTAAAACAAGGTCGTGATGACGACTTGCCCCACTTAATGTTGTAAAATGATACATTTGAACACACCACAGACATCAGGGTGCTGCCCTGTCCTGATAGAGATCCCATCAGCATCGTCTGCCTCCTCATTACGCCATTCCTCTCCTCCTTTTTCCCATGTAGCACTTCTATCCTACACGCACGTTACTTTAAATACAAACTAAAAGCATTTCCCAAAATGTCCAACTATAGAATTTGTCAGCGTTAAACAAAACCGAAGAGTTTATTTGTAGCTTTTTATATCGAAAAACATTCAAACCCATCGCTGAAACAGCAGCAACAGGTTTAGCTCCTTGTTACGTTGCGACGTCACCGCACAATTTGCATCACAAAGCAAGAGGGCAAGTACGCAAACAAATTAGAGACACTCCAAAGACCCCAAAATAGAACCGGCAGAGGGACTTCAATGGCCACGCAGCCGCTCGTCAGGAACGGCTCCTGTTGTGACTCATAAGTGTTAGCTTTGTGTCTTGATGACGTGGGCGGACGCGTGGGCAACACTGGAGGGAGGGTGGGTGGATCGATGGGTGGGTGGATCGGTGGGTGGGTGTCAGGGGCAGATGCAACGCTTGTGTTCCCAAAGACCTTTGTCATCCACTCAGTCAAAGCTTGGTGCAGCTGGCCGTTGCTACGACACGACATGGGAGACGACACTCGATGTGAACACGCAGACGAAACACGCAGAAGCTGTTTCCATGTTTTACACATTCCGGGAAAAACCTTGTTTTATTTCACAACCAAGGTGAAATGTTTCGTCCTCGTCAAAGTTGGTGTGAGGTCAAACTGAGGCTTGTGAACACGTGACATATTCCTGCCACTGTTAAAGGTAAATCCCACATCAACCGTGTTGGACCCTGTTACTGGAGGAGGTTATCTGTCCAGTGAAGAGGATGATGAGAACATGAATTTGGATGAAGAGGGGAGCTCTTATTACGTTCCCACTGTCCTCTTCCTCTCATGTGAAAGTAATGAGCTGAACAATTGAATAGAACATTTTGAGCTCTATTCAGAAAAGGTGGTGTAGGGATGATTTTCCAAAAACTCCTTTGAATCAACAGAAATCACAATTGAAAGTAGAATGGATCTCAGTAGAGCACGAAGGTCTGCAGAGGCCGAACAATCCCACATATGAATGAATGTTCTTATGGTAGAAATATCGAATATAAAAGGAAATGGCCTGATCCGGTAAATTATTTATTCATCATAAAACATGGTCCTTAATCGCAGACATTAAAACCAGAGTATGTTCTGTGCATGAAGCATTAGAACGTATTCATCTCGTGTATTCAAATGTGTCTGTACCTATAAGATGTCATAGTCAAATGGATGTTGATGGGTGGGATCTCGTGAGCACGCCATGAAAGTTAGCTACTAACTTTTGTTTTGAATCAGGTGATAATTTTGAGATATGAATAATACATGAAAGCATTTCCTGTCCCTCCCAGAAGGCTGCAACTGTGCCAATAAATAAAACCTAATGTGACACGCTCTCTGTAACACCTGCTCGAGAGCGATCGACTGTCTTGCCTTGATTTTGCTTCAGCTCAGATTTACCCTCCCTGCCGCGGCACTGCTTGACACATTTGTCAGACGGATTAATCAAAACCAGAAACCCTGACAATGTTTCTGACCAGGAGTCAAACTCCATCCATCCAGATGGCCCGAGATGATTCCGGCTCCACGACAAGAAACCGAAAAGCAATTCTTTTAATCATATCTTTCAAGTAACAAACAGGCTTGAAACCTGACAGCCTCTGGTCATCATGGGAAAAACATCTGGGTCATTAGTGGGACGTTTCTGTTTCCAATGACAAGCCTCCCTATGAAGAGCTCTCAGTCACGTAAGGAGACAGTGATGAAAGGCTCTGAGGTTCAGGGAGATGGAGGAGCCTCGCCAAATGGTCAGGATGACAGATCGTCTACCTCTTGGGGCGTTTGCTGCTTCGCTGCCACTTATCACACAGAGGGAGCGTGACCGGAGTTCGGTGCCAAACGACGTAGGCTTTGCTGAAGAGACACATCCAGAAAGTCATAGTTTTGATTGAATGTTCAGTCTTAAGTGACGTCCAACATGTCCCCTGTTCATCCTAATTAAGTCCCTTCACCACACATTGTATCATTTTTTAATGTGTGATGGTGTTTGCCTAACCGGAGTACAGGAATTTAGAAATACTGCAAGCCCTTTCCAGACAAGTTAACATACTGATTAATGCTTTTTTGACCCAGGTTAATTTCTCTATATTTCTCAGATAAGTTGAGTTCTAAAACTAGTGTCTATGGCGACCTCCCCATAGCACATGTAGCAAATTAGCAAGGTTGGTGAACAAAGTGGAGCTTAACAATGGCTCCTGTCCCTCACTGGTTGGAGGTGATGAAAGTCAGGGCTACAATATAATGAAAAATCATCTGGCCAGAGACACAACAGCAATTTTTACATCAATAACTGTTGGATGTTTAAGCGAACAACTCAAGTTCGATTTAAAATGTGACTCTGAAAGTGTTGTGGCCAAAGAAATCTGTTGTTATAGGTTTCCAGTTTCTCTGACATCATCACCACATTTACAATTTTTTAATCTTTAAACACTGACTCAAGGCCAAATAACTGGAGAAAAATGGTTTACATTTTATATTTAGGCTTAATTTGAGTCATTCCCACTTAAGAAAGACTAATTTAAGCCTCAAGTAATTGAGGTTAAAGTCAAAGTCTGGTTTTAAGTTTTTTGATTCATCACATCACTCCAGTGTGAATGCATACAACCTGATTTTTTATTTCATTTTACTTTATATTTTACTTAGACACCAATTTTTATTCCACAGTCAACAGCCTGGTTCTGAGAAACCTGTTAACTGCTGCAGGGAACGTCCAGAAACTGTTGATTCAAACGTGTGTTAACCTGCTTTGAATTTTCTTTTTTTAGCCTCGTAGTAATGAAAACGTGTCAATGTCACTTTGAACTAAGTAGCAGTATTTATAGTTATAACAGAGCCTCATTTTGACACTGAGCCCTATTAATGGATCTCTCCACAGACATCTCCCTGTATCTAAAATAGGCAGGAAGTCCATCACGGGGGTGAAGAGGGACAAAGTAGGCCAAGGACTCGCACAGGAAATAGACAGTGACTCACTGAGGGGCCACGTCGTCTTGGGAAAGGAAATGACAGGGAATTAACAGTCATTTCGAGATTAGGATTGTGGTGTGACGCGATGTGAGAAGGCTGGTTATTCCAGGCACATAATGGCTGGATGGTGGATGTTGGCTGAGGTTGCAGCAGGAAGCCGAGTACTACGTTGAGGTATTTGTATTGAGGTATTTGTATTGATCTGAATGTTCTCCTTTTATGGAACTTTATTCTTAACTTAACTATGTTATTAGTAACTTTAATGATATTTCATGTAGAAAATGTGATCATTCAGTAAGGTGGTAAAGTAATAAAATTGGATCAAAGTAATTTTATCACAATATAGCATACTGTGTTATGCGTAAACACAGGATTCAAAACTGAACTACATTACAAATGATTATCAGTAACACGTCATGTACTTAAGTAAAATATTTGTATCTGAAATGCTGTGAAGCTGAAGCATTAAGTGGCATGAAACTTAAATATTATATACACACAAATCTTGAGATGACAGAACAGTTTCTTAATTTCCACAAATTCTTGTCTTCCATGTGTGGTGGATGTCGTAGTTTTGAGAGGAATAAAAGGTGCTCAGTATTTCATATGGCAAAAGTAAATAGCTTAAACCAAGTTTGTTTGCCTGCACTGCCCCACACTGGACACATGTCTTACTGCACGCTGATCTGAAAGGCAACAGTCATAGTTTCAAAACTTCAGCCCATCTTTATTTACAAGTCCATACATAATAAAAAAAACAATAACATACAGGTGGTGGGTTGAAACCTACAGAGGTACGATGGTGCCAAATGCTCAAAGTGACACAGAAACAGTCAATCCTCAATTTTCCCTTCAGTTCTTGATCTGGAACAGAGATGCAACTGGTTGCGGTTGTTGGGCAACTTCCACCATCCCAAGCACAGGATATAGGATGAACAAATTTAAACTTGAATTATCTGTTTCAGCTCATCGGTTATTAACTTTCTCCACTTTGACTGATCGGGAAATGAACTGAGGAATTATTCAGGAGAATTGTTGAAGTTAAATTCCAGCAAGACAAAACAAAATGAGAACTTCACGGAATACAATGATACACAGATGGGCACCTTCTTGCACAACACATACATAAGTAATTACTTTTCACACTGCAAAACTAAACTATACGATTCTCAGTCGTGTAGGAAAACACATGATAAATGAAACAGGAGTGACATGGGTTGAAGTAAATCGGACAAAACAGCAAGAAGGTTTTTTGTGAGTTGTAATTTTTTAACAATAAATAAACACTCGCAGCTGATTCTTAACAAAGTGGTTCATTGTTCGGAAGAAGACATGTGGAAATGGAGGGCACATTCAGGAATAAAACGAAAAAGGCTCAGGCGTTGAAGGGGGGGCTGATTAAAACAAACCCTTGGCACTTGGAGCTAATAAGGGAATAAAATGAGGCATTGAAACAGGCAATAGATCTGTGGTAAGGCGTCAACAACAACAGTCATTGTGACACACTCACACACACACACAAAACACACTGATATGAAAGCTTTGTAAAGCTGCTTTCAGACATGCACTGATATCCGGACAAGTTTTGCAAGGGGGCTGCGTGCGAGAACACACTGTCAAAGTCAGTTGTTCCGGACATTTTCTGGAACTTTCCCTACCAGCCCCCCAGTAAAATGTCTGAAAAATGTCAGAGTGAGAGTGACACACAAAAATATTTGATAATACAATTATCTTATGATGAAAATGAAGTGCCATTCAGGTAGAAGACGCCACCAAAGACAACAAGTTGGAAAGACAATGGGATTCGAGAGCATCTGACTCACACAATCTCCTCCTGCGTTCTTCATAAGAGAAAAGGCAACGTCTGAAAAAGTCCGGACACACTTTCTCCAGACATTTCACAGAGTTCATTCTGAAAACTGCTAATGGGCACTGTCACAAATGCAGAGAGAATATCATGGATCACTAAAGCTGAAGCCCACACGAAGCCACACATGTTTTATTCACCCCCTCACTCGCACAGATCTGGGCAGACTGCAAGTGAAAGGAAGGTGAAGGTTTGTCACTTCGTCACATTTGTGTACGTGTGATCGCGCCTCTACATATAGCTTAGTTATCTCTGCTCAAACTAGAAATCCCCTCTCTGATGTCACGTAAGGAACATCTTCAAAGTGGTCTCATCTACCAATTAGCATGTTTTAAACCCAAGAGAAAGTTACTATATAAAAGACCTGCAGATGCTTGTATCCATTGTTGCCTGTACTGGAAATACAAAAAAAGATGCAAACACAGGAGGGCGCACTGTTAAATCACATCCATTGATTTATACACAACAGAGTTCCCACTTCAAACTATATCATCAGTGCCCTGTAGTTTGAGTGACTGTCACTCTATTTGCTATTCACACACAAGCAGACAGGCATAAGAGGTGCAGTGGAACAAGCAACGCACACGATGCTGTGCACATTTGGAAACTCAGCAATATAATATCACTTATATTTCCTCACACACGGTCAATAAGATGCACTACATCTCTGCAAGTGCATTAGACTGGTTTCCTCTGGAGAAATAGGTTCAAGTATTTTAGAGGACTCAACTGAAAAAAAAACGATTTGCTATTTGCATCTTTCAGCGCATCCTTCAGCACCGTTTTATGACACGACACCCCATATTTGCAATGACCACGTTACTGGACAGCACTGGCACCAGTCTGTTGAGTCGTTATTGAAAATAGGTTTGAGCATAAGCCTTTTTTCCCAGGGGGAATTACAATAAATGCAGTATGTGATGCAGTGCTGAAACAGATTATTGTTATCAGGAGCGGACTGTTCCCCCTCGTACTGCACTGTGAAGTTCACATTTGGTTGTGAAAGTCTGGGACAAAGTGTTTTGTTGTCTTATCTCTGGCGGACAGCTATTGCCTTGGGTTTGAGGAGTAAGGTTGTGGATCCATGGGTACATACTCCACAGGCAAAGGCCTAAAATTAATGAGGGAGAGGGGAAACAAAGCAGAACGGCAACTAAGAAACCACAAGTGAGCTTCAACAGTTTAGCACTGAAAACAGCAACCGTCAGTTACAAATTACAAAAAAATTTATAAAAAAAAACAACTCAGAAGATAAATAAAAACTCAATTGTCCTGTCCTGACTTACATTGACAGCAGGATCGGGTGGTGATGGAAAACATGCGATCGAGCTACTTCCGATTCCCAGCAGCTGAATCTTCTTCCTTCAAGACAAACTTTTTCCTCAAAGCCTCTGAGATCAGAATTGCAGAGTCCTCCTCTCTCAGGGACGTACAGCCTCTGTTGTACCTACCATGACAAGCAGCAGAAAACACATGATGACTTTAGAACTGTTCAGCATCAACAAAATGCTCTCACGATTCTAAATAATAATCCAGTTATATGAGATTGCTAAATATTATTTTAATGACATTAAGAGCAATATGCCAATTAATTTTCTTGCAACTTTTGTATCGGCATGTTAATATGAAGCTGCAGCTAGCTGGAGGTTAGCTCCCCAAAAATAAAGCCAAATTATCATGAACGCCCCCTGGTGGCTGGATACAGCATGGGTCATAAGGCCAGCCCCCTCCAAGTTAGATGTGTTTCAAAGTGTTTTTTCAGCTAATTGTTTTATCTAATGCTATAAAAACCACTAATTAAGCCAAGGCTTTGGGGTGTTGCACTCAGTAGCAACACTTACCTGTCTTTGCTCATCTTCATGCGGTTCATGTCCTTCAGAATGTCCATCACGTCAGCAAAGCTGGTGGACTTTGACAGCGACACCGTGTCCTCTTCAGCCTCCCGGAAGTCCATGCTGGGCCTGTCCAGGTCAAAGGTGGCTGATGTCGTCATGGAAGCAGGTGGGTCAGGGACCAGCTCTGACACCACAGAGACCACATCTTTATCATCTTCCTCATCGTCCTCCTCTTCTTCCTCCTCTGTGACGTCACTGATGACAAAGGAGGCAGCAGCTGTGGCAGCCGGCGGGAAGGATGCTGTCTCAAAAGGCGCCATGGAGAAGCTCATACTCGTGTCGTCGGGGGAGAGCAGGTCAGGAGTTATGGGGTTGGAGCCTGAAATAAACCAGCAAAGCAGAGGAGGGAAATAAGTGGCTCTGTTATTAATAAATCGGGTTGGGGTGGGACAGTGTTACTGCAAACATTTTGAGTCTAAAATGGTGAAACTGTTTCTATCTATAATTTCTGTTTAGAGTACCTCTCCTCCGAGTCCAATAATATGATACCTTCTCATTGCGTTCCTGTTGAAATATTCAAGGAATAACAGCCTCCACAGAACGAGAGATTATCTTAAGTCACTGACCTACAAACTGATACCACGGCATCTTAGTACCAAAGAGCTTAAGGAGAATCAAGGCAGCTGACTTGGCCACCAAGGATCACAGCCACGAGAAGTTACTGACACACTCACCTAGCCACAGTAAAGCAATCCTAAATCTATATTACTCAAAGCAGCTTTATGAGTAAGGAGATGGTTAAGTTAGATAAGTAACCAGTCTGCCACATACCAGAATCGCTTGACACAATCTTGGCAATCTGTGATCGGAGTCTGGTGAGCTCGTCCTGCAGGGCTGTTGTTCGATTTAGCGCCGTGGCCCCGGGCTTCTTCAGTCCCTCCATTCTTTTGCCCTCACGGCGGAAGTTGGGCACAGATGAGTTCCTGTGGAGCACCAGCAGGGGCGTGGGCCGCCATTCATGCTTTAGAGGGCGTGAGTCGCTCCTGAAAACAGAAGGTTGGTGTCATTGAGCCGAATCAAAATAAATAGAACTGAGTACAGTGTATACTTTGTGCTGTATCTCCTCTGATGCTTCTTTCTTTCGGCCTGCTGCCCTGAAAAGCCCCAGCGCTTACTTGATTTGGTCAATTTGTACAGTGATGCAATCAAACACTTCTGGACTACCATAGTTCCTGAAAATACGAACCTGATAATTTGAAAAGTCTGGAATAGTGCAGGTAGGGAAAGGTGAAATGGCGCTACAACAAGGTGTAGTAATTAACTATTTACACACCGTACTCGAGCATAGGTCTCCTCTTCATCTGCAACAATCCAGGCTATATCTGCCAAGGTAGGAACCATAGGGCCAGTCATAGGCCGAAGAGAGGGTAGGCCTGGTAGTTCCTATTGCAAAAAGACACAAGTTAATGTCCACGTTAAGATGTTTATATCCGTTTATTGCTATTAAAAAGGGGTCAGATTGGATATATGTACCTGGAAACATGCTCTTTGTGGAGGTTTGAGTGGGAGAGTAGAACCTATTCTTCTGACAACACTACGGGTGGATCCATGGGGCTTATTCTGCCAGATAGGAATGACTTCCTGTGAAAGATATAACACCGTCAGTCACTACATGTGCTGTAAGAGTATAATTAATATCAATACATACTTTTTTAAGTTAAACAGTAGGAAGTAATCGTACCGTTTCTGTTTCCATGGTGATGGGGGCGGATCAGTCGGATTCGCTGGGAAGTTGCACACCAATGTTTGGTGCTAGCTGTGGCTTAAGGCGGACCAGTTCAGCAAACAGATGTCATGTCTGTCTCACTGCCAACACATGGGGTAAAAATTTGTGATTAGTTGGAGCATATGTTAAAAAAAAACAGTAGCAACAACTTAAAAACGGTTAAAGTAGTGAATCGAATGCCACAAGTAAATCAAGATTTAGAAAACTGATAAACTAGTTAAGCTAATTGCGTAATTCTTTTTCTTGACTTCCTGACTTTGACTGGTCATATCTCTGTCAATAATATAAAAGTTGAATACGTAAAATAATCATATGTATTGTTGATGTGTTGTACAAGCACAGTGAGGAGGTGTAACATTACCAAACAACCTCAGATTTGTAACATGTTGTATATTTTTCCAAGTGTTTATGATACACTGCCGATGCAGAGAAGTTTAAAACCACAACATTCAAAAATCAGTCATTACAATTAAAGGAAATAATTTAGTGACATGAATGGGGATAGCTATTGTTATTGATATGTACATTTATATCTTAATACAATTTTTGGCCATATTGTCCAGACATTTTTTCAGGTGATTAATATACGTAAAATATATAAATACTGTAAAGATTTTTGCAACATTTTTATAATCTATCAAGTGATTAAATTAACTTAATTTAATCAGGTAATCCAATATGATCAAGCTCTATATTTAGCTACAAAGACCATGCATACAAAAAGCCAGAGGTAGTATCCTACTCTACAAAGAGGAATAAAATTGAAATATTCATGTTAAGTTCAAGCACCTAACCCTTACATGCAGTTAAAGGTTTAGTGTGTAAAACTGTGTGACATCTAGCGTTGAAGTTGCATGTTGTAGCTGAATACCCCGCACCCTCCCTCCCTGTGCAAATCCGAAAGAGAACCTGTCCTGTGGTAACCTTCAGTTGTCATAAAAACTCAAAAGGTGTTTAGTTTTTCCATTCTGAGCTACTGTAAAAAAGAGAGGACCTACTCCTGATGTAAATATAAAGTATTTAAATATAAAAGGTACAATTTAGATATTACACACTGTGAAAACATCATTAGGATTATTTTATATTCCTAATATAGATCCATTTCACCTACATCCTACACACTGAACCTTAAAGTATTTAGTACTTAAGTAATTTGTACTTCCCATCACTGACAAGAATACCACGAGCAATAAAATATTATCAACGTTTTTAAATATCTTATCATAATTGTGGATAAACTGAAGTTAACAGAGTTAGTTAAACTTGACTATCAGCCTGTCATTATGAGAAGTTCAACATAAACGCGATCATCCAGGCTAACACAGCTAGCAAGCTATATTTTACATTTGAATCCCGCTAAGCTAACTTCACTGCTCCTGGCGGTTATCGTCTTTATGAGGAGATAATAGAAGCCAGGAATGAGACGGAGAAGCCTTTAGAGATGTGGTTCGTGATCATGTGTTCTCTGTCCATCTTGAGCCGGTTGCCCGGGCATCGAACACACACACACAGTCAGTTAGCTTTAGCATCAGCAGCAGACAGCGGCCCCCGGTGTGACCCTGAGCCGCAGACCGACATGTTCCTCTCGTCTTCGCTTGTAATCACGACATGCGATTTGGAAAACCCACCGAAGTGCAACTTACGGTAAATTACAGATGAACGTGAGAAAGCTGCGACGGTGAATAGTTCGTAAATCTCCGCTTCTTCTCTTCGCCTTTCAGTCTTCAGCTGTGTTTTCGTTCATCAGGCAGGAAACTATGCCTCGCTTTCCTGCGATCTGATTGGCTGGAGCCTCATGACTTCACTTTAGACCCGGGCCCTTGAGCGCCCCCCAAAGGTGGAGGTGAGCAGTTATTTATAAAGCACTTGGTCTCATAACAGAAAAAATATTTAATTTTAAAAATAATTTGATCATACTCACCACAGTTTGAGAGCCACTCCAAGAGTCGGAATATATACAAAATAATTGTCACCTTATAAAGATTCTTCGAAACTGATAAAAAAACAAACTACCTAATCCTTTATATGAATGTTTGTCAGTACTATCACATGATTGCTCCCCAGAAGATTAATCAGATTGAATTTACATTTCATTTTATTTACAATTTTCATATGTTTTTTTACGTTTGAATCGTCTCATTTGCAGTGTTGTGAATGAACGAACGCAAAAGAACGCGTTCAATGAACACGTTCACTTTTATGCGAACGATGAACTGAACGCAACTCAATGACAAATAATGAGTTTGAACGGTGAACACGTTCATATTGTAGCGTCCTCGCGTATAGACGACAGGAAACGTCTCTCTTTATGTATAACTTTATTAAAGTCCAGCGAAAACGACACGCTTCTTGTTCGTAACTCTGACACTCCTCTCATCCACCACTCCCCTTCTTCATTCACCCTTGATACGACAACTCATCAGCCAATGAGAGCCTGGCATCCCACAAAACCCTACAGCCATTGGCCTAGAACTTCCACGTGCCCCACCCCTACCTGTTCACTGACCCTCGGGACATTTCAATACTTTCTCCTCAGGAGAGACGCTGTCTAAATCGAATGCTTTCACCATGTCGTTGCTCAGTGCCCGTAAAATGTCCGCGATTTAGCCTAACCGAAACCAACTAACTAGACTTATCACTACGTTACCCATCACTCATGGCACATATATGCAGACCAAACAAGCAACGTATTCAAAGTGTTTTCTTCTCTGGCCAGTGTCTCGGCTCCGTACCACACAACTTGGTAGAAGGAAGCTTCATGGATCAGAGATGCTCTGTTGAGCCGTATAGTGAATGAATCTGGAATATTCTCTCAAAAAACATTTCCCCGGGGTTAGAGGATGATGGTGTGACGTTAATGTATTGTTTTACATTGCATGTGTCACGTCATGATGAATCAGTCTCCTATGTCGCCTGTACCAGGAGCCGCCCCTGTCACTGCTGTCACTGCATATCTTGGCTCGCTGTCTGGCCGGTAACCAGCCGTCCGGACCGCTCCGTCAAGAAGGAGGAGGAGATGTTTCTTTACTTGGAATGCGGCCACTTTATTTCTCGAATATACAGCAGGAGCAACACTCGCTAGGTGCTCCGTTACTTCTCCTTATAAACACACTTTTAGCGTATTTTCCCACAATACCCTGGTGCACTACGTCACACACTACAAACTTTCCTTAAAGGGGCAGGCCATACCTGCAACACAACAGCTCTCGGTCTCATATACAGATGGCAAGAGAAAGCAGAGACGCAGACTCAGCAACTACATCCGAGATCCAATGCACCTTATTAGGGATTTTTACACACTGTCTGATAAACATTCCGACAGTAAAGGCAAGGGGTAGTGATGGATAAGGTTTTCTTTAACAAGTTAAGTCTTTCATTCTCACTGTCCACCTTAAAACTATGAAATTAACTGAAATATGAACTAGTTCAGAATTTAAATGGTGAACTATGAACGTGAACTATTCATGTTTACTTGTATGAACTGAACTTTGAACTAGTTCATGAGAGTAGTGAACTTGCACAACACTGCTCATTTGTGATTTTTGTGCATGTGCATATAGTTTAAGAATATATAATACAAGATGGTGAATGTCCCTTGTACTTTTGAATGTTTCTGCACAATTTAAGTTACCAACTACCAGTAAATGTTAGCATGTGTTAGCTGGGACATAAACTCAGTTGTGCACCTCAGCGTCATCAAGTGTTTTTGGCCTTGTAATCAACCTGTTGTGTATTTGGAAGTTTTTCTGTGTTATATCTTTGTTATTGTTTTAAAGGGATTTGAATGCTGAATAAATAATCACCATTATGAACAGCTTTGAACCCTTTATTTCTTATATTGTAAGTAACCACTTATAAAGGATGAATTGGCTGTAATTAATTCATTAATCTTTGGTAACTAGTGCATTGTTGATTAGTTATAAGCCATGAACAGGGAATCTTCGAGCCCTTTGCATAGCTGTCGAAAAGAACAAGATGGTTCCCTCCCAACTACTTCCGTCTCCCGTCCAATCCCCGGCCGCCCGGGCAGGAGGCATCTTGACAGTCGGTGCGTCAGGTCCCTCGGGCTCCGGGCTGGTGTCTGCAGTGATATCATAACACTGCAATATGAAGACACGCTCATCTGACCGACACCCATCTCCATCTCAGGTCAGTGAGGAGCGCACAGCTCCGTGAGTCTGCTCCTCTAACTTCTCCATCTCTGCTCGGCTCAGGATCTGATGGGTGTTTTTCTCTCTTCCTGCCATAGCCGCTATCTCCATTATTAATCCCTTATGTCGTCTGAAATGCTCACTTCTGTCACGTCGATACACGGACCTGCTGCATTTACAGGAGGCAACGTGTTGTCGTTTTAACCCGAATGACGCCATGTGTGACTGAGTAATGCTTGGAGCTGTTTGCAATCTGCAGGGCAAAGCTAAGCTAGTCTGGCTGTTGCTGTTCATTCAAAGAGAAGGTGCAGCAGTGAGGCTCCCATGAAGCTGATGCATTCCTGTGTCATGATATGAGCAAAGGCTGAGCACATTACATTTACTCCAACTTATTCAAACCCTCTGATCCATTATATTATATTTAACTGTATTATAGAAATGTAACAACTGAAACTACTCAAATTTGCAGTTTGATCTACAATGAACTTAACATATTTAGGTTGGTCTGCTGATATGAAACTACTCAAATTTCTAGTTTCGTCTGCAAATATGAAACTACTCAAATTTGTAACGTCTTCTCTTAATAAGACAATTCTCAAATTTGTAGTTTGGTCAGCAAATTTGTAACTACTCAAATTCAAAATGTGAAACTCCTCAGAAAACGACCCAAATTTGTTGTTTGGTCTACAATAAAGGACTCACAGTAGTAGTTTGGTCTAAAATTACCAAACTACTAAATTCTGTCGTTTAGTCTACAAATATAAATCTACCCAAATTTGTGGTGAGGCCTGCAATAATGAACTAAAATGCGTAGCTTGGTCTGCAAATACAAAACTAGCCATATTCTTATATTGGTCGGTTCCCACAAGGTCAGATACATTGATTGCAAAACACATTTAAAAACCAATAATATGCACTGATTGACAGTTTAATTGAATTTTTGAAAGCCGGCTCCATTATCCTGCTAAGTGTTCATTTCCTCATGGGGTCATGTTGCTGCAGGTACAGTAGAGCTTTTACCCCCCCCCCCCCCCTTCCTTATCCTTCCCTCCATTCCTCCCTCCTCCTGCCCAGCTGATGTTTGTCAAAATCCGTTCTGTGTAGGTGCTGTAAACTGGGCCAGTAGGCAGGCATGGGGAATAAAAGGAGGAGGAAGGATGCCAGCTGAGCCCCCTCGTCCTCTCTGCATCTGCCACTAAGTCTGCCAGCTTCCCACTAAAGAACGGAGAGAAAAATGGCTCAGTCTGTGAGGAGGCCCGAGATTTTAGGAGCCGCCGACAACGAGCCCAAGAGGGACAAGAGCAGGAGCAGTTACTTTGGCAACGTCAAGAGCAGGTCAGTGCCTCTATAAATACCAAACACGGATTACTGGAAAGAAAACAGAGAAAGCTCCAGACAGCCATGTGACAAGTCTGGCTTCTCAGGTTTTAGCACACCATTATTCATTCTTTCATTAGAGAATGGCAAGAATTTTTGCAATGAGTGCAAAACAAATATGAAGGCTTTTTTTTTTTGTTGCACAAAATACACATTTGTCTTCAGTTGGTATCATCCACCGACGCTGAATGACGCCAGGCTCCATCACAGTGCCTCATGTGGGTGAAAGGTGCAGCATCTCGCCACGAACACACTTCCACAGCAATCGCACAAACAGCTCCCACTCCTCTATAAATAACTCTGATCAGATTGCGGACGATGCTCTGTACAGTTCACACTCGAAATGCCCAAAACAGTAAATCGTTGAATGGAGAGGAAAATAATTCATATCTGAGCATGGAAGTTCAATCTTGAGCTGAGGGAGGGATATCCGTGCAGAAACATTCAGTCAACAACTGTTTATGTTTCATAACCTTCTTGACAGAGGTGACAAACAGAAAGTGCCATGTTGAGTTTCCTCGATATTTTCTGACATTTGTAGACCAATCAAAAATGAAAGGATTAAAGTATCTACAAAAATCTATAATCAAAATATCACCTTACAGCAAGAAGGTTCCAAGTTCGAATTCCAGTTCAGCATGTGGTTGGCATGTGCATGTGAGTTTTTCTCTGGGCATTCCGTCCAAAGACACGCTGATTGGGGTTAGGTAAATTTTGCTTTGTACCTATATTGGTCTGAGTTGGAGAGTGAATGGTGTTTGCGTCTGTGTGTTGAGACCATAGGTTGAGACACGCTGCAATACGCCGGCGACCTGTCCAGGGTGTGCCCTCTCGTCCGATTGGCTCTAGCTCCCCCCGCGACCCTCAAAGAATAAGTTGTTTAGATAATGGGTAGTAGTCTCCAGTGGAGGAGACTGTGGAGCTCATAAAGAGTGTCACAGGTTTCTTTATAGACACTGAATAAAAGCATAAATCCAGTGATTTGTGTCAATATGACATTTTATGATTCACGGCTGAAAAGTCAAAGTCAAACAAATGTTCTTTGATTCTACAAGAATCAAGCATCTGTAAACAACTCGCTTTTTGACAAATGTAACCTAGAGTAAGTACAACTGCTGTAATTCAGAATCTTAAGCGAACTTTCCTTTTTAACATCTTCAAAACCGCTATTCCCAGCTAGTTGGGCGACTGTGTGTCAGGAGATAGAGAGGGTGGTCCACTAACCAGAATGTCGTTGGTTCGATCCCCGGCATCTGTAGTTTTCTTTCAAAAGTGGGGCAAGATACTGAACCCCAAATAGTATGAATTGTTGGTGATAGAAAAAGTGCTGCATATAGAAGCAATGTATGGGTGAATGTGTTTTAAGTGGTCGATACGGACTGTATAACGTACTGTATAAACACAGCTCATTAAACTCACCAGGAGTGTGTACTTATCACATGCTATGAATCCAACTCTATGTGTGTGCTGTGATTAGTAACCTATTTAAATATAGCTAAAACCATCTGCCTTGTCTTCTTCATCTTTCAGGCTGGGTTCCAAGCTTCCTCCTGGCGTCTCTCAGCCCCCGCAGTTCGCTAAGCGTCCGTGGGAGACCCAGCCCCAGGCCCGGGTGATGCAGGAGGCCATAGTCCGAGGCCAGCGTCAGCACCAGCCCATTGGGGGCAGGCCTCTCAACCACATCCCCCACATCAGAAACCCCAAGCTGCGGCAGTACTACCTGCAAGGTACCACTGAATGGTTGGATATACATCTCCAGGCGGGGCGCAGGCTGGAGGGAAAGTAGCTGTGGCATCATCTTGAATTCACATTTTACCAGCCTGATGTCAGGCTGGTAAAATGTCAGGTTATTTTCATGTGACTGGCAGTCTTATGATAGAGCTTATTCATTGTGTGATGCGCTGTGGATGTTTTGTCATAAGGTACGACACAGAAATGGTCTATTTTTTTAATTAACAGGGACCTCATGGGATCTAAACAATCCTGCAGTGAAGCAACAACACATGGCCGAACTGTCAGCTGACAGCGGAAGCAGCAGGGTGAGTCACAAGCGTTTTGTTTGTTGGACTTTATTTTACTTAAGCTGTGGGAACCTGCAGGGAGAGGATTGGGGAAGTCGCAGATAACAGCTTTATCGCTGCACACACATATATATATATATATATATTTATATATATGACAGCTGATCAGGTATAGCAAAACATCATGGTTTGGTTTAACAGTTTATGGTCTGGATAGAGTTTGATAAAGAGCGTCCAAGGTTCAGAGCCGCGTGTCAGAGCCGTCACAGCTGTCTCTGCGGAACCATGAGGAAGCGGATTCTGTTTCAGAGCCTCTTCCACAAGTACAGCTGCAGGGATCTGTATTCAGATGTTAACTCAAAGGTATTTGTCAGGTTTTTGATTTTGCTGCCGAGCTGTTAACTATGGGTTGATTTAAAAAAACGTGTAGTTTTGTTTTGCATTATCATCGATCTGGAAAGTGCAATAGTGATAATTAGGAGGTGATCTATTTGGATTTGTCTTTATTAATTATTATGCTCCTTTTACACTCTTCTTTCTTTTTTAATTTGCTTCTTTTGAGTGGCTCAAAGTGGCTTTAAAAGATGGGTACACTTCATCCAGATTTTGAAGACAGACATTGGATCTTGTTGAATACCGCTGTACCCTATTCATTGTATTCTTCATTAACTTCAGGCGTAAACTGAATTGTTTAATCCAAACCACAGACTCTATACAAACCTCTCACATATTTTCTTAATAAGATGTGTGCTTGTTAAATTATTTTAGGTCAATTCGATTCATTTTTTTCACAGTTTTTACATCAGTGATCAGTTCATTAGATGCACCAGTTTTAGTTTAACTTCAATTCAATGCTCAAAAAGTTTGTGCTTTATATTGTTGCTGCTGTTGAATGTTATTGTGTTATGCTGAAAGGTGTTTCTTAAATGTAATGGTATAAACGTATATAGAGATTAAAAGTGGATTTTTAGCAGCACATCAACCTTTTTTGATAGATGTTCATCCAGATCAACAGTTTATGTGTTAATGCACACAATTGCACACACACAAACACACATAGAGATCCAAAGATGCATCCACACGCTTACACCCACACAAAAAGCACACAATCGTTTCTGTGGTCACACAGAAACAATCCGTCAGGCGCCTGAAATGTGATTTAGGTCAATGGATCCATCTGTCAGCAGACGACAGTTGCGGAGAAGACTCTTCACTTTAGCTATTTCAAATCTTCAGCTCGATGGTGATGCTGGCAAACAATAATATATTGTATTCACTGGTGAAGATCCAGCCTGATGAAGCAAGAGGTTTGTGTTTAGATTTAAGGTGGAAGGAGAATGGAGTCTATTCGTGGTCTTACGGTACTAAGACAATGTTTTTTTTTATCTATGGTCAATCTACTTAAACTTGACACACAGACAGTGGGGGTCACCATGAACAAGACATGCAATATCTGTGTCACCTCTCGAGGATTTGTTGTTAACTGTCTTAAGTCCATGTTACAAAATACTGCTCAAGCTCCAATTTTAATAAGAAACTTTATTTATATATCGCTTTTTTTTAAGAAGTGCTTAACAAGAAGAAATAAAAACAAAAATTAAAAGCCAAACAATTCAGTTGACTAAAAGGAGATCAGCCACATCACATAAGAGATAAATAAAAAATGCAATCATTTGCAAAACTTACAGAAAGAGAACTGTTTTAAGATGAGACTTAAAATAAGCTAGAGAAGTTTTGTGTCTGAGATCAGGCAGAGAGCTTCAAAGTGTGGGGCTCTAATAAAAAAGCTCCGTCTGCCTTTGTCACAATAGGAGGTTATATTGAGATTAAAACGTCTACATAATCATATATAATAATAATAAGGTCAGAATACTACTTGTGTCTGAATGTGATAATTTCTTATTCAGAGTATGATTGAAAGAGTATTATTAGAGGATTATTCAGGTTAAGATAATCAGGAAATACTGTTTACATGGCAGTGTCTTATTCAGACTATTGTTTTAATTGGGTGACATGTGCCATAAAAAAAAAGAAACCCTGATTCACACAGAAGTAAAACATTATCATCTCTGGTCTTGTTGGAAGTTGAAATCTGATCATCTCACGGAAAAACTACGTTCAAAGATCTTTTTGAATTTTTTATATATTTGTGTTTTAGGGTCTCCATGGTGACACAGTTTTCAGCATCTCATCTCAGTTCAGCAGCAGCGGTTCATCCTCTGCAGATTCTAATGTATCCTCTGCATCTGCTGCCCACATAGCCAGAGAGGTACGAGTCAACTGTAAGCACATGATGGCAGCTGACGTATGACTCACATGCTAAGTGTGTGTGTGTGTGTGAGTGTATTTGCCTGTGATTGTTTACTTTATTTGAAATGCAAATCAAGAGCTACTCCAATTTAACTAGCTTGAGGCAGGAAATCGTTTGCTCCGCCTTAAATTCATAGAACAACAATAACCCCAAAACTAAAAAATAGATAAGCGACATATGATCTATACTCACTGTCATCTTTATGTCGTGAATTGGTATATTGTTGTGGTAAAAGGATAAAAGCCTCTCCAGCCCCTCACGCACAGCCCTTATTCAAAGCTCTAATGTGACGACAAACAAAGAGGAGAGGGGAGGTGCAGGCCTGTAGAAAGAGGAAGTGGTCACTCCTGTCCCCGGCTTGTGTCTATTTCAATGTCAGAGCTATTCTAATCATGGCTTCAATTCTGAAGCAGCTGCTCTCAGCAAAGGGGAGAAACACCAACTCCACCGCGGACCGAGGATCGTCCACACCAGAGCTGGACTCAGGCTCCGGACCTAAGGAGAACCCACAGGGAGAGACGGATCCACTCCCTGCTCCACCACTCTCCCCCTCCCCAGAGGCAGAATATGACAAACTGCTGGTAAGAAGATGAAATTAGGTTTATAAAGTGTTCCTTTTGCAGTATTATAGAACATATATGTGTTAATTTTCTAAAGTAATGTATTGATCTACAATTTTGAACTCTCTTCCCATTTACATTATTTTTATAATTCTATTCCATTACATTTCATTGGGAATGATTGTACCTTTTACTCCATTAATTGACAGTTGTAGGCTCTAGTTACTTTTCAGATTGAAACATAAAAATTATGATAAAATATTTGTTGTTTTTAAAGATTAAAAGACAAGTTACCAACATAATAGAAAATAAAAACAAACACCAAACAATACAGCGTGAGTTGCTGCTGATGTTCTCCACTAAACCTCTCAGACGGTTTAATTTGAATAAATATACAAACCAGTCAAGTGAATCCATTATTTCACAGTAAAAAGGATTATAGAAAGGCTTGTTTGTGTAGCTTGTCTTGTTTTCTGCTCCATTAATTATCCGACGACCCCTCCGATTCATGTTGTGGCTCTATGAAAGTACCTTAGGTTGGGAAATGCTTAACCGTAAATAAATGATGAAATGTGTATTAATACATCAATCACTAAGGCCATTTTCTGCCTTTTATGTCTTACATTTTGCCAAGAACACTTTGAATTGAGGGGGGTTTTCACACAGGACTTTGTAATGTAATATTTTGAAACTGTGGTTTCGGTAGTAATACTTATGTAAACGATCGTTCAACACTTCCTGCTTTACTACTCCACCTGTTTCTGAAACAAACCAGACAGAACCAACACATATAATCCACACTGCTGTTGCCAAAATTAAAGATCTCAGTCTCTCTGAGCTCAATTCTAAGGCCATTACTCCCATAACAACATTTACAGCACTCACCTACCCACCTCAACCCTCACCTACCACTTCAACATAACATCAAGGCATCAGGGCACAGGCTCAGTAAACAGGGCACGCTTCGGCAAAATCCTGGTACCTGCAGCCACATCATCCCCCTGTTAACCCAGCTCTTTACTAACAGTAAATGTTTCCTGATAATATCCTTGTTCTTACTCTTGTTGTTTTTCAAGGATGTGTACTGCTTGCTGTGATGCTGTTGTTTTTTATTGTGAATATGCATTTCTGTGAAACATGATTTCCTATGTCTGGGATGACTGTCTGTCTGACTGACTGACTGACTGACTGACTGACTGACTGACTGACCACTCCTGTGGATAAATGTTAAATAATATATTGACCTCTAACTGTAATAGATCAAGTTATAACCAATGAGTGTTCTCCAAACAATGCAACTCGATAGCAACCTAGGTAAGGCAGTGATACTAGCAGCTGTATTTACCTTAGTTACATAACATGACATGAGAATAACAATTGGATGCTTAAGTTAAAACACATTATTCCTTATGTTAAGTGAAAATCAAGGTACAACTCGTTGCTTCTCTTAGCTTTTAATACATCTATTTTGAAAATTAAACAATATTAAGAAGGCGCCACTAAAGAATAAATGATAAATTAACTGTGTAATTAAACTGATTAGATCACAGAAGTGGTCATTCATCTTCACAGCATCACTGTGCAGGTTTTTCCAGTTACATGATTCCTCTCTGCTGTGGTGAGAAGAAAAACGGACGAGGAATTTTAATAATTGGTCATACGAACAGAACGTTTCCATGGAAACATGCATCAAAACAAGACACTGTAACCCAAACATTAATCCAACACTCGTCACATCATTCTGTGCTCTGTGGAGGCAGCAATTATTTTTGTCATGATGTAGAGGGTGAATAAGAAGAAAACACAAGAGGGGAAAATAAGATCGTTTTGTGTAGATTGAATTCAATTTTGCAATTATATTGAAGACTGAAAATTACCTAAAATTTTTTAATTTGTTGCAGACCAAATTCATTTATTTAAGATATTATTAAATATTCTTATATACATAGACAGCATGTAATGAAACAACATGAAAGCTTACAAAATGTCCAGCCATATCATCTTGATCGCCCCCTGTTGGCTGGCTGTGTGTTTTTGCTTAATAATTGATTATCAATGAGACTAACTTTTTGTTTTGTATCAAATTTTAATTATAATGTATTTTTATTCGTTGCCACTGACAGGATGTGGAGGCGGTACCGCTGCCTGATGGCCAGCTCTGCTTATTGGCTCTCCCACCAGAGTGCTGTCAGGGGGAGGGACCGGGGGCCACGCCCTATCTCAAACTTTTCTGCCGCTACATCACTGATCGCAAGGTGAGTGGTTAAAAACATTTGTCGTAACAACAAACGAAGTACACGTCTGTCAGCTAACACATTTTCTGTCTTTGTCAGGGTGTCGTTTCTGGGATCCTGCTGGTTACTGCTAATAAGATCTTCTTTGACCCGTGTAAGACTCTCCCTCTGGTGAAGGAACACGGCTGTGAGGAGTACCTCCTGTCGTGTTCGGTTGACAATCTGGCATCCGTCTCCTTCTTCTCCGACATCTCACACGTTCACTTCAACGCCTCCCAGCAGAGGTCAGCAATGGTCCACTGCCCTTAAACAACACACACACACGATTGTACCTCTATCTTACTGAAGATACTCATTGTCTTATAACCATCCAACTAAATGCCTAGCTTTAACCCTAACCTAAACCCAATTCTAATCCTAATCCTAATCCTTAAAGTCTTAACCCTCTAACAGCCCATTGAAGACGTGAGGACCGGGCCAAATTGTCTCACTCTGTGGGGAAAATGGTCATCAAAAATGGTCATCACAAAATTATAAGCACAGAAACATGCACTAAGGTCACATAACAAGTCAATATCCACGTTTCTTATTCTTCTCTTTTTTAGGAGAAAAGGAAAGACATTTTTCCAGAAATTGAAATCTACCAAAAGCCGAGCAGGCAGCAACCCAAACCACGAGGGGGAGTCGGTTCCAGCTCTGGTGTCCGCCGCCTCTTCAGATTTGTCCAGTCTGGCTCTGAGCCTGACCAAAGAGGTTTCTGGAGATGAGGAGGCCGAGAGCAGAGACATGCGCTGCCCGTTGGAGCTGCTGTCTGAGGCGTCAGTCGGTGGCTTGGGAGTGGGTGCCCTGAGCAGCGGCACCTCCTTCTGCGGTGGAGGTCAAGAGTTGGCGAGTACAAAACTGATGCAGGCTGATGACACAGAGAAGAGTCAGAACACAGGTACGAACGTGATTAATGTTCTTTGTGTGTTATTTCTATTAATTCCCGACAGCATGAGTCAACCTTTGTTTTTGTTTTGTTTTTTTCCAGTGCCTCGGAGGCCATCAGCCGGTAGTGCTGGCAGTCTGATGTTTGTGCGCCTGCGGGTTCACACGTCTGCAGGAAAGAAACGGGGTGTGGGAGATCTTCACCTGGGGTCAGCCAAAACCTTACCCAGAAGAGACGCCTGGCTCGCCCTGTCACAAGAAAGGTACAGTAATGGCAGAGAGTCGATCTGATGTCCAATCATCAGAGATTTTATAGGGGAAAAAACATTCTGTACAACAGAACCTGAAATTTTTCAGTCAGTCTCAAATCCCTGCTTCTCCTAATAAGGTTACTACTGGTCCCATTAAACAAAAATGCCACACTTCTAGGCTTTAAAGCGACAATTTCCCAAACCAAAGAGTGATGTCACAGTGGGTTGACCTGAGCCTGTTGGGACTCATCGGGCCGGGTTCAGACAAAATGTTTGAAATGTTTTTTGGTTTGTGTCGGGTCCGATCATGTTGGCTGGACTATCTACTTCCTTTTTTACTCTGCATGTGCCTGTAATCGTTCAAAACGTTGGGCTCGGGTGTGGAACTCAAGCCCAATATAACACTATAACACACAAAGTTTTCCAGAACCACCGTAGACATCGTACGACTTTATGTAGTTTGTGTAACTCTGATATGTATTAATCATTATCTTTATTTAGCATTTCTTCCTCACCTCAAAACTGACATCCATTCATTACTCTGTTCACCTGTGAGGCTTGAACTCGTCGCTGCTGTTGTATATTAACCCGCTCCATCCATTGTCTTCTCAACTTTATAAAAACACTAACGTTACCGTGAACAAACAAAGGTGGCTTATGGGAAATGAATGGGTCAACAGTTAGTTAGGTATGATCACAGTGAAAGGCCTCCACACAGTAACTATTTAACAGGTTTGGGAGAGGTCATTACATATGTATTGTGAGCATTACAGAGTCTATCTTTCTCATTTCAAAGGAGAATTCTGTACTAAACTCGCTTTATTCATTTATTTTACAGCTATAACTATGAGCTACAGTTACTTCATCAATAATCTTCCAAAATAAAAAGACTTTCTCAGCATGTTGACTCACTGACGGTGTGTGTTTGTCATTTCAACATCTCTGAGTGACTGCATTCTCTCTCTCTCCCCCCCCCCCCCCCCCCCCCCCCCCCCCTGCAGCTCAGACGAGCTGTATGCCTACCTGACACACTGTCGACCGGACTTGTGTGTACTTGAGGGAGAAGGGGTTGAGGAGGAGGGGGAAGCGGACCGTGACGAAGAGGAGTTTGTACTAATCGAGGAAAAGGGGGAGGAGGAGGAGGAAGAAGAGGAGGAGGTGTTCCAGAGACACCGCGGCTCGGGGGACGACTGGGAGGTAAATGGGTTCACTTCGGTCTCACGAGAGGGGTGGTCTCGCCAGGGTTAATTCGGCATTTGTGAGAACTCAGGAGGATAACAGATATGTTTGTGTGTGAAAGCTAAAAGCCAATTTAGTCGGAACTACTTGATTCTTGATTTTCCAGAAAAAACTAAACTATCAGTTTTTTTTTTTCTCAGATGGTGTTGATGGAGGAGAACGGGGACAAGCCGACCCTGCTCATTGACCGGGAACCAGAAGGACTCAGTAATATTGTGGAGAGCAGCCATATTTTGGAAGAGTCACATGTTCGAGAGGTGAGTAACACTTCCCACGCTGCTTCACAACATCATCAAGATAGGTCTTTTTATCGATTTGGTTGAAAAAATCCTCCTAGTGGCCGAAGTTACAAGTTGTACAATCTAATTTAGCTCTAAGTAAATCTCCAGTTTGTTAACGTTTACACTCTAACGTCTTGTACAACTTGATCCAGAACCAGAGGTGGCAGATTGTTGTGTGGATCAAAATTACCTTTATTAATCTCTGGATCATGAAAACACACTTCTACATGAACTGTCTACTGTATCTATTCAGCATTTGAATGTCAGGATGTGGCCCTACTTTTTATTTTCAATCCTTCCTTTACTTTTTGTGTACATTTCATGTGTGCAGTTATGTAAGGAGCTTCCCCCCCGGACAGTGAGTTACACCTGGCAGCTCAAGTACAGTACGTCCCGTCACGGCTCCAGCCTCAAGTCCCTCTACAGAAAACTCAGTGGCACAGACTCTCCTGTGCTTATTGTCATCAAGGACGCACTTGATGAGGTAAAGAGAAAAAAAGAAACCACACATCTCTAAAAGAAACAGCAACAAAATGTGTTTCCCTTCCCTGGAAAGCACTTAAATAAAGTTTCCTAGCCTGCCTTTAATTTTTGATAACGCCTCTTGTTACTTTTCTTGGTCAGACATTCGGGGCCTTCCTCTCTCATCCTTTGAGGCCCAGCGAGACGTTCTACGGCACAGGAGAAACGTTTCTCTTCATGCTGCACCCTCGCTTCAAGGTAAAGCTGTCACGTGTACACTGAAGTATTTTTCTTTGGTTTGGTTAATTCGGGTAAATGACTAAAGGGTGAGGATGTAGAGCAGCAGGTTTTGAACTTTGCACACCTTCAGTGTTTGTGATGCCTCCTGTTACTGTGTCTCTGCAGTGCTTCAGATGGACGGGAGAAAACTCTTTCTTCATCAAAGGAGACCTGGACTCTTTTGCCATTGGTGGAGGCAGGTAAGGTCTTTTCCCTTTACTTTCTCATTTGCAATCAGCTTATATTTCAATGAGGAGGGACGTGAATTGAAAATTTAATACAAGACGAGAGCAATATCATACAAATGATATTCCATTTGTCGCTTCTACCCTTCGGGACATCATCAGGGTTGCAAGGGGGTGATTGGTGTGTGGTGGAGTGGTGGTTGAAGGAATCTAGAGAATACTGAAGACCTAAATGAGATGAGTGGACATTGGATATGGAGGCTGAAGATGATTAGGGAGGAGAAGGGCCGCAGCGAATCACTGAAATCACAGCTGACATTGAGAGAGACAGGGGAACACATTTTTAATCTGGCAGCAACAACAGGATTGGCTGATTGAGATCATGGCTAAATCTGATTGGACTAACATAGATAGTCTTCCTGATTGAACTTAGGCCGAGCTTCATTTGTATGTTATGCAGTAGCGTTTCAAGAGGACTTTGAGGGCCTCAGGGATAAGGGTCCTGGGGGGCCTTACATTGACATCTACCCAACCCACCCCCAAATTAGACATTTTAATCTTAAACCAAACCTCTGAAAGGAAAAAGCTTTTAGCAGCAACATGAGGGTATGAGGAGTATAGCATCGTTGCAGTCTCCTGTACGTAGCTGACCATAGAATATACGTAATAAGCCATTCACTGGGGCTCCTCTCAGCTCGTGTCTCCAGTCAACTGCCTGCTAAGCCAAACCAGTCGCATTGCCCCTGATGTAGTGTTTACATTATTTCAATATTCAATCCAACCAAGCTGTAAAAGAAAAGTCTCTTTTTCCTTCAGTACCTCCTCTGTTTCCTCTGCAGTGGTCACTTCGGTCTGTGGGTGGATGAGAACTTGTACCTGGGCCGCAGCAGCCCCTGCTACACCTTCAATAACTGCTGCCTCTCAGAGACGGACGACTTCCGCGTCATGGAGCTGGAGGTGTGGACGTTCAACTGAGGGAGCAGCGCGAAGGCGAAGATTTCTACTCGACTCACCACGTCGCTGCTGATCGGCTTCATTAACGCAACATTTAGCACCGAGCATTAAAGACAAGCAGCTGCTCGCTCATTTCAAACCGACGTCCATTTCCAACATAAAAAAACTAACCACAGACTGATGGATGTGTCGGTGTGATCGAGTGCTGTGGATTCTCATGAAGTGGATCTGAACAAGGCTGAGTGGGATATCGTGCTGGACAGTTTTAATGGCTGACTCATTCTTTCGGGTTCGGAAACCAAACGGAGTCCTGCAGTCGTGAGTCGAGCTGGATTGTTTGAATCCTCATTTTTGAATGGAGGGAGTCAGGAACTGCACTTTGCTCTTAGCGAGAATCAGTAACTTTATAATCTCATTGTGAAGGTACACCTGTCATATGCATGTTCCCACATTCATACAGCTGAGTTTAGTTAAAGCTGTGCCACTTAAACACTTCTAAACATTTCTAAACTGCATGTGTACAGTTCAACAGCCACTTTAGTCCGATCATTCTCTCAGTCATTGTTCATTTTTCCGGGTTTTCATCAAAGGCGTCAAAGAAATAATCACAAGAACTGAGGAAATCGTTCTGGTTATAAAAACGTCTGCACTCACAATCAATCTTGTAATCCTCAATGTTTATTCGGAACTCTTTCATTTCAAGTGATGACTCACACTCTGTTGTGGTGTATTATTACTGCCGATTACTGCAGTTTTGTTATTCAGCTCTTTCTGTCACTTCAGTACCGCAACCGACTTTGCTTAGATTGTACAGTATTGTAGATTAGTTAATAAAAATCAGCACAATGTATACAATGATAGAGAGAACACAATTCAATGTGTAAAAAAAACTACAAGTTTTATTTCACCTTCAAAAAATAACACTGGTAGAATAACAGGTTTCAAACAGTCAGAAATCTCACGCTGACAGGACCTTGTATGTCTGTGTTGTACTGTTACAATGTTATTCTCATTATCAAAATCCACTGGTAGTAATCCGATGAGTTTTTTAAATCATTAAATTCTCCTGTTTCACACTTGTAACCGAAATTGAGGAGGTGAAATTAGACATCCTGTGATAAACAGCTAATTTTGTGTCCATGTTGACTTGTTTTTTATGCTTCTGTAGTGGCAACAGCTGTGTTTCCAGGTTGTCCGTGCATCCGTCTGATTCTCGTGAACATGATATCTCAAGAACTTTCACTTGGGCTCAAGGATGAACTGATGAGAATTTGGTGACAGTGACCTCAAGATACACGTGATATATCAGGGACATCTCAAGGCAATACTTTATGATTTGGCACAAACATTCACTTGGGCTCACAGATGACCTGATTACATTTTGATAGTCCAATGTCAAAGGTGACCTCACAATACACTTGTTTTGGCTTGTGAATGTTTTATCTTAATAATCCCTCGAAAAGAATCCTTTCAAATTTGGCACAAATGTTTACTTAGACTCACTGATTAGATTTGAATGGTCAGAGGTTAGAGGTCACCGTAGCATCACAAAACATTTTTGGCCACTTGATAACGGTATTTGCCTTTAGGGAATTATTTCAAAGTCCAGTTTTCACTTGGACTTAAAGATTAACAGATCCGATTTCAGATGTCAAAGGTCACAGTGACCTCATGAGTCGGGAAAAAAATATTTGAAATTTGAATTTGAAATTCACTAATTGGTAGATTAAATAAACCACGGGCAATAAGTCTTGTTTCCCCTTAAATTATCATGTATTTTGTCTTTGTTTAGCAGAAGACACAAGCAAATGTAGTAGTTTGACTGTAGTGTCAAAGAGAATACAGCACCATGTGGCTTTCAGTTAAGGGTTCAAACAATTCTGCAAAAGAAATGACCATTTGGTTCCACTGAGCTACATAAATATGAAGTGGGCAAATGCCCAAGCTGCGAGCCAGCTACTGTACATGATTGAAAAAAAGTTCTTTGGTGTGGTTACATCTTCCTCTGAACACAAAACCTGCAAAATATCTCAACATTTGGTTTAAAACTCAAAGATAAACAAGTAAACTCATCAGTAAATCATGTGGCGCTACCCTGTTAAATTTTTCCAGCTGTGTTTATCCCCTAAGACAGCGACGGTTGTTTCCTTCCAGCAGCCTCAGCAACAACATCAGGCGTCACCCGGCCCCAAGAGAGCTTTCAGGCAAAGTCTTCACAAACTGCTGAGACACAGCTGGAGGCGGCACCGGCACCGTCTCTGGGTAGAATCAGCAGCAGGAAAAACTCATTCAGTCGTTAAATATTGCACATGCAGCACCGGGATATAAAAGAAGGATGATCAAAAAATATGTTGATGCACTTCTGATTTGTCTTTGAGATGACATAAGCACTTGCACTGAAGAATGACTTGGCAGGCCTCCGCCTGCCTTTTATATCCACATTCATCAGCAGAGAGAGCAGATCTAAATGTGTTTGGTTGTTACTGCTCAGTGCAAGGCCTTTATCTTTCATTAAAATGTATTACATTGACAGTAACTGTATATGTACTTTTTCTCACAATATAAATACTGAATATAAAACCATTTTTTAACCAGGAGAGACATTCAAATAATTGGTGACAAACAGGATTGTAGGCAAAAACGTTTCTCAGCTGCCAACACTGATGAGACGGCTTCTCTACAAGACTGTTGGAGGGGTTTTCTTAACCCTCAGCCTCTACCACACACACTACTGTGCCAGGTACTCCTTGGCTTTCTCCAGCCCCTCTTTCAGGAAGCTGATATAAGTGGATGTGGACGGGTCCTCGAACCCTGCGGAGAAGCTGAATGTTGCTCCTTCCTCCTCTGGCTTCATGGCCGTCTGGTCCAGGAAGAAGTTGGCGTTGATGTGGTGGACCTAAAACCAGACACCGGACATGGTAAAAGCTTTCATGAGACTTATTTCACAACAATAGTTGTTTGGCTTATTATTATGAACAAATAAATAAATAGAAACGGCCACAGTTACAGTGAGTGTAAGCCAAAGTTAGTAGGAGATTTTAAGCTTGTGATGCATTTAATGTTTGGATTTTTAAAAGCATTGAATTGTTTTTAAACTATGGGTGTTATTTAATTCTGAAACAGCACATGTATTAACAGGATCAGATTTTCTCTCTTTAAATTAGTTTTTGTTAGAGACAAAGTCATCTGTTCCTGCACCAATTTATAACTTGAGTGTTGTGTTACTACTAATACTACAAACCCAACATTTAATATTTATATTTCTTTATATTAAGGGAAACACTTACAATGGTTCCATTGGGCAATGCCACCATCATCTCCACAGGGAAGTTGTACTTCTCCAGATGTAATCGAGCCTTTTCACTCAGAACAGAGTTCTGCTCATCAGCCTGATGAGAAAAGAGGAAACGTCACTGCAGCAACAGTAGCAGCATGAAACAGCTGCACTGAATGAAAGCAAGTCACTTGTCAGGGTGTCGTTCTCTTGCTCACCTGCAGGCCCTCCAGCTCTTTGACCAGAGACCAGCTGCTGATGAAGCTCTGGTTGAGCAGGGCCATGATGGGCGAACTTTCCAGGACTGTCTCCCGGAGAGTTCGCCCCGAACCTACATACAAAGGAGAGGAGAAGAGAGAGATGTTAAACAAAGACATAAAATACACAGAAATGTTCAATCAAAAATGCTTTATTTCAATGACTTATTGGCTTTGCTTTCAAAATGGAACTATGTGACTTTTGTTGAAATGCAGAATAGAAGAAGAACCATGAAGCAGCTCAGTAATGTGAGCTATGCAGCGATATTTGCTCACATAACATACAACACCAAATTGGGATAAAAAAGATAAACAGCTGAATGCATAAGAGTGTTTTATTGCTTATGAATTCAACTTGTTGTTGACACAATATTTCACAAATTAAGTTGTTGTTTGCTGATACTTTTAATGACTATATACTAAAGTAACTCTATCAGGCTTCCAGACTGTGCAACACTCTGCATGAGAAACTGAAATTTGGCGGCATCCTTTTGATTAATCTGCTTTTATCTTCTGCTTTTTATTGCCTGTTTTCTTCCATTTATAATCTTGTATCTCAAATCGTACTCCTCTTAGATGTCGGTAACAGTGTACAGTCCTGTGAAATGAACCGCTTGTGAAGGATCTGACCTCAGCAGGACTGGTCGTCTAAAGCTCCCCAAAGCAGAATGGAATGCACCAGCTTCCTCTCTGCTTGGGCTCGCTCGAAGGCCTCGGAAAAAGGCAGGTAGGACACCTGGAAACGAGAATAATGAGAGACAACCGAGTGAGTGCTACACACACACTTCATGCCAAACAAAGAGAGGAAACGTGTGATGTGGACATTTACCCTCTTGAAGGGGTAGAGGGTGACCTCCAGACGCCGAGTGGCTTCTTGCTGACTGATCTCTGAGGTCCAGTGGATGTCTTCGAAGACAAACTGGATGGGTTCGGAGCTGCCGTCCCGACTGTCTATGACGTTGCCCTCCTCGTCAATGATGATGGAGGGAGTGGAGGGGCCCGTGGACTGCAGCTCTAACTGTAAACACATCACACAATTTTATTCATTGAGTAAGAGGGGGGATGGTTTTGCTGTCCTAGAAAAGAATTGGCTTGCAGAACATTAATGAATGATGCTCACAACAGGCGATTTAGAAGTGAGTATATGCAATGCTGATTGAAAAAGAAGTGGGTACCTGTGTAAACCCTGCACTACACTACTGCCAAGGGCACTCCATCATGTGGCTGCATAGTACAAGGTGAATTATATCATCTAAATAATGTAATAGTGTCCTAAGTGCATTACTGCAGCTGTACCTGCGGGAGGTAGCCAATGTCCACCTCCATGTTGCTGCTCTCGCTGGCCCCGTACAGCCACTCCATGTCCACATTCAGAGACCTGAGACAAAACAGGACACGTCACACAGGCTCTACAGGAGCTTACAAGCTTACTGAGTCCAAAGGTCTTACCTGTCGTTAGGGACGTAGAGGTGGAAGTGTCGGACATGAGATGCGTCTTTAGAGAGGACGATGTTACCAGTGAACTGGCCGGGAGTGAACCAGAAGGGAAAGTCAGGAACATCGTTGAGCTGGAACTCTGCATGAATCCTGCAGAAGAAAACAAGTCTCTGTTGAAGATTCTCATATCCTCAGTTCCCAAGAGGCTCAGTCTCTGAATGCTGATTTTAAAGAACAACCACGGCTTCCTGCAAGACATTAATCTACAAGTCTTTGATTTTCTGTACATAAGTCAGTACTAATGTGTAGAGTAATTTAATCAAGTAAAAAAGCACCACTGGAGTCGTTCCTCACCTGATTACAATGTCATAGTAATAGTCGTTGCTGGCACGGATGCAGGCGACTGCGCCCTGAGGAGCGAAACGTGATTTGATGAAGGGTCGAGGGTGGAACATACTCAGCAGGGAGTGGATGAGAACCTGCGGCGGGAGAAGAGCAGCTGTCAATATACAACACAGGTTACGACCTAATCATTACTAGATAAGAGTGTTTATTGGGATACCTCTTTCCCTTTTGGTGTGGGAGGGTGGTAGCGATTGTTGGGCAGGTATCCAGTAAAGATGTTGAGCTCACTGGGCATCACCCACCACGTGTCTCCCACTTCAGCCTTGTTCTTTGGGGGCAGGAAGACCCTGAACTGGCTGGCGGAGTATGAAGAAGAAGGCACTGCTGGGCTTTTCCAAGAGCGCAGCCCACTCAGAGAGCTGTGAGAAACCTGAAAGAGACGTTGGCAGAAAACCTGGCAATTAAATTGAATTCATTCCCCATTGGTAATGTCTTTAGATATAAAACTAGATTGTATGCCTCCATCCACCGGTGCAGTTTCAGGCTGCATACATGTTTTCAGTTAATCAGTGAGTCTAAGTGAACATTTGTGCCAGATTTGGAAGGACTGTCTCAAGGTATTCCTAAGATAAAGGGTTCACAAGGAAAAGGGGGGTTTTCTGCGGTCAGAATGACCTTTGTCCACCAAATTCTAATCCGTTTATCTTTGAGTCCAAGTGAACCTTTGTACAGAATTTCAAGAAATGTGAATTTATTCAGTCAAAGATTAATGAATTTCAAATCACTGCTATATCATTATTTATTCAATTCGTGGTTGCTTGCAATTTGTTGTGAACTGTGTTCACAGGGAGCTTAATTTAAAAATGGAAGTTTCCTGGAATATTTATTAACTATCTTGGAGCAGTGCCTCTTTACTGGCGTTCGAGCAAGTGCTCAGAAATCACTGTGAACATGTTTCTGTATTTAAACCTTCGGTGCAGCTTCTTCTGTGCTTATATTTTTGGGGCTAATCCGTGACTTTCATCAAAGCAGTTTTATATAGAGCCTGTAAAGTAGTAGAAAGGAAGAAAAACAATAAAGCTCCTTCATGTGTGAAAAAAGCCTGGAGAACTTGGTCTAATCTCACCCCAAGAAAACCATCCTTGCTTTTCGTCATAGAGTCGAGCAGCAGTGGCTGCATTTTGGCCTCCAACGTCAAAGTCTCCCCGCTGGGATCATGGATCACTTCCTCCTCAAAATCCACAGGGGCTGAGATCCCTGTGAGGGAGCAGTAGGAGTAAATGAGGAGATAAAGAGTACATGACAAGGGATACTGAGATTTTGTTAGTGAGCTAGGAGAAGAAAGACGGGGAGAAACGATAATATGATGTACCTGTGAGTTTCTCAACAATTGGTTTAAACTCCTCCGGGCTGAGATAGAGGTCGTGGTCGGTGTCCAGGGAGGCAAAGAGAAAGAGCCCCTCGGCACCGAGAACTCGAACACTCTCCTCCTGTCAGAGAGACACAAAAGCATTGGACAGACACTTATTGTCGTTGCACACGCTTCAGAGATTTTCAATGCAGCACCGAAATTAGGCCAGCGAGTCATTGTATAACAAGAGAGTCAGAAAAGTTGGCTAATTGAACGAAGGGGGAGCCATAGATACTGACTTAGTTATGCTGTATTTTCATGATGATGATAATGAAACATCCATCTGGATTAATTAGTTGATTTATGACCGCGGTTTTGGAATTTTTCTAAAATGGGGGCCAGGAAGGGGTTAACACAGGGGGAGCTATTATATTTTAAAACGTCCATGCACAATTCCCCGTATAATTTTAAAAAACCTACTGACAGGACAGGAGCACTTCCGGGGCCAGTCAGATTTCAGTTTGCTCCGCCTCTGCATCCGCCCCTGATTTATGAGAATATTGAGTTTTTGCTAATCAGAATGGAAACACTAAATCTTTTTGAGCTATAAGTTGAGTGGAAGGTCTGGCCAATCCATCTGGCCCTGCAGAGTTTCAGAGACACCGCCCTCCGTGAGACAGGTTTCCTAAAATAGACAGATGTCGGAATTTATGGAGGTGTTTCGATACTTTAGTCCTTTTTGCAGAAGAGCTGATTCCTCTTATATTCAAAGGTGTTATATTCAGAGTCAATGTAATAGTGCTGTTGATGATGAGAAGGTAAATGCTACACTGTGTTTTTGTTTGAGCAACTGCTTCTAGCAATCCTCTCTAAAACCACCAACATACAGTACAGAACAGGAGATGTGTGAGACACCCCGCTGTAGATGTTTGCGCTACTTTTAAGTCCAGGTGGGATTATCTACTTTGGGCATATTGCAGGACTTGTAGTGTTTAGTCTGAGCGTCCGTCCGTCCGGCCTCAGCAGTTCAGTCTGGCTAGAGATCAGCCCAGAGGCCACAGATTCCTGGCGTGTGTTTTAGAGACAGACCACACTCTCTCTGACGGATAGATGCGTGCCTACAGGCGTATGCACAATGGAGGGAGAGAGAGGGAGGAAGGAACAATTTGGAGACCCTCTGTAGGCAAACAAGCGTGGGTTTACAGGGTTTTAACAGCTGGGACACAGAGCCAGAGCCCACTAATAAAACACCATGAGGTGGAAAGTCTGCACATGGGCCGTTTTAAGGTGTCTGGTGTCTGGCAAATCATTTGTATGAAGCTTAAGTGAAATATAACGACTAAATGATACATTAAGGCTAATGCAAACTTTATAGTAAAACAAGGAGGGATTGACTTGGACATGCGAATAATTATCACAATAGATCATCAATAGCCACACCCTAACCCTAACGAAGATTTGATATACATATATCAATAATTAAGGCATAACATGTGATTGATCTTCCTCAGATTGGTCAAATGTTTTACAACTTTCACTCAGGGTCAAAACTTAAAATAAATACACACAAATGTGACGTTTATCACGATAATTATGGGTATCGACCAATATGTTTTTTTTTTTATCTCAATATAATTATGGTCATATTCTCAAAACCCTATAATTGATAGTTCTTTGGCACGTATCTTACAGTAGATTGGCAGATATGTTCTGACTGAATGTGTCTTTATACATGCTAATTTCTGTCTTTGTAGTGTTTACAAGGTTAAAACATGAACCCCCAGATGTTATGAGACGAGAGTGTTTCAGATGATGTCTCACATGACGTTTGACGAGCTGAGCGTCCTGATGCCACTTGATTCCCAACGCGAGCAGAGGAACGGCACCGAGCACCAGCAGCGTCCACATCGCCCGGTGCACCCAAGATCCCGAGCCCGCACTCTGGCGCCTGTTCTGCGGCGGACTTCCTCCCTCATCCTCGGGGGCTCTGTTATCCACGTCCGCCGCCATCCTTCGATCCCGCACGGAGGCTATTTGGAGGAGGAGGAGGAGGGCATGGCCGTCAGGCTGTAAAGCGACGGTAATGCCTCGATATAAAACTTTCTCCTTTTAAAAAAAGTGTGTGGCAATCTAGCGACAGCTCTTGGGTCCTGTGGCCGGCGACAGCGCGTCCTTTTCCGGGCGTTACAGTCTCAGCAGATGTCTTGTTTCCCACATCCAACCACAGCCATATGGATGTGGACGTAATGCGTCAGGTTAGCGTGTGATAGACGGGTGAAAACCGGATGTCAGCCTTTAGCTAGATCAAAATAAAACCACTCCGTATTTATACGATTCAGGACGTGAAACAGCTGTCCCAAATAAATCCTTACAGGAAGTTTAATAAAATGTATATTTTATGAACCGTTTTTTTGCATCTAAAATGTTATTTTCATCTTACACGTTTCCATTTCCTGTGCAGAATGCTAACAAATCTCTTCCAGATTGAATCCACGAGCTAACAGTGATTGAATCATCATTATTTTTTATCTTTACGGATAAAAATACATGTAAAGCTGCTTCCTCTTTGGTTTTCCCTGTGTACACACTAGTGCACATCTTTCGTCTTGGGGTTTATTTTGAAACGGGTGGCCGGATGTCTTAGGTTGACATTGTGTCGTTATGGCAGAAGTGGTCGCATTTAAAGGGGCAGGGTCTCATCGTTCGTCACAGGAATGTCTGCAAACATGCCTCAATTACACGTTTCCCTGCCAGAGGGTCTGTAGTGTACGTTACTTCGTGCTCCTACCAGAGGAAGTGAAGACAGTTTCTGCTGGACTGCTCCCTTGGATTTGAACATGTCCACAATGTTAAAACCACAACAACATAGTTGTACGTATACGTCCATATAGATCACCATGAGGATTCAAAGTAGAAAATATCTGTAAATCATCAATGTCTAACTTAGCAAAATGGATTTCACCAACAGTGAGACGTAGACATACAACGCAATCAACTAAAGTGGTTTACAAATGGGGGTCCATGAAAAGTTTTCAAAGTCATCCATTGAAACCACATGTTGAAAATATTTCCAACACGTGCCTCATATCCTTCTAAGACATTTTGGGGGGTTTTCTGCCCAATAACTAATTAGAAGTATAAAACAAGAGCAAGGTGAAATCATAATAATCTATTGATCTCACTCTTGCTTAAATATAGTTTCTCCCTTTAAATTTAACAAAATCTGTCTGATGCCTCACGGGTTTCAATAGAACGTAGGACATGAGTTGCCATCATTTCCTACACAATATTCTTTCTTTTAGTTTTTTATTAAGATGTTAAATCTTGGATCAAATCTGCATAAAAATGTAATAGATTCTTCCACCAAGTTTCATGGTAATCAGTAAATAAAAGTAATGTTGCATGTACTTGCTTACAAACAAACAGAGTATTGTTAAATGTTTCACAAAAATAAACAAGCAAAATAAATAACATTATTTTGTGTGATGGAAAATGTTCATGTCTGTATGTAGGTCAGGGTAAGAATAATTTCTCTAACTCCATTGTGCTGTACTCTATAAATGAAATCTGACTGAATGCTCTCTGTTGTATAGTTTATTATCATTTCCCACAGTTAGGCACAGTCTGTATTTACATGGGCGCATGTTGCATCAAAGCACCCAGAGACGGGTGGGGCCTTCCTGATTCTGGTGATACGCAGACATTAAACAGCCAGTTGTATCATAGCTGGCTGTTAAACAAGTATGAGTCGTCACAGACAAAAAGCATTTCACAATGCATCTGGGATTTGTGACAGCAGGAACAAACAGGAGCATCACTCCTTCTGTCAATGCTTCTGATCAATCCATGGGTTTAACGTGGGCGGTTCTAAGTAACTGGGTTTAACGTGGGCGGTTCTTCGTCCATGTCCTCCTCCACAGGCTGTGTCTTCACTTCCACTTTTTTATGAGGGATATAGGACCCCATACCTGCCGCTCTGTCCGCCTCAGCCTGGGTGTAGGGCTCGTCTCTGAGCTTCTTCAATCTGGACGGAGAAACAAGAGGAGAAACTGTAACTTAACCATTATTGTCCTGTATGATGTAAGACATAACCCAATTAAAACAAGAAGTGGCGTGGCGAATGAGTTTAAATAGCATGCACATAAGAGACACTGGTGTCTTACCTTTTTTTGTGCAGTTTAGTTCTGAAGTGCTCTTTCAAGGATCTCATATCCACAAAATATCTCCTGCAAGACATAGAAAGTGCAACAGTGATAAACAGTGTTTCGAGACAGAGTGGGACTGAGCATCATGAATACACAGTTTAACCCCAGTGTTGACAGAAGAGCTGAAACAACTCATTGAGTAGTCCACTGGCAGTCCACTGGTCCTAAATAGTTTTAAAGGTTATTAAATGTAATTTAGATCTTTTCTGATGCACAGAAATGCATCTTTTTAAGTGATTTATGTAGTTAAATCTGTAAAATTTACAAAGTAGGAAACCATAATATGTTAGTAAATGAAAGTTCACTGATAATCAGTTGTTTAAACAGAATTGAGTCATTGTTTTGTTTTTTCAGAAAGAAAACAAAAAGAATATTCCCTATATTCCATCTTCTTAAAACTTTCCATGCGGTCTGTGATAAAGTTGTTTAATACTTTATACTGATGCTTCTCAGTTTTTCTCTGCACTTTGCTGCTGTCACACGGCTGATGCCTCAGCTGTGTGTGTAAACAGGGCCTGAACTCACGCGCAGTGCAGACAGTAGTGCTGTGCACACCCGGTCACATCGAAGTCCACCTCCTGCTTCAGTAACTGCGCTGCGGTCTCCGGCTTCATGTCCGAGTGGATCTGGTCCAGGTCTTTGGTCTTGCGCTTCGTCTTCCACGTCTTTGCGATGTGCTTCTTCTTGTCGCTCTTGTGGCTTCCATACGAGCAGGACTTGCCCATTTTGGATCCTTCCGGCTGCACAGATCACCACAAATACATGTTAGTTATGCTTTACTGATTCTTTAGGAATTATAACAAACGTCTGGCCTTAAATTAGGATAAAATCTGTGGTTGTCTCCCGAGTAACATCAAGTCAAGTGATCACGATGTTAGCTCGGAGTTTAAACTAATCTGGACATTTAGTCTCTTTATCACCAGCTCAGATTTTAATATATGAGCAAACTGGTATCGAGCGACATTCTTCAGCTGAAGACAAGTCGGTGAAACAGCAGATTTCTCTCTAAACAACCTTCGCAGGTCCAGAGATGTTTTTACCTTACACACGCGTGGCCGAAGAGAGATGGATGTACTTCCGGGTCGTTCAGAGGGTTAGATACACATGCTCACCTGTAGAGGGTGCTAAATACCAGTGTTTACAAAGAGAGACATATACCTACAGACATTTTTAAGTACATACCATTAAAAATAATTATTCATTAGTTAAGATGAAATAATACAAATACATTGTAAAGACACTTAAAGTTAAGCATTGAACATATTAGTAAAAGAAAAATCTATAAACAAATCTGGATTTCCATTATGTTTATCGCCTGTCTTTTTGTACTTTCACTTCTACATAACACATACATGTACACAGCAGAATATCACATTATGATATAAATTAATATACTACTATTTCATTATGTTGTAAATTTATTTTTTTCCTACCAAACTTATTTAGCTTTACAATTTGATTTAACTTATTTATATTATTACCTACTTACTTTATTATACTTGCTGGATTTTACATAAAATGTTCATGTATATAATAGGATATATGATTATAATGTAATCATATATGATTAAGTAGAAATCTGAAGGCTGACTTAATTATGTACAATTATTTTATAACTATATATACTGCTGCTTCATTATGTTGTATGTTGTTTGTATGGTTACCAAAATAATTTATTGTACTGATACTATATTATTACTTTCTTACTGTATTATACTTGCAGGCTTGTACAATACATATACATGTATTCAGTAGGATATATAAATGTGATATAATTAAATACGATTCAGCATTCAGAAGGCTGATTGAGTCGTGTTTCGTAACAATTTACACACCAATAATATAATATAAAATAATTTAAAGTAATATCCCTACATACACACACTCCCCCACTGTGTTTTCAGGTTACTCAGGTGAAGTTCAGCTGACACAGTTAAATATTCCGAAGGCACTTGAAGGCAGCGCTAGTCTGCACTGCATACGCGCCGTGGCGGAGAGCGAAGATGGCGGCGAGTAACGTCGAGCCGGAGCAGGAATGGAGCGACCGGGGCCTGGACACGGCCGAGGACACCCTGGTCGCAATGGAGACCCTGCTGGCCACACTGAGGGCCTTTGAGGACGTCCTCCGGCAGCAGGAGACATCCACCGCGTCCTCCACGGAGTACTGCGACAACTTCTGCCAGGTAATGTGTACATGCAGCTCCGCAGCTAGCGTTAGCCCAGCGTTAGCTTCCTCCCCGGGATTGTTTTTCTCGAGCTAATCTGCGTCGGCTGCTGGCCCCGCTACGTGCCCGGCCAGGTCCAGGGTGTGGGTGGTTAACCAGAGAGCAACAGTGCGGTGCGGATCGTGCCATTCATATTCCCACATGCACACGATTTCCCCTCAAATACATGTATACCTCCACCATTCGACCAATTACGTTGGCTGACTGTCACGTTCCCCGTCCAACTGCTGCAAGTTGCACCGAACGCTTGCATTTGCTTTCATGCACACAGCTGCTTTATCACTATATTATTTTAAACACTAGAAAGCAGGAAACGTATCGCAGGTTGTTTGCATGCACGTGACATGTCCACAGTTTGCACACTACGCACAGTTGCATGTGTGTGGGGTGGGGCGGCATCGCAGTGTGTTTATCCAAATGTTCCAACCAGCTCAGGGCCACTGATAAGCTAAAGAGTTCCGTTTAGTCGCTCAATGGGATTCACTATGCGACAGTTTACCGTGTCAAAGCAGAAATAACGTTTTTATTTTGGCAGTTAGGACCTTATCTTTTTCCAGGCTCGATGACACTTGTCTTAATGTTGTGCATCCAAGTTTGTTTCATGTTCAAATGCTCTGGTCGTGGTTTTGATCTGCCACCTTGTGTTAGACTCTCATCAGTGTAGATGCAGTTTAATTTATATATATATATATAATGCTATATAAAAATACACGCTCTGCTTTAGCTGGAGAAACAAAATGGGGAAAGGTCCATTTGGATTCCGCCTCCTAGGATCGCAAATGTCACTTTCTGAGTCTCTGAAGTCATGTTACATCACTGACCGTGGATCTGTCTGTGAGATTTGCTTGCCAGCCTAAGTGGATTATAGCTCAGAGTAATTCATTAATGGGATACATGTAATTTACAGTTTGGTTAGTTTGCTGTCAAAACAGAGATTAAGGTTTTTTTGAGGGGGGAATCATTTTAAGGTAGACTACCATTTACCATTTTAAGGTAGACTCACATTATTATACGGACACTGATCTCTTTGTGATTGTTCCTCCTTTTATTTTTTACCTCTGACAAGCAGGTTATGTTTTCATCTGTGCTTGTTTGTCTGTTAGTTAGCTGGATTATGCATAAAAACTGCTTGATTTATTTCCACAAAACCAGGCAGAAGATCTGGTCTCTCAGAGAATAATTTATGTATCTTGATGAGAGGCATATTTAGTGGACTGATATTAATGAGTGTTTGCAATTACGTTTAATACAGGTTTAAGTCCCTCTTTGTCTTTTTGTGCATTTTGTAACTTAATTGTCCTAAGCTGCTTTCAAACATGCACTGACGTCCGGACAACTTCCTGTAATATTTTAGAGGGCTGTATGTGAGAATGCGATGTGAGTGTGTTGAGGACATTGTGTTGAGGACATTTCTAGCATGCAAAAAATGCAAAACTGGAAAAATACAAAATAATTCAAATGTCTCAGGATCAAACAGGTGTCAGACACATAGAAAATGTTGACAAAGTTGTAAACTTGGAAAGATGAGCGCTTTCGGTGATAAGAACCAACACTGGTAACGATGTGGTGGACACAGAAACAGACAAATTCTGCTGCAGAAATTCATCATGCTCTACCCAGACGACATTCTTCTGTTTTAGTGAACACGTCCGACCCAGAGAATGTCAAGTGGCATTCTTCAAATTCAAAGGCAAACTCTATGTCTGAAAACGACTACAGTGGGAAGGTAACCAACAAGAGGGAGTTTTGTACTGAAAACCCACTAACTTTAGTAACTAAGATACCAACCTGAGTGGAACTTTTCAAAGGGTTTGAGCACTGGTGATTTATGTCCCTTATCTCATTTAGCCATTTTGGAGAATACAAGTGATCACAGAAACCAGTAACTACCTAATTGCACTATGAGCATTTAACTGCCATTGCTAAATATAAACAACCTTCCTTTTAATTTCTACACTGGGTAAATAAAGTGTTTTTTAGGGGTTTTATATATTTAAAAAAACTGACGAAACTTTGTGGATGATGGTGACTATCTGTTCCAATCGGAAGTAGTCAAGATGTAATTAGTGCACTATAGTAGCCTCCAGGGTTGAGAGTTTAATATTGGCTCCCTCTTAGAGGGTACCTTATTTTTAGGGCTGAGGGGAATAAATTGAGTGCCTCTGTAGACACCAGCACAAACCAGCAAGGTTCCTGCTGTCTGACAAATAGGACTCCTGGGATGTTGCTAGTACTAACCCGTCATTAAATGTGTATGCCCTCCAGCTATATACAGGTGACACACATATGTTGACTCCTCCTAAAGAAGGGAATAGACAATAATGCATTGAAATAACATTGAGGATCAAACGCTGTTCTCTTTAATTTTTTGCATTAGGGGGAGAAAAAAAAAGCGTCTCAGTCGTGTAATTTTAGGAAATCCTTTTTCTTTTTTTGTTTGAATAAAGATAAGGGCGTGAGAGATCATATTTACGTTAAAGCTTCCCCAAACTGTAAAATATTAAAAATAGAAAACTGAAAAGTTTTGTTCAAAGGTGTCACACTCTGCTTGTGTTTTTTTTTTTTGGGGGGGGGGGGGGTTCTCACTATTAAAGGTGGCTCATGCTGTACAATGAAGTCCCCTAAGGCCCAATCAGGAGTACCTCACCCCAGACAGTGTCAACTGGGATCAATCATGTATAGACTGTTATCTCCCCCAGGTGGAAACCCCCTGTTTTTCTAGACACAAGTTGTCTCTCGTCTGATCTTCTCTGACCAGTTTATAAATTCATATCTGTTTTTTTTCCTTCAATGCTAATATTTTAACATTTGTATGCATGTTTTTCTAGGCACTAATTCACTATGCTGGGAGCAGGAACTCTATGGAGCATGGCCTTCCTCTCCTGGAGGTTTACTGTCTGTCCATCAACTGCTTCGCTGCAGCCCGGTCCCACCTCACAACAGAGTCTGACAAAGTGGCCCTTGTTTTGAAGAGACTAGCTTTGTGAGTACTGAACATCTTCTGGTAGAAAACACGGGAGAGATAGATAAGAAAAATTCTTAAACACAATAACAAAAGTCTGTAGAAGAACAAAAACACTGTTTTAACTTTTCTATGCTCCATGCATCTGTTGTCTATCTTATCTGCATACTTAGCAGTTGTGCTGGTTACTTTATGGACTTGAAGTGAAAAGCTCAGCGTCCTATGTTACTTATTGGGACTTTAATGATGTTTCTCGGCCATCGTGGACTGTTTGATTCTCTGACCTTTCAGCAGAGGCTCTTTCACAATAAAATATCGAAAGACAAACCTTGTTTCTATGATCTTTATTTTACGATTTCCACCACACCTCCAAATTAAATTTTTGAATTTAAAATATGGCAGGCACATTATATCTCACTGATATCCATGACATTTTTTGGAGGGGTGGTGTATAACCAAAGGAAGAACTCAATTTGGAGCAGATTTGTTGAACATGGCACGATAAGCAGGTAGCCTTGACGGAGGTATGCAGCCTCCAAAAGCCCTTCTAGTGTATTTATAATCTTTTGAAATACGCTTCTGCAAGATAGTCTGCATTATCTAATTGAAACAGCTATAAAATGGTGTATACATATAAACAGAGAATCCTGTTTTAATAACTTTAGTATGTCACATCATTTGTTTGTAGCAAAGAAAACTATGAAAGACACAACTGGGCCTGTGTCCTGACCCAAAAATGTGTGTTTGTGTGTCCATGCACTTGCAATATATGATTTAGGATGTCCTACAGGTCCTAGAACAAATTGCCTTTCCTTGCAAACAAATCATTCAACAATTGAATCAATGATAACAATTTCAAGTCATCAAACTCTGCTCTGTATGAACCGACATAAAAACACGACCACTGTTGACCAGTGGTCATTACTTTGGATTCCAACAGATTCTTGTTGTAGTTTCAGGTACATTAAACAATTCACGCTTATGACGGCCTGTCTGAAGACATTAACTGTTAAAACTGACGTGACTTAAATTAGGTCAGTTAGAGACTCATCATGTCTCTCGGTTAATCGCACTACGGCTCCACCGAGACACCTCCTATCTGCAAATGATCCTTTACGAGAGATGGGGGTCGTTTCAGGCCTTTCAGTTTAATAGAAAATCTAACATGAGATCTATTTTTAGTTAGATTGTAATAGTTAAATTTAATACTGTGAGATGTGGAAGAGCTTTTCTATAAAAAAAAGAACATTTCAACACTTTTCAATCTATTTTTAAACTAGCATTTTTGACATCTTAATGTATCTAGGTGTAAAGCTGATTCTTCTAAAACATAAATGCAGAGCTACTGTAAGCAACAATCACTGACATGTATTGAAGTTTGGCTCGTATCACAATCCTTCAAAGTTTTTATATGTAGTATGGATGAAATGGCTTAGACTCAAAAATAGACCTGTCCAGTATCATCACTGTTTACTGAAGCAGCGTTGTGTTGATTTCCTTCAGGAGCTGCTTTGAATTGTTGCTGTCAGTGCCTGAGAATGAAATCCCTTATGAAGCCTGGGTTCAGTTTCACCACTCTGTTCAGGTAAGACCACCTTGTCTCTAAACACAGAAGCTGTTTTCAGGCTTTACCTCCAGGTGACATCCTGAGAATTGGTTACTGAGTTTACCCGTTTTCTGCCTTTCACACACGAACAACGCAGCAGGAGGTTCTCTGCACAGATGCGTTCACAACAGGAACAAATCTTCCAAATTATTCAGGCAAGAGGTCGAGCAGCTGCGTGCAGCAGGCAGACAAAGGAAGTTATACATTAACTGTGCTGCGTAGATCACATGATCATCTTTACAGCACCCTGGCATTGGGTTGTCTGGCTCTCCCATTCTTTTGAACATAATATCTCAAGAACACTTGAAAGGAATTTCTCCAGACTTTGTAGAAATGAACAGTTGGACTCAAGGTTGAACTGATTAAATTTTGGAGGTCAAAGGTCTCAATGGCTTCAGAAAACACCTTTCCTCTCCTTTTGAATATGATATCTTGAGTCCGCCTATTGGGAATTTCTTCGAATTTGAACAATTGTTACAATGACCTAATATGAGCAGAATAATGTATGTAGACTAACACAACACTGGATGCTAGAGCCATACAACCGTTTGACAATTATAGTTTCATATTTTGTAGTGCTGCAAGCTTGTATAATAATGCTTTCCCTAATCAATCTACACTCAAGACTCTAGAATGACAAAGCAATAACTGAATTTGAGAAACTGCACTCTGTGAGCATTATTCTCACAAAGGATCGAGAGATTGTGTGTGGAGATGGCAGAAACTTCAAGAAGTACGACCATAACTGCAGCACTCTACTTATCAGAGCTTTATGGCAGAGTTTCAAGACGGAAGCCTCTCCTCAATGAGATACTCGAAATCAAATTATCTGAGACTCTCAGACTGCGAGAAAGAAGGTCCTCTATTTTTCTAAAGGTGGCTGAAGAAGTGTATATTCCCATTTAAATATGATTATTGTGTATTGCAGAATGCCCATGATACCTTATTACGGTATGGAAGTACAGATCTCCAAGCTTTACTCCAGATCACGGGAGAGGGAGGAGCATGGAGCAACCCAGTCCTCAACTCGCTCCTCAGCGGCCAGCTCACCAGCCAAGAAGAAGGTGGGTAGTCCCGTGAATTTATTAAGCTCAGGTTAAATAGAGACGGGTGTTAATTGTAGTGCTTGTTGTCACATCGGCCTTGTTGTGGTAGTTTGCTTCAACAGGATTTGTTTTGATTCTGTCTCTAGTTGATGCATATATCACCTTGGAGGGCGAGGGCTTCATGGAGATGCGCGTGAAACATCTGGAGAAGATGGGTGAAATTGCCAAGGCTGTGGTGCTGGCTAAATCCTGCACCGAATGCAGCTTCATCTCCAACCAGGCTACTTTTCGCCAAACATTTGTCTCGCTGCTTTGTCATCTGCTGCCCAGTGAAGAAGCCATCATGGAGGTATTGCTACATGTTCAGTTGTTTGCATTATCTTGTTTTGTTCAGTGATTTATTTGTATTTGTGCCCCTCATGTCAGTTGCATAGTAATGCCAATTCGTGAAAGGGCTAATTCCTCACAGGAACACTCAAAACAAACAAACAGTAAATTATACTCTGCACTGGATGTCGACAGGATAATTGCAGGATCCAAATCTTTGTCTTCAGTTGCCATTTTTTCGTTTGTGGTTAGGTTGTGTTATTGTGCCTTGTCTACACTTCTGCAGATATTTTTTTGAACTTATATGTTCCCCTTCAATATCTCTCCATCCAGACGAAACATAAATGACTACAAAACGCTCAAGCAAGCATATCGGGGCAGACGGTGGCGATTAATTCAACAACGATCAGAATACCAGAAGAATATTTCAGTCAGCTTATTCTCTGAGGGCGGTATACATTATATCATTTTGTTTCGCCCCTACAAAAAATATGATATTACTGCAGTTTATTCTGTTTCAGTTAAATTTACTGTACATGGATTCAGGGTTTTGTTTTAGGTGAAACTCAGTAGAAGATGCTGTGAAACCATTGATTTCAGCATTGTTTGAGATGGAAGTTTAAATTAGTTCCTGAGTCTGTGACTCAGACAATGGTTGCACATTGGTTTTCCTTCTTGACCAGAGCTACACACATTCAACATTGCTGTGCATACTGATGTTTCCTTATTGTTGCTTCTGGCTTAACCTCCATTCACCCACCTGTTCTTGGTATGCTGTCTGTTGAAAAAACTCTATTTGGGGTTTTGAATGCTCATTCCTTCAGAGCTGCCAAAGCTTTCACCCGACTAAAGTTTGAGACTCTTTGGGTCATAAAGCTCTTCCAATGACATCTGGGCGTGTGTCTTGTCTACCAGCTGAAACATGGCCGGTTTCTTACCACCTCATAAATTAACATTCTCATCAAGTTTCAAGAGGTTATTGTCATATACATAACGATTACATTAAGCAGTCCCTTGCAATGAAATGCTTGGGTCACAGGCTCTCTTATGGCAATGCTCAGAATATTACAAGCAGACAAAAAAAATAGTTATGGCTGGGGTGATAGGGGTCTTTAATGATCCGGGGGGTCTTCAAAGGTCTTTATATGATTCAAATTCAGTAATTCTAGTTATAATTTTGTGTAAGAAGAGAGCGGAGATAACAGTCAGCAAAGTGCCCAGGTCGCTGTGGTAATGACTCTGGCCACTGGCGTGCCCTTTTGAGTCATGTTTTATATATTTACACTAGATCAAAAGATTATCACGTCAGATTTGTTTGCCGTTGCCTGTGTGAGAGACTTTGGAGTCAAGTGCTACACAAGATAAAGTTCTTTCACTGTAATCAAACTACATTCACACAATGTGTCATAATTGCTGGCTGCTGTGATTTAAGATAAATTTTGATGACAGAACTTTTATCCTGATTTTCATTTGGAACAATCGTCAGTCACGTCTCAACTGATATTCCTATTGCTCATTTCTAAATTTAGAAATGCAGCAGAAATGTTGTTTTCTAAGTATTCACATTATGTTTACTCTCCTTACAGATATCCAGACTTGACTGCAAGGATGTCCTGGAGATCACATGCAACTTGGAGACAGAGGGGGAGGAGAATACGGCCTTCATCTTTTGCACAACTTTCCTGACTCAGCAGCTTCAGCAGCAGAGTCATTACTGCTCCTGGTGAGTAGGTCCTGATAAGGACCAAGGGTTGGGTGGATTGCTCTCTTAAGGTTAAATTATTAATATTTTGAAATTGTTAGCAGCAGTCAGACTAGATGTCTATATCACAGGTGATGATTAAATCATTTGAATTTACCTGATTTCATTATGGTGGTCATCTGAGTCAAATTATTGTTTTTGTGAAAGAGATATTCAACATAAAAAATGTTTTGCATGTGTTTTCTTCTCAAAAAGGGAGTTGACTCAGTTGTGGAGTAAACTACAGAAGAGGATCGACCCCTCGTTGCTGTCTCTTCTGGAACGATGCCTTCAGCTTGGTGCCATTGCCAAAACGGTCCACCATTTGCTTTACCTAGTCCGTGTGATTCAGGCTGAGGTGAGCATGAACAGCCAAACTGTCCACATATGATGCTGAATTGGAAGATTGTTCATATCATGAAACCTTTCATAGTTCAGATGTTCCAGGGACTAAGGAGCCACAAGAACAGTTTGTTTGTTTCGATTTCATGGATCTCAAGAACAGTGTAGATTAGGCAGGTGAACCTTAATTAATTCTCTAATAGAGTTTTACTAAAATGAGATTCAAGCATGCATTTGTGTAAAGATGGTTCTAGGCTCACATCTGCTAAACTGTTATTGTTGTCTCCTAACTGCTTTATTGCTGAAGTTATCGTAGTGTTTTTTTGGAAGTTAACAGACAGCTTCAAGTCCATTACCACCTCCATCTGGACTACAGGAGGGATGACTGTTATTTGAATATATCCTTGGAAAACCAAATGGGGTTTATTCAGATGTGTGATCTGGCTGACAGAAATGCATGTACAGGATTTGGTCATGTGTAACTTCTTCTGGGATTTACCCAGGTGTTAGAAATCTGAAGTAACACTTTTAAATATAAATAGATTAAACTCAAATGATATATATATCACTCTATTTTCAGGCAGAGGACGCAGGGGTACCTGCTTCAGTCGAACTGTGTGTCAAAGCCCTGCAACTTCCAAAGCAGCAAGACTCCGACACAAGGATATCTATCTGCAAAACAATGTCCTGTCTTCTTCCAGGCGACCTTGAGGTGTTGCGTGCCTGCCAACTCACAGAGTTCCTGCTTGGCCCCAGTCAGGAGGTATTCAGCTGTCTCGAGGAGCTGTATTTACGGCCAGATCAAAAGCTTGAACAGGAAAATGAAGTCATTCCCAACTCACTACGCTGCGAATTGCTACTAGCTCTGAAAGCTCACTGGCCTTTTGATCCCGAATTCTGGGACTGGAAGACTCTGAAGTATCACTGTGTCTCACTTCTCGGAATAATCCCAGAGTCAGAAGGGGAAGAGGAGGAGTTGGTGGACAAACGAGAGCAGGTTAAACAGGAGCGACAGGAGGTTGCTGTGAAAGTAGAAACTGAGCAGAAGTGGATAAATGGAAATCCTGATGGTTATGAGCAACAGGGTACACAGCCGATGTCTAACTTAGCAGAAGTCCAAGGGAAATCGGAGGCAAAGAAACACAAGTTCTGCTGTAAGATTTGTAAGCGGTCGGTCACTGGCACTCAACTGGTTCATCACTCCATAAGACACACAGAGGACAACAGCCACCCCTGTCCTGTGTGCCTGGAAAGGTTTGAGAGCAGAAAGGAGCTCGTTCCTCACTTAAAACAACACATTCTGAGTGAAACACATCTTAACAAAAACAACGTAAAGAAAGAGGACAAGCAGAAACAGATGGATGAGGATGATGACGACATTGAACCGGGCGAGATCAGCATTGACCCTTCTTTAATGCTCTATTACAAATCCACACATGATCCAGACGTGCTGGACCACATTGTGCAGCAAGCCAATACTGTAAAAGATAAGAATCTGGACGATGATGAGCATGTAACCTTCGATTACATCGAGCAACACTTCAAACTGCAGAACCGGGATGAGTATCCGTGCCCAGGAACTGGGTGTACTCGAATTTTCAAACATTCGAAGTACTTATATGTCCACTTAAAGTCAGAGCATAAAGGCGATGAGAATGTGAAATATTTTCAGCAGAGCAGAGACAAGCGGGAGAAGTGTGTCTTCTGCAGGCGCCATTTTGTCTCTGCTTACCATCACCGCAAACATCGAAGGGTTCACTATGGTGAGCGACCTTACATGTGTGTGGTTATAGGTTGCGGCGCTCAGTTCAAAACTTCCAACCAACTTGTAACACACAAACAGACTCATGGATTTCAGCTCAACTTCCAGTGCGAGCTCAAAGGTTGTTATGTCACTTGCTCTGACTTGGGACAAATCTATCACCACGAAGCACAGCATTTCAGAGACGCAGCATTTACCTGCTGCAGCGCTGAATGTAGTAGATATTATTTATCCAAAAAGGACTTTATAAACCATTTATCCACACACAACATCACCTTCTCTGAAGATGACTTCGAGGCTCAGAGGAAGGCAAAGCGGAAACTTTTCAAGACTGTTAGTGAACCGCTAGTTGGCCTTAATAAGTTGCTTGATTCAGAAGAGATTGTAAGCAGAGATACCCTGAGCTCTCCCTCAGTGAGTTGTGCCTCTCCGATGCAAGAATCTGACCACAAAGAATCCAAACCCACAATGACCTTGGTGGCTGTGTGTTTCGATGGAAGCAAGTTCACCTGCGGGTTTGAGAAGTGTGGCATGACGTTCTCCCGGGCTAGAGACGTCCAGCGACATCTGAAATGTGCCCACCCAGAGCATCTTAAACTGGAGAACAAGGAATATAAGCATGAAAAACAGCAGGGCTCAAAGTCCAAAGTGCTGAAGACTGAAACTGAGCCAGATGATGAGCAGAAAGGGAAACGTGAGCTCTCAACACCTTTTCAACCTGTGGAGGCTGGAAAAGAAAGACAAACACCTGATCCTCCCAAAGACAATGAAACAAACTCTTCAAGCCTTCAAATAAATAATGATGATTTAAAAGAGATTCTCATCGGGCTTAGTAAACTGGACCTGAATTCATCATCCCCTCCTAGTGTGTCAGTTGAGTCCGCTATGACCAACCCAGAACCTAATACATCACAAGCATCTCTTCATCAGGCAATCATTGCAAAGCCTCCTGTTGTACTTCTCCAGAAGAGACCTCCACATCTGCCTGAGGAAAAAGTCCAGATCAAAACTGAACAAACATCTGTAACAGATGAAGACGGTAGTGCTGAATCATTAGCTAATGCTAAGCCGTACATCTGTCGGATAGAAAATTGCGACTTCAGGACTGCTCAGAGTTACAGCTTACAACGACACTATAAAAGCCAACACGGTCGAACCATGGAACAGGCCAGAAGGTTGACTTCTTTGAAAACCACATGTTTTAGGCCCTACGTCTGCCTTCTCTGTTCCAAGAGTCAAAGACAGAAAAGAGGGTTGCTAACCCACTACCTTCACATACATAAGATGAGCGCGGCACAGGTGGAAAAACTAAGCTGTGGATCTGTGTCTGAAAATCAGGAGACGACCCAAGATCTAAAAGTGAAGAAGAAAGAGAAGTTGCAGCTTCACCCTGAGAAAAAAAACTCAACCACGACAAGTGATAATGGACAAAACATTGACAATCATTCTCCATCTGAAGAGGAAGGTGTGGAAGAAGCAGAGAGTCGAGAGGAAAAAACTGAGAAGAAGAATATACAGCAGGTCAGAAGTACAAAACGTTTGGTAACTAAAAGTAATCTCTGTTATATATTGGCTAAATTCAGTAAGCCCTTTCATTGTGTAGCAAAACACTGTGATGCAGCTTTCTCCACTCAGGCAGGCCTTGTGCGCCACCTACAGGTTGTGCATCATTACAATCGCTCTCAGCTCATGTTGGAAAAAGATTTTGACACACACCACAGTCCAGAAGTCAAAAAAGAGCCGGCCAGGAAAAGGCCTCTGCCAAATTCAGACGAGCCTCAGCCCCAATACAAATGTCACTTTGCCAACTGTAGAGCCTCGTACCACCTGAAAAGCAGCCTGGTGCGTCACACTCGAGACTCCCACTCTCAGCCACCTCAGCTGATAAAGTGCAAGTACAAAGGCTGCACAAAAGTATTCAGCCGCAATGAAGCACTGAAAAAACACACACTTTATAGTCACTACGAGTACTACGATTCACTGGTGGTACGCCTACAGAGCACTCACAAAAAGTCTGTATCTGGATGCCAAAAGAAACTCATCGTCACACCAAAGAGTCCTGAGAAAGAAGCACCGGGTTCCCCGATGGCACAGGCGTCCAGTGCCGAGCCAGAAGTGACCCCGAAGCCAGAAGAAGTGGCAGAGCAGAGTCTTGAGGGGGAAATAAAGTCCGGAGATAAAAATAAAAAGAGGAGGAACCCTTTGGTCTATAGGTCTTATGAAGAAGCGCTACAGATGTGCCAAGACCGCTGCATGCGTGGAGCGTACCCTTGTATGGTTCAGAATTGTGATTCTGTCGTCACGTATGTCAAGAGTTTACAACGCCACTACGTGAACGTTCACCGCATGGGTCGAGAGCATCTTTTAAAGAATCAAAACAAGCTTGTTTTTAACGCTGAGAAGCTGGAGGAACTGATTCAGAGTGAGTCGGCCAGGCTAACTCTGGCAGGATCATGTACCCCTAATGTGGTTCGAAAAATTGAGTATCAGGCAGAGGAAGAAAACCCAGGGGGGCAGGATGCACCCATGAGCTTGCTGTCCATCAAGGCAGAAACGCAACTTGAAGATATTCACCATCCACTGGGACTTCCAGAAGATGGGGAGGAGGAGAAGGAGGTGCTGACGCTACCGCTACCCCCTGTTGAGAGAAATGGCGTCCTTGTCGGTGCAGATGAGGTGCTGTATGGTGAACCGAGCACCGAGGGGCACACTGAAGACCCGGCTACAGCTGTGCACATCAGTCCGAAACAGGAGGAGAGATTAAGCTGGGACAAGATCAAACCACTGCTTCGTCCCCTCACTGTCGACCTGTCGCCACCATGCTCCTTGCGCTTCACTACTGAGGACGGCTTCCAGGAGGCATCGAGCAACAAGGATGGCGGTAAAATGTTAAACGGCTCAGCCACAGCGGCCACTCCTCTTATCCGTCAGCCACTTAAACGTAAAAACGAACTCTCCGAGCAGCCATCAAACGTGATAGACCCTCAGCCTCGTAGCCATTCTCCACGCCCCTTTGACATCACTGCTTATAAGCCTATTGGCTTTGAGTCCTCATTCCTCAAGTTCATACAAGACTCCTCCCCGAATGACAAAAACCCAGGAGCAGTGAAACGGCGAGACGCTTTCAGACGCAGCTGTTCTGTTAAAGAGAACAACCAGCTGGGAATCTCTCACACCCGCAGCAGACGCACACATTCCCCGCTGCTGAAGCCCCACGCTATGAATGGGGACTTCACGTCAGTCCAAAACTTGAAGTCCATCCTGGACAAAGCTCTGGCTGGGTGTGGTGACCTGGCCATTAAGCAGCTTCAGTACCTCAGACCTGTGGTGCTCCTGGGTAGACCTGTGTGCACCACCACCCCGCCTGACCTCTTCCCATCAGACCCAAACAGCAAACTTCTTTTAGGAACTTAGTTGAACTGAGCACCTATTTAACATGGCTATTGCAAATAACGCTGTCTTTTAACAAACTGTCTAACAGTATTTCTTTCTCCAACAATGATAGTATTGTGGGCTTTTTTGTTCTTTGTTTTTTCAAGTTGCCAGATTGAAGCATTATAGAAATTAGAATAGATAAATCAAGCTTAAACTGTGCACATCAAACCGGAGATTTTTTTTTTTTACATCTGTTATGAAGATGTAAAACACGTGAACACGTATGTTAACTCATCACAACTGTATATAATATACTTCTCCGAGATAAATGTACAGATTTTCAGATTGTTAGAAATGGTCAGTAGCGTAATGCAAAGCCTTTTTACTCATGTGAAAATGTGACTGTAAAAACAGTTCCTTACTAAAAAGATCTTGAGGAATATGTTTGGTTATTTTTCACCTCAGTTTGTATTAAATCAGTGTTGGGAAGCAGTGGACAGATGTTAGCAGATATGTATGTAACACTTTCTAAAAAATAAATGTGGATATGAAATAAAGTCATTAGCTTATTGGTTTCTGTAAATGACCCTTTATTAAACCATGTTTGTAAAGTCACGGTGAACATTTTGGACAAGTTTGATGTTTTGGGTACATTCTAAAAACAATAGTGAGGCAGATTATAATGCAAAGACAACTCGATCTAAATTAACAAACGGCAAACAATGTGTAACATATTATGGTGGCTGAAATGTATATTAAAGTTTACTGACAAAGTATGCACGTATCAGTTATTTCCAAAACATCTGAAAGATTTTCAGCATTTCAATATTTATAAGGTGTATGTAGATTGATTTATTTAATTTTAGCATATTTATTATCTTTTTGTAAATAATATGAGCATTGCAATTTACAATCTTGTTTATTTGGGTTTGGGCCCAGACCAAAATAGTCCTGGTTTCACTGTGTTGCGTTTTACTTTGGGGAAATTGTACTACCTGTTAGTTTTTTGAGCAGCATGTGAATATGCTCCACGGAGTGAATAGGGTCCCTTTGCTAAAATCTAGTTTCAAACCTAATTGCCATATTGGACAGATTTGGTAAGTTATAATATGATGGTAAACAGTTGGGCAGCTTATTTTTGCTTTATTCACTTTTCACTTTGTCATCCACAGTATTAATTCAGTTTTATTTGTCTAGAGCTAAATCCTCCCATACATTATCTTAAGGCACTTTAAATAGTAAGGTTGGAACCTTACAATATAATAGAGAAATGAAACAGTTCCCTCAATGATGAAAACACGGCTACTGTGGAGAGGAAGCCGTTCACAGGATTTTATCATCTGCCACAACCAGCTGGGTGAGACTAAAAGAGAGTCCAGGGACAGTTGGGTAATTGCCATGTTTAATCAGTCAGACTGGTTGTTATAGAGAAAATAAGCATAGTAATAATAAAGGTGTATTTCTATAGCACATGTCTAACAAATGTCTAATATTGATACTTATAGACGTCACCAGCATTAGTTAGTAGGGGAAAGGATAGTGCTAGTAACACATAATCAAGTAGTAATAATAATAGTCACTCAGATTAGCTGCTATCTGAAAGACACAGAGGGTAAACACACATACTTGCAGGGCCAGCCCTGGCAATGTTGAAGCCCTAGGCGAGATTTCAAATTGGCGCCCCCCCAACATACACATGCAAACTGTCGTGTATCCCCAATAACTTTTGGACTGTATACAGATGCACACACAGGCAGACAAATTTGTGAGCAATAAAAAACAATAAAAATATATAATACAAATTATAATATATGTCATGTCGACACAAATAAACATTAATGATGTCCACAGTCGGGTTGATTCTTACCTCTATATTGTTCTTTCTTCTCCTCCTCTACTTTGCGGTGCTTTCTGAATTGTGCACCTGATAATTTAATCTTTTTTTGATTCATCTTTGACTCTAACTGCAGCGTGTATGTCAGGGACACACCTGAGGCGGAAGCGCAAATTCTGTGCGAGCCGCCGCCTGACTGTTCACACAGGGAGCCATCCAGGAGGATGTCTTAGATGCTGGCTTGCCTGTCCACGGAGCCACGGGTGGTGACATCAGCAAATGTCCCTACTATGCTGCCAAAATGAGTAGGTTTTTATACACCTCTTTGTATGCACCATGCTGCTATGAGGAACTGTTGTGAAGTGAAATGAAACTCCCTTTTTTTGTTTCTGTTAATGCTAATGAATGCAAATAAACTGGATTCACTTGGTCTGACGTTTTCAATCACATCTTTATAAAACACCTCATTAGCTTCACACTATAAACCCTATGGGGGGGGAATGTTTTTTGAGAGAAGATTCCAGATTCATTCACTAGACTGGCACTCAGTAGAGCTCAACAGAGCCGTATAGGTTCATTTCTGATCCATGCAGCTTCCTTCTACCAAGTTGTGTGGTTATTGGTCCAGTAGTTTATTACATAAACCTGTCACCAACATTAATAATTATCAGGAAGTTAAAAGTAGAATGAAATGTTTCGAGAATATTTAAATAGTTGACGGGTAATTTTCTGTTTGTCGACTTATCAATTCATTTATTCAAAGCAAATTTTCACATGCTACTTATTCTATAGGGTTTTTATATTGTGTTGTATTTACATTGTATCTATCGGTTTGTTTTTGTCGTGCACTGATTGCTGGTTGTACATCCAAATGCCCTTGAAGGATATTAAAGATTCTCTCAAAGACTGCACAAACCAAGCTAGAGCAGCAGAGGAACCCAGCAGCCAGCAGGGGGCAGCCTCAGGACATCACATGGAAACAAGCAGCAGCAGACTGATTCTTGTAAGGCGTCCGAAGTCAAGGTTGGAAACTACTGGGTTATTCTCTAACAATAGGTTTTTAAAGCATGTTAAATCATCCAGTATCTAAAATCCAAAAATATATAAGCAACTTTTTTATTAAGGCTGTAGCAAAGGCTGTAGCAAAGTAGAAAATATTTTCTCTGAAGTGTGTATCAAAAGCTGCATAGAATGATACAAAACACACACACACGATAATTTGTCCATTGCTTTGGAATGTATAGTTCTCATGGCATCAGCTGGTAGTATGGCCTAGTTAGTAGGGCGGCTGTCCTTCAACAAGAAGGACCCGGGTTTGAATCCCATCTTGAAGTTGCCAATATATTGAACTCTTAAAGTTGGCATGATTCCCCTACTAATTGCAAAACATCTTACACTATGTAAATTTCAATTAATAAAATATATAAAAAGAAAATATAAAAAAAGAAGCTGTGCGCAATTCCTGCGCAATGGGCTTCTGCGCAGGATGTGCGCAGTTCGGTTCTGCGCAGGATGTGCGCAATGGTCTTCTGCGCAGAATGTGCGCAATGGGCTTTTGCGCAGTAGGCTTCTGCGCAGGATGTGCGCAGTGGGCTTCTGCGCAGAATGTGCGCAACGGGCTTTTTGCGCACGTTTTTATATTTAATTTAATTTAATTTAATATAATTTAATTTAATTTAATTTATTTTAATTTATTTTAATTTAATTTAATTTAATTCGATCCGGTGCGTCCCCGGGGATTAGAGGATGAAGGTGTGACGTTAATGTATTGTTTTACATTGCATGTCACGTCATCAGTAAATATATCATAAAATAATTCAGTCTCTTGTGCCGCCCTCTTTGCATTTTGCGCCCTAGGCAACCGGCTAGGGCTGGTACGACTGGTTTACCATCAGAGCACAGTAGCACACAATGGCATATGTACATACTACACGTTGGACTCGTGTTCTTCATGAACTGGGTGTTTTTTCTCCAGAGGTCTGAGTGGAGAACACTTGTATTTGACCGGTAGAGTTCAGTATCATTTACAGGCTCTGGAAACTGAAATCCTCTCTCCAGTTCTACACCAGTTGGCTGGCTCATTCACTAGAGTGGTTTAGAGACACTCGAAGTGATCTTATTGGATTTATTCATATTTAGTTTCGTGACCACTAAACTGTGAATTGAATCTTACAACAGGAGTGTTGTTTCTTTTCCGTGAGTCACTCAGCAGCGGAACTCCTGTTATAGTCATCGTTTCAGCAGGGGCACAATTCGTAGCCGCACTTTGCCGACAGGCTCGCCTCTTCTCGCATGAATGGAAAGATATTAGCGGTAAAAGCCTCGAGCCAGGAATGAAAAGTGGATGCGGACGTTTCCCGAGTTAACGTCAGTCCGTGGATTTAACGTGGAGACGCATCTCCCTGTTTTCAGCCTCGCTGGGTTTCTGTTTGTTTGGGTGTAGAGCGGGAGCTAAGTAGCTGCTAGCCTCAAGCTAACAGTCAGTAAGGCAAGGTACAGTTAGCCTGCCGAGCTAGTCAGCCCTGTTCCATCAACTCAGAGCAACAACAGAGCCAACATGATGGACACTATCCTCGACCTCCCGGTGGAGAAGAAGATCTTTTATGCTGTTCTGGGCTTTTCGTGGACAGTGTATCTGTGGGAGGCGTATCTGTCTTACAGACAGGTGAGTCCATCGTTACTGTCGGGATCATGTGTGTGTTTGAGATCAACTTTAACAAATATATAAACCGATAGACAATACAACATAAAATAAACAAGTGACGTAGGTAAACGATGGTAACTTGTGATATTTTATGTGACAGGCTCCTCTTGGAAACAGGAAGGAAATTGTATCAAACATTTACATAACAGCTGTTACATTAATCTAAGTATTTTATTATGGTTGTAAAAGGCCTCTGTTTTGCATTATTTCCTCACAACTAACTTTTGAGAAGTATGTTGCATGTAGTCAGAAGAACCTGGCAGATCAGTGTGATTATATCGTCTTAAGTTTATAAAATGAAGGAACAATTTGAGTTTCAAGAAGAATTATTGTTATTCCAAAACATGAGATACATGAGAGGGAACTAAATACTGAGGTCCCTGTAAACAGTAATGAAATGGCGCACTACAATCTAAAAACTAAGCATAAAACAATAGCATCCCAAACTAAACTAGATGAAAAACTATGCTTGAGTTTCTTGCAATTATACTGCATGTTCAGCTCTCTTCTATCTGAATTGCCAATTGACTTCTTTTAGGTTTTGGTTGTTGAAGCCAGTGAAACGGAGCTTGAAGTCTCAATGAAAAGTCAGAATCAGTATCAGCTTTATTTGTCAATCATCTACAGTTGACAAATAAAGATGTTGTCTAGTTTTCAGTAGGTCAGTTGAAACTGGTTTTATTAAAGCAACACAGGTCAAATAAGTTAAGAGCATACACCCAGACAAAATAAACTGAGAATGATGTGAAATACAACATTAGGTTCTCTAGGGACAATGTAATGATTCTTACGTGCATTTTATCAATTAGGTCTCCTGTTGCCTGATACTTGACAACGTTTGAATTCAACAAAGGACTTGTGAGGAATCTGAAATACTGTTTCCCCTTGTTTGTACTGTGATAAAGTGTCAACTATGTACTTACACTGGATTGATCTGCTCTACAGAGGAGGATATACAGATCAACAACACATGTACCACAGGAGCTCGGGAAGATCATGGATTCTGCAACATTTGAGAAATCACGTCTTTATCAGCTGGATAAAAGCAACTTCAGCTTTTGGTCTGGACTCTACTCCGAGACTGAGGGGACGGTACGAACATCCAGTAGATTGAATTACACATATCATTCAATAATAGCAATTCTACCATTTGATCATACAAGTGGATTGACCTTCAGTGCCAAAAAGGCAGAATTGTGTTTATTTGTCATGTATAGTTTTAGAAGAATGGGACAAAAGGATCAACTTACAATTGAAAATGTTTGATTGATTTTTTTTTATTTTTTATATATATATATATATATATATATATATATATATATATAGTTGATCCTGCTCCTTGGTGGAATCCCGTTTCTGTGGGGCGCCGCTTGCTCTGTGACAAGTCACTTTGGACTTGGTTCAGAGTACGAGATCACCCAGTCCCTCGTGTTCCTGATGCTTGCCACCCTGTTCAGCGCCATAACTGGACTTCCCTGGAGTTTGTACAACACATTTGTCATTGAGGAGAAGCACGGCTTTAACCAGCAGGTACGTTGACTGAACCGCACCCACTCAAATGTGTCAGTTTGTAGTTTCCTGCCTCTGGAAGGTCTGCAGACACCTTATCATCCTCTTACAGTCTTCAAATCTGCAATGGAAATAGTTAACTTACCCCTGTTTTAGATTTGGGCCAAAAATGACAGTTTGAAACAAGATAAATGTTCAGGTGGATATAATAGAATGAATAAATATTTGTAAAATAATTGTATATTTTCCACAGTGAAAGTTTGTCATTTCTATAATCTGTCATAAGTTATAGGAAATCAAGCAGACAATGGCAGCTTATAACTGCAAACTTAAGATATAACTCCCTTTAAAACCCAGGCTGCCATCAGTGATAACTACAAACGCAGACGTCCTCTTGATAAATCCCTCTCTCTCTTTCGTTTTTTATTCATATTAATATCTGCTCTTCCTCTCAGACGTTGGGGTTCTTCCTCAGAGACGCTGTGAAGAAGTTCGCTGTGACCCAGTGTATCCTGCTGCCTGTGACCTCACTGCTACTGTACATCATCAAGATTGGGGGCGACTACTTTTTCATCTACGCCTGGCTCTTCACCCTGGCTGTCTCTCTGGTTAGTGCCATGTTCTCCTCGCAAGCGCGTGATACAATGTGTAGAAAAATGTGTAAGCACCACTCATTCTAATAATACATCTCGCCTTCTCTTTGGATCTTAGGTACTTGTCACCATCTATGCTGATTACATTGCTCCGCTGTTCGACAAGTTCACTGTTCTGCCCGAGGGAGAGTTAAGAACGGACATTGAGGTTATGGCCAAGAGTATAAGCTTCCCCCTCACTAAGGTTTATGTCGTAGAAGGTAAAGTAATAAGTTGCATATGTGTTTAAGTTTTATGGGTATGTTGAGCCATTCTACCAGATGGTTAAAGGTACAGCATTTCTTAACTGTTTTGAATGTCATGTTTTCAGGTTCCAAGCGGTCATCGCACAGCAATGCATACTTCTATGGGTTCTTCAAAAACAAACGCATCGTGCTGTTTGACACTCTTCTGGAGGATTACTCCCCTCTCAACAAGTCTGGAGAGACCCAGCCTGAGCAGCCAGAGAGTGACGAGTCATCTGGTGAAGCCAAAGCCAAGCCCAAGGTGACACAGCCATGAAAAGATCATATTGCTCTGATATTAACCACAATTCATCTGGTTGACCCGACCTGATAGATAAAGTCACTTGTTTTTTCAACCACTCTTCTCCCTAAGTTGAATTGATCAGTCAAGACTGTGTCTTAAATGTTATTAGTAGTGATGATGATGAAATATCTTTCAGTGGAATCAGGTTTGTCTTTCTCATTTAAATACTTTCACAGAACAAGAAACAAGGCTGCAACAACTCAGAGATCCTCGCAGTGCTGGGTCATGAGCTCGGTCACTGGAAGCTCGGTCACACTGTAAAGAATATGATCATCAGTCAGGTCGGGATCTCTTGAATTTTCATATTTAATTTTCCTGACTGCACCAAGAGCATGGAGTTGACCTCTATGCAAATTGACCAAATGAGGACAATGAAAAGCATTACGTCAATAACATCTGCTGACTCTTGTTCCTGCAGATGAATTCCTTCCTGTGCTTTTCCCTATTCGCTGTTCTGATCGGACGTAAGGAGTTGTTTGTAGCGTTTGACTTCAATGACAGTCAACCCACATTAATAGGCTTGATGATTATCTTCCAGTTCATCTTCTCCCCGTACAACGAGGTGACTATGAGATTCATCAGTTAAATTGCTTGTTTTTTTAAAGTGTTAATTTATACATTTCATTATTTACAGATCCACTTTCACCCACTAATTAATTTTTGTCTTGTGTCTTTGCAGCTCCTGTCCTTCTGTCTTACGGTTTTGAGTCGCAGGTTTGAGTTCCAGGCAGATGCCTTTGCGCAGGGCATGGGCAAGGCCTCCGAGCTCTACTCAGCCCTCATCAAACTCAACAAGGACAACCTGGGTTTCCCTGTGGCTGACTGGTTGTTCTCCATGTGGCACTACTCCCACCCTCCCCTCCTGGAGCGCCTCAGAGCGCTGGGCAACGCCAAGCAGGACTGACGGGGCTGGAAGGGGGAGCGGCGCCCGCTGCGTCCTCCAAAGGAGCTCCGCAGACCACTCCTGGCCCTGTGATGCATCCCGGTCTTTCTTTAGCCACCTGCAGCCCCTCATCTTGTTTTATCTTCTTTCTCGTTTTTCCATTTTGCTCCCTTTAAACTTTGTTTTAAACCAAACCAAAACATATCAGCACAAGGCAGCCTAAAAGAAAAAATCAAAAGCCTGTCCTGAAGTCTCTGCTCTTTTCTTTAGAGACACAATGCGCTTATAGAGAAATACTTCAGGGCAATGTGTGTTTTACAAATATATTGTCAGAGCACAATTTGCAGACAGTTCAGTTTTTGAAATAATACCTATACCTTTTTTTTTTATCTTAAAATTAAGGAAAAGAACTTGGATTTTCACTTGTCACACTGTTTCTGGTGTGATAGTAGGAAGAAGTTTATAAAGCAGTACAACTCAAATAAAACAGGGAACATGTGGTCAAGCTAGGTTTGCAGACAGATGCCTTACAAAACTCATGACAATACTTTTTGCAGACACACAGGCCAGAATTTGATTTGTCCCTCAAGTGCAACTGTAAATTTTATTTAATTTTAATTTCAATGCATTATCCCCAATGAAGCTCAAGAGAACACGTGTTAATTCAGTCTTCAAATCCCCAGTTTTGTAAGAGGAATAATGTGATTACTTTATTACAGTAATACAATGTGAGTGCCTCTAATTGTTGCTGTTTGTTCAGAAAATGAAAATATTGTGAACAGCAGTGCAGAAGAAATTTTCATTTAAAATTCGGTTAGACTTGTGGTTTTTATTTTCTACATGCATTGGGGAGAGTCATTTTACTTTTTTCTTAAGCACTTGCTCGCCAACAAAGGGTGCAACCATACCTGTATATATGTAACTTTGATGAGTAGAGTATTGACGTATGAAGTGAATTGTAGAAAATGTTGAATGTGGATTGAAAATTTTAAGTTGATAGCTGGTGTTTTTTATTTTCTTCTCTTGGATTTCGGGCCGGAGTGAGCACAGAGTTGCCTGGAAAGTAAAGTATTTATAGGCAACTTCAGGGACGGTGTCTGCGAGGTTCCTTTCACCAATAAGCCAGTGCTTGGTTTGTTCAAAGAGGGGACTGTATACTTCCTTTTGCAGCATTGAATAAAGTTCTTCAAAGCATTTGTTGATCTGGGTGGTTTTTTTTACAATTGTGAAAGTTAAATTGAGCTGCATTCGCAAGAATGTTTTAGAATGCAACACATTTTTTAATTTTTCTATGGAAACGTCAAATACGTTATAATACTTTTGGTAATATTTGTAGTATTTGAGTTACTCCTTCCAATTAAATGTGATATTGGTCCAATATTCTTCACATTATGTTTGACTTAGAAAAATGACAAAAACTTATAATACCATAAAATAGGCACCCGATGAAATTTGCAGGGTAATATTTCTTTCATTTGAGTTTCAATATTTAACTGGTTAATTTATTCCCTTCTAATACCTTTAATACTGCACATTATATTATATTTTAACTGCGTAATGGTATAGTCCCAAAGAACATTCTTTGAGACCATACCATTACAAACATGGGGGACGAGTTTTGTTTCTCCGTGCAATACAACATTACTGTTTACATTCATACAAAGTAAAACGAGGCAGTGTATGTGTGTTTAACAAAACCCTTTCAAATGCATTTTCATTTAACTAATATAAGTTTAATTATAAGGACTGACGTGCCGCTCGTGTCGTCGTCACACACCCCGGTCTGTGTGAGTAATGGCGCCGCCCTGTGGTGTTGTTTGAGGACAAGGACACCGTCACTGTCAGTGTCAGTGTTGCTTTCACATGTGAGTCAAACATGGCGAGATTTCTGAGACCCAGCGTCAAGACCTTCATCAGCTCTCAGCTCAGGATGTCGTCAGACCAGGTAAACGCATGTGACACGTGAATAAACCATTGCTTCGTGTGACGCAACAAACCTAAAATTCACCTTAATGGAGGCAGATAGACAACTGTTGACATGCTCCCACGTCAGAGGAGTGGGGTGGTAATGTTGTTTGAGTGGAGTGTTCGGTCAGGCAGATGTGAAACGAGGACAATTATGAATTGACAAGGTTTTCCCTTCAATCATGTGAAGTTTAAATCTAAATAAAGTACCAGTTCTTGCCTGAGAGGCCATTTTAAATCAAAGTGAGTCATCAGCCCCCTGTTACGAAGCTTGTTTGTGTCCAGCTCTTTATTGTCTTGTTTTTGCACAAAACTGTTTCCAGTGTGTTCCAAGTACCTCTGTCAATCTGACACCTGCCAAACAAAGAAGCCTCCATTTTGAAATAAACAAAATCTTGACCTTCCCAGGGGAGTTCCTCACAACTTCCTGGTCTAACTACTCTAATATCAGAGAAACATGTGTATATGTGACATCAAGGTAGTTGAACCCTGTTAAAACCACATAGACATGTCTCAATAATAAAATCCCAAGCGAGAAATTGACTTTAAAACTTTGTAATTTGATGCCCATGTCCTCTTAAGGTGTGTCCCTGGAGTAAAGCCCTAACATGGCTTCCACTCATTACTAATTATTTGACACTAAACATTTCGTGTTTGGATTCCTCAGCTGGGCGAGCTGGGCAAAGGTGCCGGAAAAGGTGGTGGAGGTGGAGGGTCCATCAGAGAGGCTGGTGGATCCATGGGGAAGAAGCAGGCCGCTGAGGAGGAGATGTACTTCAAGTGGGTATTTCTGTACTTTTAAAGCAAACTAATGTTGACAGGGGGATTTGGCTCTAGTTACCTCATAAGTCGCCACATTTTCTTTTAATTGTGATCTTCTCTTTGTCTCTGTTCCTTCATTTGTTGTCTCTTCTTTGTTGTCACCTGTTTCTGTATCTATCCACACAAGGCGTAAAGAGAGGGAGCAGATGGCCGCGTTGAGGCAGCACCACCAGGAAGAAATTGAACACCACAAAAAGGAGATCGAACGTCTGCAGTGTGACATCGACCGTCACAAGGGAAAGATCAGGAAGCTGAAGCACGACGACTGACTTCCCTCCCGCTGACAGACACCTTTAGAAATAACTGTTTGCTGCATGCGCCGTCTCACCGGGCCTGACATGAATGTGTTGTTGACTGTTCTGTAAATGCTTGAAAGTTATTGAAGCTTGTCATTAAATGACCATTGTTTCAATTGCATGCTGAGATTTGAGTTGTATTCCATGGGGAAAAAAACCTTAACACTGAAACACTTCATATGGCAACATCAATGCATCTTGTGTGCTGTATAAATAAATTTGAAATGTAAACGTCATTGGAAGCTCTTATCTTTTATTATTCTTTCAGTAAAGTCCAATTTTATACATTGTGATTATTATTCTAGACAAATTACTAAATGTTAGCTTAAGTCAACTTTGCAAGTGTGAGGATTTGCTCCTTGGTGTTTAATGTCATTGCAGATTTAACATCTGTATGTTGTCAACTGTTGATCAGACAAGACAAGCCATCTGAAGACAGCACCTTGGACTCAAATCAACATTTTCCACAATTTTATGACATTTTACAAACTTTCTGAACTGCTAAAACAAGTTATTTAGCAGCCCTTCATATTTTACAAATGTAGGGGTACAAGACCTGAGTTTCTGGGACCTTGAGGTAGATGATCGTTTCCCCCGCAATCCAGCCTTAATGCAGATCTTGTGCAGATAGGTCATATTTTATGTATTTCTATTTGAATCATTAGTTTTATCTCCTCAGGAAGAGTTTGTGAGCCACTATATGCTGCTATAATTTTAGTTTTAGGTATGAAATAACTTAGTGTTAATATTAGCTGAATATTGGCAAACAGGAACTGCTTCAATAATGATATGTACAGTGTATTACATAATGTGCTTAAGTTACAAGTTTAAATCTAACCGCAGAAATTATACAGGAGGCCTTCATTTATTAAAATAAAGAAATTACTATACTCTTATTTGACATTTAACAAAACTCCTCCAACAATATTTAATACTAGAGAAAAAGTAAATAAAATCAATTGGCTTGATAAGGACTATTTGTGAACAGTGGATTTTGCCATTGTAATCTTTACATTTCACTTAAAATATATCGTGACATTTTTAACACATTAAGTCAAAAAAAAGAAGAAAAAAAAGTTTCTACACCACGTCCCGCGAGAATGAACTCATGTGTCGTCACTTCCGCCTAACCCTGCTTTATACTCGGACAGCCCCGTACTCGCTCTCTCTTCGCTCAGCATGGCGCACCGTTCAGTAAGGTACGTAAACGCTGCGGATCAATTTTCTCCTTTTTTGCCTTTAACGTGAATTAAATTAAAGTCTACTTCTTCACACTTATACTGCGGGGAATATTCTCAGTCACATCTGATGTAAGCTTGGTCTTGCTTGGCGTTTTTTTTAATACTAGTTTTTAACACGTTTGCAGCAGCTAGCTGTAGCCGAGTGGACGTGTATCCATCATGGCAGCTTCCCTGACGAGTCTATGCTTGTTTACACATAATTGTGCTTTAATTCCTTTTCGCCTTATTGAATTAAAAATCCATTAACCATATTGGCATGCTTTCACGTTAATGCTAAGCTAGCAATGCAGCGAAACCTGTAGGCTGGTGTCCATGCGGCCTTTAGAGCTCTTGGAGAAAACGTTTATTTTAATGAACGTTATTAACACTGTAAGACAAACGTGTTTGATTAAAACTTGACCTAAATCTGGCCGATCTACCTTTTTTCGAGTTTAACGACCATGAGGAAACTCGCATACACTACGATCGGAGACACATGCAGCTGGATGTTGCCTCAGTGTGTCCGTTAGTTTCAAATGCTTAACTTGTGTGTTTCCATCTCGCTCAGGTCACAAAGTGGTGGTTGTGAGGGCATTCCATTCCCTGGCCACTTCTACCGTAGCAAGCGTAAGTCACTCATTTCCATTTTTGGCCTTTTGAAACATGCTTGTTGTCGATGATGATGATTTATCACTGTAATTCGAGTTTAAATGACCATGAGATACCTGACATGCACTACCATCTGAGACATCGGCAGTACCCAAACTGAAGTATATTAGTTTTCACTAAAGTATTTGTAACCTGTACTAAAGTATATATGTACCTTGTGCCTGTCTACAGTGAAGTACCTGTCTTCCCGGGGTAAGAGGATAAACACAACCCCTCTTGTGGACCGTTCCACTTCAGGGCTCCCAGCAGGATCTTCTGGAGGACAGTCGGAGGTGAAAATCTGATTAATTATAAATCTGCCCTACAAATTTGTATTCATTGACATAAGATGGTGCTCAATTTGCTGAGCTCTGTTCAGGTTCAGTGAAAGCACTCAAGAATTTAATTTTGAAGTCATTTACGTGGTTTGCCTGTTCCAGTTGTTGGTCTTACACCCATAGAAAATTGAGGCCCTATATGAAAACGCTCTCAAGTCTATTCTGAAAGATCATTAAAATGTTTGTTAGTTTGAAATGCCAAACTTGTGTGTTTCCGTTTCTTCAGTTCACAAAATGGTGGCTGTGAGATGTGATGGCATCCAAATCTCTGGCAACTTCTACTGCAACAAGCGTAAGTCACATTTAAATTTTGGCTTTTTGAAACTTAATTGTTGTCGATGATGATGATTTATCACTGTAATTCGAGTTTAAATGACCATGAGAATACCTACATGCACTACCATCTGAGACATCAGCAGTACCAGACTGAAGTAATAGGTTTCACTAAAGTATTTGTAACTGGTACTAAAGTTTATCTGTAACTTGTGCCCATTTACAGTGAAGTACCGGTCTTTCCTGCGTAAGAAGATTAACACCAACCCCACTAGTGGACCGTACCACTTCAGCGATCCCAGCCATGGCTTCTGGAGGACAGTCAGAGGTGAAGATCTAATTCATTATAAACTTGCCTTGGAAATTTGTTATTGACATATGATGCTCAATTTACGTGGTTTGCCTATGTTGTTCCAATTGTATGTCTTACACCCATTGAAAAATACTCTCCTTGGTTAGGTCGTCTGCATTTGTCTGAATTGTGACTCCAAACTATCTAGTGGTCTGAATTTAAGCAAATAAAGATCAACCATGTCAAAAGAAGCATTTCATAAAATGGAGAAATGTAATCAGGCCACTAACGGAGAAAAAGACACTGACATTGTTAAATTGTCAAATGTGTTGTCTGCATTTGTCGGGTCATATTTATTGTAGAAGTGTTTCTGTTAATTTGATCCAGCACAACTGTTCCTCATTTGACAGTGATGTTGTCATTATCCCGAAGCTGAACATTTTCTGATTGAAAAAACCTTTATTGGATCTAATTGCTGAGTTGAGTGAGAGTGAAAATTTGTGCTTGGACAAATTAACGATTTGTAACGTCTGCAGTCAAATGGAATTTAACGTTGTATTGAACTTCTATTTTCTTTTTGCCTTCAGGCATGGTGCCCCACAAGACCAAGAGAGATCAGGCTGCTCTGGAGAGGCTGAAGGTGTTTGACGGTATCCCCCCACCCTATGACAAGGTGATTATCTGCAACAAAAAACCACACCCATTTTCTCTATGGGCCACATGTGGCTTAATCTGCTGTCTGTGATGTCAATCTAAATACCTTACCTACCTTGTTTGAGTTACCTCTGAAAATAAACAATTATCTGAGACATGCTGCCCAAGCAGTGTCTATTTCGGCTCTTTCCTTCTTTTATCTGACTTGTGAATTTTGTTCCACAGGAAGCGTATGGTCGTCCCAGCTGCTCTGAAGATTGTGCGTCTGAAGCCCATTCGCAAGGTTAGCCTTGAATATTATATGTATAATTGGCTCGAATCAATAAGCTCAGTTGACCTGCCACAACAGTTCCTACTTGACATTGATGAAATCTTTACTCCTAAACTGATCATTTATTGATGAGAAATTACGGATCTGATTACTGAGTTGAGTCTGGGAAAAGTTGTTTGTTAAGTTGAGGCGTTGAACATAAACTCGTTGACTGCAATATCAATATTATATCTTAAAGAAATCAATATTCTTTAGCATCTACAGTAAATTTAGAGCTGCAGTTTTTATTAACCTAATTTGGTTCAGTTGGTGTCTTCAGATGTTAACTGTTTGATCACTTCCTTTCCCCCCTTTGTAGTACTCCCTCCTCGGCTGTCCGGCACATGAGGTCGGCTGGAAGTACCAGGCCATCACAGCCACCCTGGAGGAGAAGAGAAAAGTGAAGGCCAAGCTCCGCTACTGCAAGAAAGACACTGGTCAAGCAGGCGGAAAAGAATGTCGAGGGCAACATTGCAGCAGACAGCCGTTCTGAACTGAGAGACGACGACAGTGTCACAGTCTGTTGTTTTCTAATGAGAGTCCAACATCAGGACTTTCATCAGCTCAGGATGTCGTCAGGCAAGTTGCCCCACAAGACCAAGAGAGGTCAGGCTGCTCTTGAGAGGATCGAAGGTGTTTGATGTCATCCCTCTGCCCTATGACAAGGTGAAGAGCTGCAACAAAGAACCAGATATCCATATTCTCTAAGGGCCACATGTGGCTTAATCTGCTGTCTGTGATGTCAATCTAAATACCTTACCTACCTTGTTTGAGTTACCTTTGAAAATAAACTATTATCTGAGACATGCTGCCCAAGCAGTGTGTATTCAGGCGCTTTTCTTCTTTTATCTGACTTGTGAATTTTATTCCACAGAGGGAGCGTATGGTCGTCCCAGCTGCTCTGAAGATTGTGTGCCTGAAGCCCACTCGCAAGGTGAGCCTTGAATATTATACATGTATAATTGCCACAAATCAAAATGCTTCAGGGAAACTTCCCACAACAGTTCCTACTTGACATTGATGAGATCTTTACTCCTAAACTGATCATCTATTGATGAGAAATTACGGATCTGATTACTGAGTTGAGTCTGGGACAAGTTGTGCATTAAGTTGAAGCTTTGAACATAAACTCATTAAATGCTATAGCAAAATTATCTTGGCGGCAGTATTCTTTAGCATCTGTAGTAATTAAGCTGCTGGTTTTACAAACTTAATTTGGTTCAGTTGCCATTTGCCTCTTAACTGATCACTTCCTTTCCCCTCATAGTACGCCCTCCTCATCCGTCTGGCACTTGAGGTCAACTGGAAGTACCAGCCCATCACAGCCACACTGGAGAAAAGAGAAGGCCAAGCTCCGCTACTCCTAATACAATGGTCAAGCAGGCGGAAAAGAGTGTCAAGGGCAAGATTGCAGCATACACAGCCGTTCTGAAAAAGTATGGGGTCCTTTACTGAACTGGGAGACGAGGACAGTGGCTGTCGGTGTCTTCTAATGCGAGTCCAACAGCACCTCCAGGAAGAAATTGACCACCACAAAATGGAGATGGAATGTCTGCAGTGTGAGATCGACAGTCACAAGGAAAAGATGAGGAAGCTGAAGCACGATGACTGACTTCCCTCTCACTGACATACAACTTTAGCAATAACTTTGTTTGCGACTGTAAATGCTTGAAAGTTATTAAAGCTGTTCAATAAATGTTTTCAATTGCATGCAGAGATTTATTCTTTGAATCAACCTTACACTGAAACACTTGAAATGTTAACATCAATGCATCTTGTGTGTTGTGTGAATAAATCTGAAATACGAACGGCTTTGTAAGCCCTTACTGTTTCTGAAAAATTCAAGTATTTTAAATTTGTCAATTATTTTTATACAAATTACTCAATATTGCCACGGTAAACTTTGCAAATGTGACAATTTGCTCCGTAGTGTTGTCATTGCAAATTTAAAGTCTGTTTTCAACTGGTCAGAGAAAAATAATCTGACTGCACCTTGGACTCAAATCATTTCAATTCTATAGTAGTTTAAAACTTGCTAATTGGAATAATGGACAAACTGCTGAAACAAGTCATTTGGCAGGCGTTTCTGTGGATGTAAAGAAACAAGAATTGAGTTTCTGGCACTTTGAGGTTGTTTTTTTTCCCCCTGTATCCAACCTTGAATCAGAGTTCTCATTCAATGAATTTCTATTTCGACTCAGTTTTTATCTGCTGAGCGAGAGTTTGAGCCACAACATTCTATATTAAGTGACTGAGTATTAATGCTAATATTAGCTAAATACGGGCAAACGAGAGACTGTTCATATATGTACAGTGACTTATATAATACGCCCAAGTCAGAGGTTCCAGCTGACACCAGAAATGGTACAGGAGGCAGGTCTACATTACTCATCAAAAGACTATCAATTTATTAGAAATAATGTGCTATGCTGTTACTCAACAGTCGACCAAACTCCTTCCAGCCAACAGCAACTGTATTCAGGAATATGAATTTACATTTCATCAAGTAGCACACATTGTAAATGGAAATAAGTTTTATGAAAGAAAAGAAAATAGTACATTGACACCAAACAAAAATACAGAAAATGTGGGGCAAAAATGAAGGCAAATCGCAAATAAAATACTAATTTGAGCAAATCTAATGAGTCTTGGATTTTATATTTTTGTGTATCCTATGTGAAATCCCATTTTACTGTAATTAAATCTTCATATCTTTATAGATACACTATGTGTGGAATATGGAAGGAAAATATAACGACAATTGGTTTGATTAAGAGTATTTGTGAACAAGACATTTCTCCATTATAATCACTACATAAGGTTTAAAATATATCGTTATATCTTTAACACTGGTAAAACGAAAAACCCGTTTCTACACCACGTCCCGCGAGAAAGAACTCGTGTGTCGTCACTTCCGCCAGCCCGTGCTTTTTCTTCGGAGCAGCCCCGTGTCTCTTTCTTTTCGCGCATCATGGCGGACCGGTTCAATAAGGTGTGTAAACGCTGCTGACCATTTCCCCTCATTTTTGCCTTTAACGGCGAGTCTAGTCTTTTTCTTTACATGTAAAGTGCGGGTGACAATGTCAGGGACACTTGGTTTAATCTGTGTCCTGCATGGGGTTTGTTTTAGCACTAGATTTGAACACGTTTGAGGCAGCTAGCAGTAGCCGAGCGGACATGCCTCCATCATGGCAGCTTCCCTGACGAGTCAACGCTGTTAGCTTAGTGGCTTTAGCTTGTGCCCTCGTTAAGTTAAATAACCGAATGAAGCATCGCCCAAATCCCTGATATAAGATGCCCATGCGTTGTTTACAAATGATAATGGTGCTCTAATACCTGGTTGCGATTTTGAAGTTCAAATCACTGTAACTGTGTTGGCATGCTTTGACGTGAATGCTAAGCTAACGTTGTAGCTCAACCGGTGGTTTGGTGTCCATGCGGCCGTCAGAGCTCTTTGAGGAAACGTGCATCTTAAAGAATTGTAACAAACACTAAAAACCTCTTCTGTACAAATCTTGAGTCTGAGGTTTTATGTTAAACTCCATTAGCATTGAGTCGATGTTTAAGACGTAGCATTCTTCATATAGCATTTACGCGGCTAACCTTTTCTTGTTAGCTGACTAGCTTGTGTCAGAAATATAATGGCAATATCTCTGTCTTTTAAACCTGCAGGTTCTGCTACTTGATGGCAGGGGCCATCTACTTGGTCGGCTCGCTGCCCTCGTGGCGAAACAGGTTCTGCTGGGTGAGTTTTTATAAAGTGTGACATAACATGTGTATGTTAGTTAAAGTTGTATCTACTAGCTGCCTGAACACAAGTTCAGTACTAAATGTCACATCTGAGTATCCCCCGAATCTGTCTGTGATCTACCTGTTTGGAGTTTAACTACCATGAGAACTTGCATGCACTACCATCTTAAGGCCAATGTATGCTTCTGCGTTTTGACGGACACGGACAGATAGGACCGCCCTCTCCAACGTGGAACGCCCTCTCCGTGCCTCTCCGAGGCTCCTCGGAGAGCTTTTCGTGCCGCGCTCATTTTTCTAACTATACGTCGAAATGACGGACAGCCCACGGATAGCACTTGGCTGTGATTGGTCCGCTAACGCCAGCATTTCGGAATGGAAACTTCCTGTTCCATTCCCTACATCACAATAAACCAAAATCACAACTACGACTCTATGACTATTGTGACAAGTGTGTCCGGCTGACGGTGGCTGGTTAGAGCACTTACAGCATGTGTGTACGGTCACATAAGGTTATAACGAACTTTGATAACGGGGCTAGCGGGCTAGCCACCATGCTAACTGCGGTGGGAACAGCGCAAAAACCCGCTGACTTTAATCCCACGGCTGTCATGACACTGTTTCTCAAACACCGTCAGGTTAGAAGCAAACACTTGGTAGTAGCTAGTATCGGGTGTCCGTGCTGACTCTGTGTGGAAGCTGGGGGGAGCTAGCTGCCTCCGTGTAGCTTCAAGCTGTTGCAGCTGTTGAATTAGCAACGCAGTTTGGAAACAAGACCGGGGAACCGCTGCGCTAAGACACGATAACATAAGCATTTTGACCCGCTGGGTGTCACTTTATTCAGCAAAAACTGTCGCGTCATCAACATCCTTTTTCTGTTAGTTGCCATCGTTCACTGTGTGTGAGGAGCCGGGAGGACGTAAATAAACCAGCGTGGACTTCTTCTATATACCTCATGAGGTAGGCTTGTCTAAGCTCAACTTCCGTCTCGCCATCTACTGTTCTGGCGGTGAATTGTTTTCACAACAAAAAGGCTCGTAGAACTGTAAATCAAAAAGGGTCCGTCCGATCCGTCCGTCCGTCATTCCGAAACGGACTCGGAGAAGCATACTGAGGCCTTTAGACACATGAAGCTGGTTGTTGTCTTAAGAGTTTTTTGTTCATTCAAAATGCTTAACTTGGGTTTCCATCTCTCTTCAGGTCACAAAGTGGTGGTGGTGAGATGTGAGGGCATCCAAATCTCTGGCAACTTCTACCGTAACAAGCGTAAGTCACTCATTTCCATTTTTGGCCTTTTGAACATGTTTGTTGTCGATGATGATGATTTATCACTGTAATTCGAGTTTAAATGACCATGAGATACCTGACATGCACTACCATCTGAGACATCAGCAGTACATACTGAAGTTGTAGTTTTCACTAAAGTATTTGTAACCTGTACTAAAGTATACATGTACCTTTTGCCCGTCTACAGTGAAGTACCTGTCTTTCCTGCGTAAGAGGATGAACACCAACCCCTCTCGTGGACCGTTCCATTTCAGGGCTCCCAGCAGGATCTTCTGGAGGACAGTCAGAGGTGAAAATGTGGCCAGAATCTAGATAATGAATTTCCCTTTAATACATTTAATTGCGTGCGGAGTAGATTTTTAGCCTAAATATATGAATTGAATTCAACATAAATGTGAATGAAACTTGTATTGTAAAGGCACCCGGGAAGTTTGTAATCAGTCTTAAGATGTTGCTCAGTTTGCTGAGCTCGGTTCAAGTTCATTAAATATGCTGTACATTATGTGAAGTAATGCAAGTGGTTCATATGGAAAGTTATGGGTCTTAAACACATTGAGACTTGAGGCCCTTAATGTTTAATCAGATCAATCTTTACCTCTGGCATGCAGTGAGTTTGGCTCATTTGTTTAAACACAACTCATGCCGAATTAGCAGCCAAGTCAATGTCTGTCTGAATACTCCCCTGGCATGGGTTGACTGAATTGTGACTCCAAACTGTCTAGTGGGCAAAGACTGCAGAACAAATATAACAATAAATGTCTGAATTTAAGCAAATAAAGAAACTATGTTAAAAGAAGCATTTTATAAAATAGGGACATGTAATCAGACCGCTAGCTCTGACACTGACATTGTTAAATTGTCAAATGTGTTGTCTGCATTTGTCGGGTCATATTTATTGTAGAAGTGTTTCTGTTAATTTGATCCAGCACAACTGTTCCTCATTTGACAGTGATGTCATTATCCCGAAGCTGAACATTTTCTGATTGAAAAAACCTTTATTGGATCTGATTGCTGAGTTGAGTGGGAGTGAACATTTGTGCTTGGACAAATTAACGATTTTGTGACAGCTGCAGTCAAATGGAATTTAACGTTGTATTGAACTTCTATTTTCTTTTTGCCTTCAGGCATGGTGCCCCACAAGACCAAGAGAGGTCAGGCTGCTCTGGAGAGGCTGAAGGTGTTTGACGGTATCCCCCCACCCTATGACAAGGTGATTATCTGCAACAAAAAACCACACCTATTTTCTCTATGGACCACATGTGGCTTCATCTGCTGTCTGTGATGTCAATCTAAATACCTTACCTACCTTGTTTGAGTTACCTCTGAAAATAAACAAATATCTGAGACATGCTGCCCAAGCAGTGTGTATTCAGGTCCTTTTCTTCTTTTATCTGACTTGTGAATTTTGTTCCACAGAGGAAGCGTATGGTCGTCCCAGCTGCTCTGAAGATTGTGCGCCTGAAGCCCACTCGCAAGGTGAGCCTTGAATATTATATATGTAAAATTTGCACAAATCAAAACGCTTCAGTTCACTTGCCACAACAGTTCCTACTTGACATTGATGAGATCTTTATTCCTTAACTGATCTATTGATGAGAAATTACGGATCTGATTACTGAGTTGAGTCTTGGACAAGTTGTGCGTTAAGTTGAAGCTTTGAACATAAATTCCTTAAATGCGATATCAATATTATATCTTTAGGAATTCCGTATTCTTTAGCATCTGCAGTAATTTTAGAGCTGCTGGTCGACCAAACTTAATTTGGTTGAGTTGGTGTTTGCAGATATTAACTGTTTGATCACTTCCTTTCCCCTCATAGTACGCCCTCCTCGGCCGTCTGGCACATGAGGTCGGCTGGAAGTATCAGGCCATCACAGCCACCCTGGAGGAGAAGAGAAAGGAGAAGGCCAAGCTCCGCTACTGCAAGAAAAAGACACTGGTCAAGCTGACCAAGGTGGCTGAAAAGAACGTTGAGGGCAAGATCGCAGCCTACACAGCCGTTCTGAAACAGTACGGAGTCCTTGTCTGAACTGGTTCCCTCTGGCCAATAAAGATAAATAAATGTTTATAAATGGTGTCTTGACTTTCGTTTGTTCATGTCTTAGAATTGCACTTTGGGTGAAATGGTTATTTGCTGTAACTAGCTAGTCAACAACATGAGTAATGAGTTTGCATCACTTCAACTACTAATACAGATGAAACTATACTGAAGCATTAATCTTACAAAATGTTTTTTGAATAATATTTGTGCGTAGGTTGATCCTGCTGCATTGTCACTCAGCGTCTGACTGATCCAGTGTAGAATAACTGCTGCTTCAATTATAGTATAAGTGTTTGTAAAAACTGCTGAACAGAATCTCTACTACTACTGAAAAATTAACCTCAGGAGCCGGACTGAATCTTAAATTAAAATAAGTGTGCATGAAGTATCTTTTAGCAATGAGGTGTTAAACTTGAAATGCATGTTAACAAATGTACAGCGTCTTTTAGTAAGATTACCACCGGCTGTTTAATGTGCATTGACACCTGGGCTATAAAATTACATTTGAGGTTATGAGCAAAATCATGTAGTGCTCTACTTGAGATGGCTTGTATTATATATTTATTCCAACCGCATTCTAAGTTCTCTACCAGCAGAGAGCAGTGTTTTACTTTATATGTAAAAATTCTCTGCGGATTGAAAGCATTTCAGCTGCATTATTGAAAGTAGAAACTCTGGGTAGAGGTATCGATAATCAATAAGCAAACCAAATTTTTAATGAAAAATATCAAATTAACTTTGTAAGAAATGTAATGTCTTAGAATGTAATGATTGAAGATGAATGATTTCCTTCAGATTTATTTTCTCGTTCTTTCATTACTTGTCTAAATAAACAAGACGAAAACCGATTCTTTCCCTCAGTCTTACCAAAGTAAAAGCAGCGAAATAAGATATGACTGGGCAAGTTATATTTTTTGTAGTGAGTTTCTTATGTCTTGAAAATATGATGCACTCTTTCAATAATCTACAACTTTATCATTTTATGATAAACTGCAAGAATCTGTTGAAATGTTAAAACCCTCATATTTAAGTTAATCAATAAATCATTTAATACAAGACTGATTCAGTGAACTTGAAGCTGCTCATCAAAGTGTTTCATTACCTGTACACTGATATTGATCAAAGGATTTCCAGCTAAGTCTTCTTAGGACTTAATCAGAGCCAACAGATCTTTGTTATTTAAGATCAGTTTATTCTGAGCAGTTTAGCTGAACTTTTGTCCTGAACCAGCGGAATCTCCTGGGCGGCCTTCGGTGCCCTTCTCTACTTAAAGTAGGACAGATCGTGATGTTTTTTTTTTCTTCAACAAAGTCACTTTGTCTTTTCAACAGGACTTTTTCCATCTGACTTGATCCAACCAGGAAAAAGAGTACCACTTTAGCTTTTAGCTGACCGAAAGTTCATGACAACCGATGATTGACGTGGTACATTTTACTGCCCCACATGGGACCTATCTGCATCAGTTTTATGCATCCATCAATGTGTGTTTTTTAAATGGCAGCATTCACTAGAGCAAACTGAACGGACACTGACTGCCTTCCAGTCGGATTCGGTTGCAGGTTAACTCGATGAGCTCTGGTAACCTCAGAGTCAGGTCCCTGCAGGGATCCGTCTCCTTTTTACTGAGATTTCACATTGTTTCGTTTGAGAGATTCTTACAACCAAGGAAGTAAAAATCAAAAGGCTGCAGAGAGGAGTTTCTACTCTTTTGACGAAATGCAACTATGGCAGGGAGTTACATGACACAGCCTTATTTTAAGGAGACACAACTCTACAAGCATTGTTTTCACCAGTGGATTTAATACAACATTTACAATAGACATATTGTCTTTCTATGCAGCAAAGTCGATAAGCGAATCATTATTATTATGATAAGAAATACTTGTGTGTATATATATGTATAAAAGATGGTCCACTAACCAGAAAGTCAGGGGTTTGAACCCTAAGCTCCTCCAGTCTGCATTGTGAAGTGCTATTGGGCAAGATAGTCGTCAGTGTGATAGTAAAATTGCTGAGTGTCGAAGTGCTGTATGAATGTGAATGCATTTAGTGGTTCTTAAACATTCTTTGGGCTGGTAACCATCTGGCAAATCTGTCCCGAAGTCCCATCTGGACTTTTCAAAGTATAAATGTGATTAGCTGAATTTAAGGGGCTCAAAAACTCTGCAGTTTTGTGGACGCAAGATGTAAATGTTGCTAAAGTGTTGTGGAAAATAAAATCTTGATGCCGCCTGAGACGAATGCAGAACGCTTTTCCTTTAATGTAAACCTCTTCACGCACCTGCCTCAACACTTCCTCCGAACCTCTTGCAATGTCTTAGAGTGATTAGTTATGCGTGTGTGGGCATTGTCTTAGTGTCATATGGCATTTCTCCTTCTAACTGACTCAGACTAAGGCGAATCTTGGCTTATCTTCCTGATTAAAGCGTAAAGAAAAACTGCCAAGACACCCCATACTTTCTGTGTTTGTCTTATCCCCCTCTCTCTGTGCTGGAGACTCACATGCCCCCCCTGAAAGCAGGGCCCACTAAGGATCAGGCAGGGGGCCAATCTGACGCCTGTCTCCCTGTGTTAAGGGCGGATGTCGTTACATATCACAGTGACGGCTCCAAAAATGTCATTTTTTTGAAAACGCCGTTGCAGTAACTCGCTCTCTAATCACAGCATCTGAGACAGATTGAAAAAGACCACGAGTGTCTGAAACTGCTCTTGCAGGCCCAGCCTATAATGGGCTCCAGCAATTACACACATCCTCCTCTTCCTCCGCCTCTTCTTCCTAAAACTGGCTGGTGTTTAAGTGTTTGGCTCCAGAATTGGTAGTGCTCATCTGTGTGGGAGCCATAAAGTGGTTTCCCAGAAATGGAAGAGATTTCAACTCGAATAGAAATTTGAAATCTCCAAACTTTTTGAGTCAGGAAATATGAGGTATAAGAATGCAACTGCGACTGTTGTGCATACTTTTCCATTTGAAACAGGTGGATGAAGTAGTTTGGACACATTAGTGGGAGGTGTTGCTTGGTGACACACGCTGCCAGAATCGGAGGTCTAGTAATGAAGAGGATCTTGCCCTTTTTTAGCAGAATGTTTTTTATGTATGCATGTATAATTAGTGTTCATAGACCTGGCTGGCTGCAATTTAGGTCATAGACCCCACCTCCTCCATTTTAGTGGATGGGACATGGATCAAACTAAAACGTACATGCTGAATAAATTTAAAGTTGTTCTTATTAAACAGATGAATGTTGAAGTTTGGTTGGTATTAGTTTTTTGACGATATAAAAATGGGCTTAAATGTCATGATTGACAGCTGAGACTCACTCGCCACCCGTCCCCAGGATATTTTGGCCATTTGGCTTAATTATTGTAAAGTAGGAGCAGCTGCGGATGTGTCCTCCATCTTTTTATGCACTTTCAAAGTCCAGTGTTGTGCAAGTTCACTACTCTCATGAACTAGTTCAAAGTTCAGTTCATACAAGTAAACATGAATAGTTCACGTTCATAGTTCACCATTTAAATTCTGAACTAGTTCATATTTCAGTTCATTTCATAGTTTTAAGGTGGAAAGTGAGAATGAAAGACTTAACTTGTTAAAGAAAACCTTATCCATCACTACCCCTTGCCTTTACTGTCGGAATGTTTATCAGACAGTGTGTAAAAATCCCTCAGATAATAATAAGGTGCATCGGATCTCAGATGTAGTTGCTGAGTCTGCGTCTCTGCTTTCTCTTGCCATCTGTATATGAGACCGAGAGCTGTTGTGCTCCAGGTATGGCCTGCCCCTTTAAGGAAAGTTTGTAGTGTGTGACGTAGTGCACCAGGGTATTGTGGGAAAATACGCTAAAAGTGTGTTTTTAAGGAGAAGTGACGGAGCACCTAGCGAGTGTTGCTCCTACTGTATATCCGAGAAATAAAGTGGCCGCATTCCAAGTAAAGAAACATCTCCACCTCCTTCTTGACGGAGCGGTCCGGACGGCTGGTTACCGGCCAGACAGCGAGCCAAGATAAGCAGTGACAGGGGCGGCTCCTGGTATAGGCGACATAGGAGACTGATTTATCATGACGTGACACATGCAATGTAAAATAATACATTAACGTCACACCATCATCCTCTAACCCCGGGGACCCACCGGAGGTAGAAGCGCTGTGAAAAGCGGTCCGCCTCCTTTCCTCGCCCATGTTAAATACTTTGGCTGTTCGCACCGGCAGCGTAGTGCCGGGAAGAACCAGGAAGCGCCGCAGCCACACACACACAAGCACATAATCTCCTGTGGGGGGGTAGCGGCTACAGGCTTGCGTAGGTCAGTCACCTGTTAAGACCAGCATCATCTACCCCTGAACCAGCGCGGAGAAATGATGATGAAATGTAATAAAACATTTTAAATATAAAATTAAATTAAATATACAAATTTTTTAATTAAATTAAATGGGGTAAACAATAAATAAAAATGGAGCCTGTTTGAAAGCGAAAGATTTTGAGTAGATTACTCTGATCAAAACTGTACACCTACCCCCCCCCCCCCCCCCCCCCCCCCCCAAGTGGGCAGTTTCTTTTGCGCAATACAATAAACAGTATCTCAAATCGAATGCATAAATGCTATTGAAACCACAGTCCTCTCATATAGGTGATGTTTTATTACAGTGTTAGTTCAGATTGCATTTGGCTAAAGAGAATGATAAAAGGTTTTTTACATATGTAGCATGTATTAAAAGTATTATTTAATTCCGCCAGAAATCCTTCTGTTTTTGTTAATTAATGATTTTGGTACTGTGTGTTTCACATGTGTTTGGCTCCCTCTGTTGGTCGCGAGTGGCTATTGTATTTATCCTCCTCCCGGTTTTCACCAGAATGTTCTAGATCTGGCTGAGACCGGTACGTATCGTTTACAGCGCGACACTAATGTGTAAAGTTTGTAATTTAAGTAATCTGTAAGTTGTTTAAAATGTGTCATGTGTTTCATACGATCATAGTAGTCGAGTTGCTTCATTCTTTTATGGTTTATTTTCATTTTTGAGTTAGTTCAGAGTGTTACAGCAAGCTAGCAAACATGTATTAAGTTTTCTAGCTTGCTTGTGTAAGTGCGTAGGTGTCCGTCATTTTGTGTCCTGAAGAATGCCTTCTGAACTGTGTATTTTTTTTGTTAGGCATGTGACCAAATGATGAATGTTTTCTGTTCTTTTGCTGAACCTCTGAACAGGTATGTTTTGTTGCATAAGACTCATGTTGATTTTGTAAATAGAAGATTTGATTATTTTAATGATGTGTTTGATTGAATGTGAGACATTCAAAGGTAATTGTAAATTATAGTTTTGTTATTTATTTTTATGAATACTTTGAGTATTTTGGAACTTACTATTTTTTATATAGGTCTTTTTGTTTTTATTAGACACCAGAATCTTTTAGATCTGGCTGAGACCGGCATGTGACCAAATGATGAATGTTTTCTGTTCTTTTGCTGAACCTCTGAACAGAAATAAAAGTCCTGTGTCAAGAAAAGAACAAGTCCTGGTCATCCATTTTTAGACACAACGCAGAGAAAATCACCACCAGAGAGACCGGTTACACATACAAGCACAAGCTGATGAGTTTCCTGAGCTTTTTTAAATTTTATTATCAGTGATGTCATATTTCCATGGAGTCTGTCTCAAAGAGAGCTTTAAAATCCGATTAGCAAAGGGGAGCACATCAAGGTGTACAGTTTGAATATGATTACTAATTCATTCCCGATGAAAAAAGCCTTTGGTATATGAGTCGATGCAGTAGTGCCACAGATGAGCTGACTCCCTTTAAACAGTCAGTCTGAATTTTCTCCAGTCCCTGTTAATGTCACCCTTGAATGGGAACACATTTATTCCAAGTCTCAAAAGACTGGCTTTGAGAAGTATAAGAAAAAGATAAAGAGCGAGAGAAAAAGATAGAGTTTGAGTTTGGTCAGCCATGAGATCTAACAGAAAAATCTGAAACCTGTGGACCTGACTGAAAGGCAAAGGGCAAGCATCCATAAATCAATGGCTTTTATACAACAACTGCAAAAATAATTGAATGTAAGTTATTACTTGTCCATATAGACTGGCCTCTACACTCAGATTAATAGTTTTCATTCTTCTCCTCAGAATTGCATTCTGAAAATCTATACAACTTATTCAAGCTATTGATGCACTGTGCATGTCCCGTTCCACTGTGCTCTCCCACACAGAACGAGACCGAGAATTCTCTTCGTGGCTCCGTGAGGTGCAGCCCTTTGTCATTCTGTTGTATTAATGTCATCAAACAAACAACAAGACAGATACATTGTTCCAGACCTTTTCACTGAATACACTGGCACCACCAGAACAATGTTAATGGTGGTTTGACTAAATGTATTTTAGCTCATAAGTGGCAGAATGTTTCATGGTACATGTCCCATCCAGTAACACGGAGGAGGCGGGGTTTATGGTGGTTGACTTATGGTTGGAATCATTGACTGTATATAAAGACTGTGCAGCCAAAGCATCTCAATGGCCCCCTGGTGGCTGGCTGCAGTAGAGGTCAAATACCTGGCCTTATCCTAGTTAGAGAAGGGGAACATCAAAGAACAAACATGAAATATTTCCTCCAAATATGTTTCTGCCATTTTGTGAATTTATTACAATTTTCAAAGCTATTATATGAAACTCTGGCTGCTAGGGGTCTCTCAATCAGAACAGAAGACTAAGCTTGATAATTTCGTGAGCTGGCGTGGGATCATGGGAGTTGTTGTCTTCACCAACATTGCTGCCGCAAATTATATTCATGCATGTGGCTATGTTTTAAAGTTTTATTCACGATACGCAGAAACGGCAGTGAATAATCATGATCCATTGCGAGTGACTAATACAAACAGTGGAAGGAAAAAACCGACGACTGGCTAACTGTGTGTTTTTCTTCCGTCATACATCATTTGCCGGGGAAGTTATATCAGCCATGAGTAAAGTGGATTTGACATCTTAGTACATTTTGGATTATATAAGTTAACAAAATCTATAAAATAGGCCATGTCATTTACACATTTTAAGAAAAGAATTGTTAGCAAAATATGAAACCTTTCTGGTCACTTACTTACCAACCACATGGGCTAAATCATATTTACTTTACAAAATTCCAGTGCAGGAGAAAAATGCAGAAGTGTAACTGGGGTGCAGCTCTTCTATAATGTTATGTAATGTATAAACTTACCTATGCAAAATACAAAAACACACCTACACTGTTCAACCCACACAAAGGTGTTCACCACAAGTCGTAAGTACCTTTCATAAAACCCTATTTACATGATGTGTGCGCTCTGTGACACATTTCTATTTACATGAGCTGAAGTGCAGACATGTCCGGGTCTTGTTTGTATTCAGTGACCTCTGAGTGTAATTGAAAAGATGGAAAATGACGGCAGAGCAGCTCCGTTCATTCAGTCAAGCTGAAGTCATTATATCTGTTTATGGAAAAGAGCAGCTGCAAAATTCAGACAAGAGACGCTGCAGCGGTGAGGGATCGCTGTTGGCCGCGCAGAGTCACAAATTGAATTCAGAAAATTGAGATCTGGGATGAGAGAACGACCAATCACAGAAACCTTTATCGACTTCACTGTAACGAGACCCCTCTGACGTAAACACACACGGTACACACACCTGCTACTTATGCTCACTGCACAGGGTCGAGTGAGTGTTTTGTGAGACGTTGCATTTTCCTCCGTTGTGACAGCGGATGTACATCCACGGCAAAGTGTCTTTGAGCAAAAATAAAACCCCACGGTTCCTGCAGATGGTCGAGCCAGCACTTGTTCTCCCTGGTGAGATAGACGTGCACAAGTGGCTCATGGGAAAAGCATGGAGAGAACAAATCCCTCGTTACACACTGCGTAACACAGTGTGACTAACAACCAGCTTTTTTAATTTTCCAATATGAAACAACTACAGTCTTGCGGCTGTGATGTATAACCTGTGCATATTTGTAACAACTAGTCAATAACATGCTTAATTGAGCATGTGGCCTATTGCATGGGAGTCGATAACTGTATGCTGTGTGTGTGTGTCGGTGAAGCAAATGAGATTAGATGTACCACTGTCAGCAGACTCGCATTGTTGAGGCCATGTGGTTTCAAATATTGCTCACTTGCAATGTTTCCCTCATGTTTCACCAGGGACGGGGGAACTTTCAGCCTCTGGAACGCATGCAGCCCACTTAACAATCCATAGATACAGAACAGAATGCAATGGAAAGAAAATAACATGAATAGCAAAGTAACACGTCCATCAGGATGGTCCCCTCTGGCTGTTTGGTTCTCTGGTCACGGTCAGGGCACACTCACGAGAAGGATCATGGTTACTGTCAGTAGATTCAGAATGTTGAGTTTTGCAGGAGAATGGAACAAACGATAAAGACGAGACAGTCGAGTTTGCAGAGATGTGCTGTGATGGATTCGGTCCGATCTCGAGCTTCACTGCAGCAGAAACATGTAGATAAACTGTATGATAAGATAAGATGAGATGAGATAATATAAGAACATCCTTGATTAGTGCCACAATAGGGAAACATGCAATATTACAACAGCAAGAGTCAAAAGGCATAAGGCATCAGTTAGAAATAGGTAACATACAATTCTTAAGTGAAGGATAATAACACTTAAGTTTAAGGAATAGAAAAAATATAGAAAAATATGAATGGAATAGAAACAAATATATACAGAGTAAAAACAAGACATATACTGTATGTGCAGTGTGAAAACATGTACAGTGAACAGATTGCACCTGAACCATTGTAATGCACATGGCAGAAGGAAAATAGCACGTTTAATATTTCACAGTTAAGAATTAAAAAAGGACAAAACAATGTGGAAGTTAACAAGAACTCTGTCAGAGGCAAATTTTGTGTTGAGTAAGCTAATGGCGAAGAAACATAGGTACGTAAAGGGATTTTATGCCTCTGCACATCGACAGCCAGGAGACAAAAGCATTACGTTTTCATTTTGTCGTGTCTCACATTCTTGTGAACACAATATCTACAGAACACCTGGAGGGAACTTCAATAAGTTTTGTACAAATAATCAGTTGAACTCAAGGATTTCCGTGGTAAAGGTCACAGTGACCTCACAAAACATGTTTTTTGGCCACTTGATCATGATAGTAACATTTTCACCAGTTGTAACTTGGACTCAAACATTAACTGATTCAATTTCAGTTTTCAAAGGGCACAGTGGCCTCATATTATTGTGAATGTAATATTTGTCAGGAGGCATAGGACCATAGGATGATAGTGCCACAAGTCACAAAATCATAGTAGATGATTTTGGATCTAACACTGGATTAATAATGTATACAGCTGAATTCAGGAGACCTGTATATAAATAAGCATCAGAAGAACTTCAAAACAAATCGTCTGTGTAAAATGTTAATATCTCCAGGTCTTACTTTGCACTATTTGATTCTTGACTCATTATCCTGGTATAGTATAGTAGAGTAGTACAGTGTTTAGTAGTTAATATCTTGTCCTGTAAAAGAGCCTCTGGAGGGATCTGCTGCCTCTCATTACTCAGCTCTGAGGCACCCTCCTCTTCTTTTGAATGTAAACCCACTATGACTGTAGCAAAGGGGGAATATACTCTGAGTCCTCGCAGTATATTGCTTTTCCCAGTTGCTCAGGGATGTGGGTTTTTGCTGCTTACTCCAGGTTGTGGGAGTGTTTGCCTCACTCCAATAAGTAGCAACTTTGTGAAGTTCACGACGTGCAGTTCTTTTAGTGGAGACTCTCACAGAGATATCGATTCAATTCTCCGAAAATCTTTCAGGTCTTCAGTGCTCCTTGATTTAGATTATCTGCGAGCTTTGGCTTTAGCCGACACATTTTAACCATTTAAGCTCCTTTTAAAGGCAGTTATCCGAGAAGTCCACCTTTAACGGGGGCATGGATTATACTGTCATCGGCTGCCCTGCAAGTATCGACCTGCTGCCTGTCACTGACATTGTGTGACCAGTTTAATGGTTTTTGTGACCACAAGTATTTTTCAAATGTCAGTTTTCTAAGGATGAAGATTTTATATTCAGCTTTACCTTTTAATTTGAGTAAACATCTTAACAGGTCAAGCTTGGATTTAATAATTTAAGGGCATTTGAATTGCATGAGAGGTGGAGCTAGGAAACGCCTACGTGACAAACATATCTCGCTTTTCTTGCAGTCTGGACCAAAGATTTGACCTTCGAGGAACATGATTAATAATGCATACTTTATCTTCCTCGGTAGATCTATCTCTTAACCTTATATTCATAGTCAATGGGGGGTTATACTGCAGGAAGGAATATATACCCCAAGGTTCCACATGGGCTCAATCTTCTCGATCAATGATTTAAAACAAAGTAGAAACAAACTAAGCAAAGTGACACATTGGAAAGCAGCTGGAGAATGAATCGTCTTCCTTAAAAGGAAAACCACTGAAATGACTTCTCAAGTTAAAACAACCCTGTGCTACTTTTACTGAGAAACACCGCCCTCTGCAGCCACACATGGTGATTACCTCTGCAAAGCGGGTTATGTTTTCATTGTTTGTTTGTTAGACTTTATGCAGGACTACGATTTTCGATTTTAAACCTGGAGCAATTCTCTTTTAAACCCATTCTCTTTTGGAAAGGATTCAGGGGGCAGATCCCGCCCTCCCTTTCCTAAACATCGCGACATAGGGCTCTCTGAGTTCCGATGTTCCTCATGATCCCCGGCTTCCTGAATCAGAGGAGCTGCTGCTGTAACAAATGCACCAAACTCTGTTCAGAGTGCTGATTCTTGGAAATGTCCTCCTCTCTGAATATTGGAGATAAATGCTGGTTGTTAATTACTTCTAGGTCCGTTCCACACTTTTAACAGGAGTTCGTACCTGCTCACCAAAGTTACCTGGAGTAAGTACAGGTGTTCAGGGTGAGCAGTGGGAATAAAAGCACCATTCTTCCTATTCCTGGTCAGTGGACCATCAAACTCATTTTGAAGCTTATATTTTAAGGTAAGAAAGTTGCTCAGTATCGCTCTAACTTTCACCAGACCAGTTCAGTTTCTGCCAGAATTGGATTATATGAAATTACTTCAGAAGGGAGGTCAACCTCCATTTCATTCCCACGCACCGACTGACCGTTATACACACAAACAAACACACAGTCACTCATACACACACACACACACACACACACACACACACACACACACACACACACACACACAGGTAAGAACAAAGACTAAACTCTGAGATGTTCAGCTCGATTTTTGGATCGTGAAAGCGAGGAGCGAGAAGTCGGGGAGAGGAGGAGAGACATGACACAATCATTACAAGAAGAGAATAAATAAGAAAACAGCACAAAGAATTCCTTTTGGTCAGTTTAAAGATTTTGTTACTAAATAAAAGAAAAAGAAGCCTAAATTATTTCTGCATTCTTCCATCATCTGCGTCATCGATTTTTCTGCTAGATGCTCTGCAGCTCCATTGATTATGCAGCCGGACTTTGCACAGGAGGGTAAAGACCACTAAATTTGCAGGCTTATCAAAGCTGAAGGACAGAAGCTATTTTCAGTATTGGTCTCTGAGGAACATTAAACAATTGTTGCGTATTGATTCCTGGTTGTTCATTTACACAATACTGTAAACAATGGCAATATAAAATATTTGACGTTACATCTAAAAGAACTGAGACTTTTGAATTGGTTTCCTAAAATGATATATCCTGTAATAAGCAGCGAAATAGAACCTTAAATTGTTAGTTTTCTAATGACAAAGCATTTATCGTTGAGGTTTGGGAAACAAAACATTAACTAATGTGGAGTTAATGCATTTGGCTTCCATGCATTCTCTCTCAGTCTGAATTGAGCTTTAAAACTGGGATTTGAAGTCCGTTGGTATGTATTACAGTTTTTTTTCGATTTATATAAACACTAAAATCACAGCATGGAAGCCATTAGGGCTCCAGATGCAGCCGCCCACCTTCAAGCGCACGCGTGAACCATGCACGAGCCACCCCGACTGATAGAGCTCATCCAGAACAAATTCCGTCTCCACCGGATCAATCTCAAACTCGCAACATTATGAATTCTCTCTCCGTTATGAGGAGGCTGATTTGTGGGAGATTCACCTGTGATGAGACAGATATTGAGCGAGCCTGTAGACTTCAGGGACAAATTTCAAAACAAATATACTTTATTGCCTCACGCTCACAGTCACAGTTAGAGTTTATGCAGACACACAAACGCCAGAATAAAGTCCCTATACATACAGTGTTATCTGGTGTGGTATGCACTGTCCGTGGCCCTTGTGTTAACAGTCTTGACATTTCTAGGATAAACAAGCACAAATTTGCATTCATCTCCTCCCAGAACTCAACATATTCACACACTTGGGAATAAAATGCTCTGAGCAAGATATGGAACTGCTCTAAAGAAATCTGTCAATGCAGGCAGCCCCTTGAGTCTGCTGGTTATCCACCGCTGCGAGAGCACGCTGCAACGCAGACAATCCAGCTCTGTTTTTATACTCCCCCTAGCTCACTTGGGTCATAATAAGCTGCAGGAAATACTTGAATATAATATTTATATTCATAACTTCGAGGCATCTGTTTGCTAACCGAGCAGCTCATATCTGTGTCCACTGGCTGGGATGGGATGGCTCAGATGTTTCGGTGTTGTCGCCCGTCCATATCGTCCGTATGCTGAGTATTAAGAGTCAGGCTGGAAAGAAGCTTACCCCCCCCCCCCCCCCCCCCCACAAAAAAGATCAACACCATGTGAAGCATGTAATTTGCAAAATTCCATCAAGTGTGTGCTGGATCTCACAGGCAGATTGTCGTATATAAATACTGCATATTAGTCCATACATTTTGAAAGCACAGAAGGCTAAATATCACTGATGAAAACTGTATTTTGCATTTTTTCAAACTATGTGATGATACCTGTCCTGTGTTTGTTTCAGATGTGTCAGACTGTAGCACACCTTAAAGGAGACACGCTATGCTCGTATTCATGTTCATCAGTTTGATAGTAGTTGTTGAAAAGACATCATCACGTCACAACATATCCTCTGCCCATTGCTGCAGCTCTTCTTTTCAGCCTCTGTCGGAAACACTTGGTTTAAACTCTTCAAGGCTCCCCTCCCGAAAAAGTCCAGTCTGCTCTTATTGGCCAGCTGAGTCTCTCTGTGGTGATTGGTCAACCACTTCTAGCACGTGTAGGAAATGTTGGTCTCTGTTCTCACTTTACCTGGATTTGTTAAGGACTGTGCCAGACAAGCCGCTAAGCATGCATTTTGCAAAAATAGGTCACAGTGATACCCAGAAGTAGTGGGCGGACTACTGACGGGGCGTTTAAGGAACTTTAGGATCAGTGTTTTCTGTTGGTGTAGAGAATCTCCCTTTACATTGGAATTTGGGCTTTTAAACTAAAATGTACAGAAAACAAAACACTAACACACAAGGAGAAAGAAAAGCTGAAAATGTCTCATTGAACAAATGAGGTCTTCCCCTACTTTCTCAGTTGCCTATATGAGCCTGTCGACTGTTTTCCAAAGGATGTGACATTGCAGGATGCTCTCTTCTGCCTACAGTGCCAAACGTTAGCTTAGAAATGGAGTCAGCAAATGTCAACAAACGATGACTCAGCACAAACTCCAACATAAACTCCATGTTAGCATGGAATATGGCCAAATGGGACCGTGATCGACGTCATGAGACAACGAGGGTGATCAAGGCAGAGAATGCATTGAGGACCTTTGTTTGGCTTAAGATCAAAACTGACTTTGAGCTTATACCTCCACTTTGGTGTGTCAAGGGTGGGTAGGTAGGCAGATGGATATTATAATAACATTATTATGTCTCTTGTATGTCTCTTGTATGTAACATCACTGTTTTGGCAAATGACACAAATGTGTGAATGTACACGTACACATGCAGTTCACGTTAGAGCCACTAGTCCCATTAAAAACAAGAGGTTTCTGGATGTTGGAACATTTCAACGTATTTTCAAAAGAATCGATTCCAGTCGGTGAAAGAAATCTGTATTCAAACCGGGTATATGGTTTTAATTGGATTCAATACTGAGGCACCAGAGGAGAGGAAACACATTTCATTAACAAACCAAATAAAGCAGTGAGAGCTTTTCGCTGGACTTTTGCAGTTTAATGAGAAGAGTTAAACTGACCTCAGGCTGACCTCAGGCTTCTTCTTTTTTTTATGTCTATTCACTGGAAAAAACTTGTCAGGGAATCTTAGAAAGTATACACACAGAGGGAGAGAGTGAGAAAAGAAGATGGAGGCATGCAGAAACCCCAGACAGATGAACCCCTCTAATGAGGATTTTCATGCTGGAGCGCTCAAGTACAGCAGAGCACCTGTGCGAGCTGGAGATGGTTGGAAAAGTGTGCTCTCCTCGTCTCTGACAAATGGGAAGATGATATTCACGAGGAACAGATAGGGAAGGGTGAAGGAGCTCTACTAAAATTGTAAATTGATCATGATAAGCAGTAATGAAACTCAGTGAGTGGTGCAGTCAGTATTGATTCCCTCTCTTGTAACACGGTGTGCGGAGCCGTCTCCAGTCATATCTAAGCCTCTCCTTGACAATCATTGATGGTTGTACCAGAGAATAAGAAGTGTCTCTATCGCCGGTGTAGTCACAGGGGACCCTCTGCTTTCCCCGTGCTCTCACTCGCTCCATTAATCAATTCTTGGATAAGCACACGGCTAGTCTTGCAACAGCATTCAAGCTCAGGCACTTTGCTTCCACCTCTCTTCCCTTATTTTGTGTCTGTTTTTCTCCGGCTTCTGGTTTGAGCTTTTCTTCACTTCTACTTTTTAATGATTCAACTTTTAGAAAATAGGGACACTGTTTAACACTCGGGTAATTTCGCTGCACAACTTTTTGAAACCACACAGACAGAGCCCAAATAAAATATCTGCTCTTTTGATAATTTCCTATTAAAGCAAGGACAGCAGAGGCCTTTTACACAGACCCGAGGATAACCCACGATTATCCACAGAGATGTTGTTCCTGTTTTCAAAGCACTGGTGGGTTAACAGAACGAGCACAGCAGGCTGTTGTTTAATGAATGATCCTCTGGCTTGTACCAGGCATTGAAAAAAGCACATCACAATGCTACTGCTCAACTAAGTGCCTGTTTTCTGAAAACATAACCTGGAGTTAATGACTTGAAATAGAAAGAAATGTGGTCCCACTTTCACACAAGGCGTGCTGTGGTTTTTATCTTGTAACTAATGGCTTCTAGTAATGCCTATTAAATGATTGACTAATGATTTAGAGTTTCATTCAAAGCGGTAAACAGGACAACATCTCGGTTGCCAGGTTGTGAAGAATCCTTATATATCGATGTTTTTAATGTGACTTTAATGTGACTTTAATAATGATTATTTTTGTAATGCATAATTAAACATATAGGCTTTTAATTTTGATTAAGCCATGCAGTCTGCAGTTCTGAATGTAAATTACTTGTATGTATAAATAAATTATACATACAAGTAATTTACCCAGGTGGGTGCCAACACTGTCAATGGTAGGCATCTTCTAAATGAAATGTTCAGACACTTATATCAGGGAGTTTGAGCAGCCTGATAAAAGGCTTTATTAATGCATTAATGCTTTATTTTAAAAGTATCGACAAATAGTTTAGAAACAGTATAAGAAATCAGTAGGTACAAATTCTGCCTTTAATTTACAGTTTTTTTCGATTGCATAAACACTAAAATCAAAAGTATAACACAATTATCAAACCTGACACTCAAGGAGCAAAACATGGGCCCAGATCTGCACCACTATAAGCACAATGTCAGCTTCACACTTTTTGCAAAACAATACACACAGTGATCTGTAAAACACTAAACACACTTGTATACATTAAACACAGAAGTATATCGAGATGTAACTTCCTTGCAATTCCTAAGCACTGCCTGTCAAATGACCACCTCTATGGGCCAATTGGTTCAACACAGCCATCAGGTGTGCAAACACAGCATTGCTTAATTGTAGACACACCAATCAGGTTTAAGCACTTTAAAAATGCATCAGCTGAGTTCACTCTTTGATTGGGTTTAGAGACGGAGAGTATGGTGGAAGGTATGGTACTGTAAACTGTGGATGGTGTTGAAACCAGTTCTGGACCAGAGCAGAGCGGTGGAATGACACATTGTCCCAGATGAAAATGGATTGTATCTGGTGCCTGTGCTTTACTGCTGTGACGATGTTGTGTAATCGGTCCAAACATTTGAGGATGTGAGTTGTGTTGTAAGGGCCCATGTTGGCGTGACGGAGGAGGACCCCATTCTGTGTAGTGGCAGCGCAAAAGGTGATGTTACCCCCACGTTGCCCTGGGACATTGATTATAGCCCCGTGGCCAATGATATTCTGCCTCTCCTTCTTGACTTTGTCCTATGAACCCTGCCTCATCTATGTATATGAATTCATGTGGGATTTCCTCAGCATCCATCTGTAAAACTCTCAGAAATAGTGAAAGACAAGATTGTGTAGTTCAGCATAGGTCTGGAATAAAGTACATTTACATTATAAAAGTTATGTGTGCAGTATGCAACATCACACACAACATCATTACTAATGCCGCAGCTGCAGCCTTCTCCTCCTCCGTGGATTCCCCCTCTCACCCTCACTCTTCTTCTTTTTTGAGCACAAGCTCCATTTTTGGTTGAAAACAGGTGAACTCAGCTGCTGCATTGCTATAGTGCTTAAACCTGATTGGTGTGTCTACAATTAAGCTGTGTTTGAACGCCAATTGGTTAAACATGGTGTGTTAACCAATTGGCCCATAGGGGTGGTCGTTTGACAGGCAGTGCTTAGGAATTGCAAGGAAGTGACATTGTGGTGTTTGTGTTTTGTATTTCTAGTTTGTTGCTGTCGTCTCCTGCTTTTCTGTGTTTTCCCTGTGTGTTGTGTGTGGCAGGGGGCGTGGCTGGCTGGTGACTGCAGCAGGACGAGACACACCTGCCTCCAATTCTACTAATCATCACTGCTATATAAGCCTGGTCGTCTCGTCACTGCGACGCCAGATTATTCCGTCGCCGATGGTAGCAAGTCACAGCCTGAATGCGTTACTCGTTGCTTCTCCTTGATTTATGCTAACCTACTCTGCTCTTCACTCCAGGACGCTTGTGTGCCTCACTGCGCAGCCCTTCGTCCTCCAACCAGCCAGGACCTTCTAGCCAGCCAGCACCCTGCCTCTCCAGCCTTATCCAGCCTCGTCAGCAATAAACTTTGTTCCATCTCCATCAACTACCACTCCGTGTCTGCTTTGGTGTCCGACCTTTAACTTAAACCCTAACAGACATCTTGCTATACTTCTGTGTTTACACTAAAATTAAAAGTAGTAAACTATTAGAAAAACCTTACACTCAAGAAGCAAAACATCAGCCCATATTTGCACAACTATAAGCACATTGTCAACCTCACGCTTGTTGCAAAACTCTACAAACAGTGATTTGCAAAACACTAAACACACTTAACATACATTACACACAAAAATCTATCATGAAGTCACGTCCTTGCAATACCCAAGCACTGACTGTCAATTACCACACTGTCCAACCAATTGGTTCAACAAAGTCATCAGGTGTGCAAACACTCGTTTGCTTAACTGTAGACACACCAATCAGGTGTGTAAGCACTATAAAAAGCAGCAGGTGAGTTCATCGTTCTTCAAGCATAATGGAAAGAGTCAGAGAAAGAGTAAGACAAGGAGGAGGAGGATGAGGAGGAGGAGGAGGAGGACGAGGAAGAGGAAGACAAGAAGGTGCTCGAAGAGGACCGAATCTGACAAATGAGATCCGCGCAACACTGGTTGACCACGTTGTCAACCGCGGCCTGACGCTGAGGGAGGCTGGACTGCGAGTACAGCCAAATCTAAGCCGATGTACAGTGGCAAGTGTGATGAGAACATTTCGACTGGAAAATAGGTATTGCAAAAATATCATCATATCAAAAACATCTGCACGGTTTCAGTAACTGCTTACAGTACTGTATTCTATGCACTATCAGCACTTCTGTTACCTTTTCCTGTGAAATTACTGTACTATTGTATACTGTTTTTTTTTTCTAGATAGGATTGAGGGTCAGGGACAACAAGGGGGAAGGCCTCCTATGTTCACAGAACAGCAAGAGACGGAGATAGTAAACATGGTTTTGGCCAACAATGCTATAACACTCAAGCAGCTCCAAGCTAACATTGTCAATAACCACGCCATTTTCAACGATATCCATCAGGTCTCAACATCAACACTGGCACGCATCCTAAAAAATAAACATATTCAAATGAAGCAAATTTATCGAGTGCCTTTCGAGCGCAATTCCGAAAGGGTGAAACGACTGTGGCATGATTATGCAGAGGTATGTATTCACTTTAGCAGTTTGATCTTGCATACTGTCTCAGTCTTTTACTATACTGTAATATGTATACTAGATCTACACTGGAGGGGAAGTAACATCATTGGCAACAGGGCTATAGTCAATGTCCCAGGGCAACGTGGGGGTAATATAACACTCTGTGCAGCCATTACACAGAATGGGGTCCTCCACCGCCATGCCCATATGGGCCCTTACAACACAGCACTCATACTTACATTCTTGGACCAATTGCACAACATAACAGCAGCAAATCGATCATATGCAATACATTGCTGTCTGGGACAATGTGTCTTTCCACCGCTCTGCTCTGGTTCAGAACTGGTTTCAGCAACATCCACATTTCACCGTCCTGTATCTTCCACCATACTCTCCATTCCTCAACCCTATAGAAGAGTTTTTCTCGGCATGGCAGTGGAAGGTATATGATCTCCGTCTCCAGGCTGAGGTACCCCTCATCCAAGCCATGGAGGAGGCCTGTGACCAGATGGAGGTAACAGCAATGCAAGGATGGATTCGTCATTCAAGACGTTTCTTTCCAAGGTGTCTTGCTAATGACAACATTGCCTGCGATGTTGATGAAATTCTCTGGCCAGATCCAGCTAGGCGAAGAGACAGTGTGTAGTTTTTTTTTAGTTTTTTTTTTGAACTTACAATACGTTGAGTGACGTTTGGTTACAGTATTATGAATCTATGTCAACATTTTGTGCGTGTTGAGAAATAAATGAGTTTCTTCAGTCTGCAACATTGGTCTTGTGTAGTCTTTGGTGAATTTACATTGTATTTGTACTTTGTTGATAGTAGCCTACTCTAATCATAGGGAAGTAGAAGTGCTAAAAGTGTTTTAGGTTTATCACAGCAGAGTGTAACTCGTGCAAACAGAGTATAGTAATGTGAAATGTGTGTGTTTCATATGGTAACAAAGTGTGGTTTTTAAAAAGAAGTGTATAGTTTTTACAAGAGTGTTTAATTTTGCAAAGGATCTGTAGTGTTTTGCTAATTGGGTGTGTGGTTGTGCTAATTGTGTGTAGTGTTTTGAAAACACGGGCCCTGTTTTGAAAATCGTGCTTAAGCAATCGAGAAAAACTGTAATGCATATTGATGTGCATTATTCAGAGTTGAGGCTGGTTGTCTGGTCAGTTATTCAGTCCAGATACAATCTACTGTTGGGGGGATAGCTTTGGCAGACAGGTGCAGACAGTCCTGTCCGCCTCACAGGATATTGAAATCACAGTTGTAATCGCCTGACCTTTATTTACACTGCAAAAAGAACTAGTTGAAAATGCATATGATTGGTAAGTTTGTTTGAATTAAACAAGTTATATATAAGAAAAGTAATAAATTTAATATTAAAACAACTTCAGGTTTTTCTTTCTTTTGGCTCAAAACATGCAGTAGACTGCAGCCTCTGCTGATGTGACTGTGTACTGTCAGTCAGTGGTGGGCTTCTGCTATCTCTTACATTAATCATGTTATACTTTGGCTCGTATGGAGCTACAACTTTTGCTCCTTATTAATAAAAAACTGCTTTTAATGGTCGTTTTATTGTTTTCATTTGACATAATTTAGACTGCAAGCCATCCTTAGCTCTCTGACGCAATCTGCACTTTATGAGTGGAAATCAATGAGTGCAGCTATGAGGAATATTTGAATAATAATAATTAAGTAAGTAATTTATATAACAGTGTCATTCAAAAGATCCATACCCTTCTACATGCTTGTTTTTGCTTTGCGATTTATTTTATGTCTTTTAAATGTAATTATAATGTCCTCTTAATGTCTAATATTTTATATTATTTTTAATTAATCACTTAATTTACTTTTAAATGAAAAAAGTAAATTATATCTTATCAACGTAGAGAAAGAGTTTTCACAATTGTTTTGGCATTAAATTCAACCCAACCCTATTCATGCATTAATATAGAAAAGAACAGGTATAATTACATTCACCTTGTTAAAATAGCAAGAACAATGTATAAGTGATTAATGATATTGAAGGTTACATATGTACAGTAATATACAAGCTGTATTATTTCCTTGAGAAGCTCCAATTATAAAACATGCGGACACTGCGAACAGTCTCACCCCTCCTCTCGTTTCTCCATGGGGACAAGACGAAACAATCACAGAGCCATGTATGATTGCTTAGTCTGAATTTATTCATGATGTTCCCCTGGAAATGCCTGGGAATAAATCACTTTCTTTTCCAGAGAACTTTCTCCTTCACCCCTATCGCTCTCCATTCCTCTGGAGTTTTAACTCGGAGCAGGAGGAGCTCACGGATAGAGAGAGAGAGAAAAGTGCAGGAGAGCGAAACCGAGAGAACTCATTGCGCTGGGGGCTGGAATAAGTTATTGATCTCAAAGAACAGTAGGTTTGCACAGAGATTCATCAGCATGAAGATGGAGTATTATTTTGCTTTGAGTTAATGACATGGGAGAGGACAGTCATTCTTATGGAGATGGACTGCAAAACAGTCTTGAAAGATCGATACCATTCCTATGCCAATTCCTATGTTTGTTAAAGAATTTTAAAACAACAATCTGACTTTTTGTCAGGGTATCATGAGCCAGTTTGCTTCTTGGCGCCGCTGCTGGTTGTCTCGTTTCCGGCAAAGAACGGGTCCAACCCATAAAATATCTACATCAGAATCAGAATTAGAATCAGGTTTATTGGCCAAGTAAGTTTGCACAAACAGGGAATTTGACTCGGTAAAGTGGCTCTCAGGTGCTTACACACAATACACATCACAAAAACAAACATAACAAAACAAAACAAAGCAAAACAAAACAATACAATCAGTCTGAACAGTGCGACGGTCTAAGAAAAGAAGTGCAGGTGTGTACTTTGTTGTACATAGTTAGAGCCACTGTAGCTGTTTCCAGCTGGTTAGTCTCTACACTGAAGCTAACAAGCAGCCAGCAGTATTTATAAACATGAGAATGGTATATATCTTCTTATCTAACTCACAGGGAGAAAGCAGACAGTGTTTATCTTTGAGATTGTGACCATAGCCATGACAAACAGAAATTATCATTTGTGAATCCTAATTATTTATTCCTTTCTATATTATTCTGCAATTTTCTTCCGCATCTGTTGTTCTCCACCTTTTTTATTCCTTATTTATCTAAGAAAGTCCTACTTGTAACTTCTTCCCAACCCAACAAAACACATTAACAGTTTAACAAATGCACTCACAGTTAAATCTCATTTTCATAAACAATATGATCTCCGTTCAATAAGAATGTAATGTATCTGTCATCTATTACCTTGGTTTTCAGCAGGATCTCTGATAGAAGTTAACTTGAATTAAGTGAGAAAATAACGCACAAGACAATAGGAGGTCAATTATGGAGTTACAGAAATAATAACAAAATATACTTTTAAAAATGAGTACCATTTCTCTTCGTCACTGTTTTCTCTTTCTCTCCCTTGAATCGAACTAATGACTAAACACATGATCGTATGTTTGTCCTCTACATCCAAACCATCCCAATAAAAAAATTACATTTTAGCGTTCCGTTTTTAAGAATGACGTGATAAATTAATGAAGAGTAAAAATGTAATCTTAACCATAAGTTTTAATAAGTGTTTTATAGGGCCCCTACGGGGACCAAGGCAATTACTAACCTTTGCCAAATGGATAAGTCCACCTCTGCACCCAGGTAGAACATGCAGGAGGCAGGACATGAAGATGAGGGTTTTTGTATTCAGCACAGCAACCTCTGCGTCTGCCCTGTTCACCAAAGCCCTTGAATCATTTCATCTTTCAAAGTTGACATTTTTCCTCCACCTCGCTTTCATCCTGAGATATTTTTATTCTTCCATGTTTTGTATCTGACGAGCATTTTCTTGTTGTATTCTCACATGGGCTCACTCCGACTTTTTCAAGACATTTTACCGGGGAGTTGGCAGGACAGGTTAAAGGAAAATGTCCTCAATAACAGCCCCTCCGGACAATTTCAGGATAATGTGTGGACATCTGTATGAAAGTAGCTTTACAGAGACAAACAACCATTCAAACTCGTATTCGAAAATGCGAGCAATTCCACCAAGCCAGTCACCAATTAACCCAATCTATATGTCTTTGGACTGGGGGGAGGAAGTCGGAGTATCTGGAGAATACCCACGCAGGCACACGGTCATTAAACTGAATCTTTTTCATTAGTGTGTCAGTCGTAGGGAATTTGGGAACCTTTTTAAAGCTTTATCTCAGAGAAAATCTTTTAGTGATTCTATCTGGGGAGGTTCATGGGTTCAGAGGGTGTCAGGTTGACTTGTGCTAAGCCCCCATCTCCATGACCCATCGGTATCCTCCGGTATATACCTCCGATAGCCAATTAGTAGGAATCAGAAATGCATCATTAAGTCGGTTAAAACCCATCTGTGTGACTGTCTCATCTGTCCGGGGCCATGTTTGGTCCAATTATCAGAAAAGGGACAGAGACCAGGGTGGGCATTGAAACACAGATCATGGGTGACAGGCAAACACAAATGGAGGCAGAAAAAGAGACAGTACATGTTTTCAGGACGGTAAGAGCAGCAGATAATCAGCTACGTGTCAATGTGTGACCTGTTACCTGTATGATACTTAAAATTCCCAGTGTCTTTCCCATTTGCTCTCTGTCTGAAATCCACTCACTTGCCTGTATCAAGGCCCGGTCACTGTGTGAGTAGAATCTAAAGTGGATCTTTAAAACCCGGGAACACCAATGGAAAAGAAAAGGATCCCTATTTGTGGCATACACATGGCGGAAGAACACAATCAAAAAGAGCAATTGTTCAATTTCTTCGAACCCTTGTCGTTCAGATTTACATGCATGTTTATCCCTCCTTTCTAATGCATATGTAAGTGTATCAGAGGGTTTCTCTTGCTGCTGCCTGTCTTTTCTACACAGATCTCCTGTGAGACTATGATGCTTGACTCTAACAAGCATAAAGGCAGAAACAGTATACCAGCCCGGAGCTCCCTGTAGGCCAACGGCGCCTGAGGTCGGAAAACAAAGAAAACAGCCTTGAAAAAGACAACAGTACAGGCGTGTCAGCTGACTGAGTCATTGAATAATATATCTGAGATCATGCAGGCAAAGATACCTTGAACACACTTGTCAATGTTTTGTCTGAAAGTAGTCCTGGTGCTTCTATATCAGGGTTTAGACTGAAGTTAGCTTTCTCTGTCATGATCTTTGCTAGGTTGGAAGAAATTTACACCCAGCCAACCAGTTGGAAATATGTCAATGGAAAGAGTGTTACATTTGCTAAACTAATCGAGTGTAAAAAATCAATTTATTACAAAAATTGTTGCATGTCCAGTATCCGAACAGGATTACACCAGAAAAACATAACTCGTATAGCTACCTGTTAATTAAAAAGAAAAACACTGTGACCTTACTGTAAAGCCCGACATTATTTTATAATTATCGTCTTAAAACTTTCCTCGCTGAATAGATTTAAAAAATACATTTTAAACAGATCCAAAACTCGGCATTTATCTTGAACTTCATTCTGGCAATTTAAGATACAAAAGTCAGTTATGCACTTCTGACAGGAGATAGTGTCACATCCAGTCCTGGCATTTAGGTCGTGTTTTTATTATTTCTATTATTCAGTACTTGTATTCCTGTTTTATTTAAAAAAATCACATTCTGTCTTGTTTCATACCCTCACTTCCTGCTCTCCCCATGTTTTATTACCTGCCTGATGGAAAGTACCTGCTGCATCAATCTAATTTCAAAACTGACCTTTTAAGGTAAGGAAAAGTTGCATTGTGTTGCTTTAAGAAATCACATGGAGAAGCTGAACAGTCCAACCAGTTTGATCACGTCCAACTCATCTCTCTTTTTGATATTTCCAGGATTCAACCAGTGCAGCTGTGGCGGCAACAGAGGGTCAGGAAGGGACAGCTAATAATGAAGAGAGGAGGAGGAGGAAGAGGAGGACAGCTGCCAACATGATGCTGTGGAAGAGCCATCTCGGGCGTAAGCAGCAGGTAAGACTGATAGCGAACACGGGAGCTATAGATTGGATGTTATATAGAAGGTTCCCAATACTTGGTGTGAATTTGAGAAAAAAAAAGGAAAAGGGATACGTCAAGGAAAGGGCTTAAATGTATATATTATATGCAAAAATAGAAATCTCACATTTTTGCACCGCCCTTTGAGTTAGTTCAGTCCATCCCCTCACTGCTACGGCATCATTTGGCCGCCAATCCACTCTACAGTCGGTTTCCAAATGTCCCATTTAGCCTAAATGCAACCATTGGCTGGAAACAAGAAATGTGAGATGTTCCGTAAAGACCAGCGAATGTTGCATGAACCTGCTTGGCCCACTAGCTGAGAGCCATTATACTGTTTCGTGAGTTAGCTATCTTTGCCAGCATGCCCACATAACATTAGCATGCTGATTGGACAGGATACTGGGGAGATTTGGTATATTCATATATTGATTTTCTCAAACCGTGAAAACGCATTCATGTCTGATAAGTTTATCATGGAAGCAGCGTCTCTTGTTCTTCTCTACTTGTCAGAGACATAATAAGGGATAGTTAGTCATCATGTTTTGGTGGCATTTATGTTATCATCAGACTGTACCATTGATTAATAGCTTAATTTATCTGGTATGGTGTCAGAAGATGAATTAGCTTTGTGGTCTTATCAGAAAATTATGAATCATTCCTGTACAACATAACAGCCAAACTACCTCGTTTTGCAATGAGAAGACATACGACTGCAAAATTAACAAGTTGTGTTGGAGTAATTTTTTTGACATATTTCATTCATCCATTTACTTCCTTGCTATAATTGTTTGACTTTCACCTTGTGAGGATTCAGTATAGAACCATTTTATTTATTATTATACAATATCATGTTGAGCATTTTATTTCCATACAATATTTTGCTGTTCTTGATTGACCTTGATTGAAGGCCTTGGTGCCCACATTTTAGGTTATGTAAGGTTTTTATAAATATAATTTCATTTATGAAACAGCATTTTTCCAATAATCATATCCTGCCTGGATTCACTTAGTTATAAAAAACAATCTGAATCTAATTCATCTCCTTCTGTGCCGCTGCCTGTTTCTTGACTTGTGAAACACTGGCTATATGTACTAGCTAAATATTTTTTTTTTAAATTGCATTTTTAACCTCAGTGAGTTATTGTTAAAGAATAGCTTAAAAAATGAGTAGGCACACAATGAAAAAACTATTGTTGACTATCGCTGTCCAATATCAGTTTTAAAGTAAACATATCATGCTCATATTAAGGTTCATATATTTTTTGGGGGGGTGTTCACATTCTCTAATGCATCACTTTCCTTAAACTTCCCATTGCTGCAGCTCCTCTTTTCATCCTCTGTCTGAAACTCTTGGCTATAGCTCCTGTCTCTGAATTGTGATTGGCCCAATGTTCCCATTATTCTTACTTGCATACTGTCACAGTCTGCTCATCTCCTGTCTGCCAGTATTTTTCCACTCACCTGTCTCTGCTCCACTCTGCCAGTCAGCCACACCTCCTCATCAGGCCAACTCTCCACACCTGTTACAGCCCTGGCTGCATTTAAGCCTGCTCCTGTCTCTGCTTCAGTGCCAGATTGTTCTTGTGTCATGCCTGACTTTCCAGCGTTCTTTCCCCGGACTGATCACCTGTTGCCGACCTGCCTGCCTCGTCTCTGCCCTGGATATTACCTCAGCCTTCTGTCTTCGACCACGAGTTTCGCCTGTTCCCTCCGGATTACGCTCCTGCTCTGCTCTGTGGCTACACAGCTCAACACTGGACCTGTCTGCCAGCTAGGTAACCCATCAGCTGTTGACTTTACCTTCAGTCAGCGACACCAGGCTCGCTCCTGCTCAGATCTCGCAGATGATCACTATGAGCAAAGACTTTTCACCCTGCCACTGTTTGAACTGTTAAAAACTGCAGTGAACAATAAGGGTCATTACCGACTGGTATTTAGTTTGCTTGTGCTGCTTTTGGGTCCTCACCATATCCGTGACACATACTAGGCGTGCATTATGCAAATGTGTGGCATTGTGGTGACATCACGATAAGGTATCGATCGGACTACTGATGAGGTGATGATTTTCTGTAGAGGAGAGCGGCACCCTTTACTCCAGAATTGGTGCTTTTTATACATAAAAAAAAAGCCCTTTACAACACACAAGAGGAAAACTGAAAAGCACAATATGTCATCTTAACTGCAGGCGGTCCACAAGCGCATAACAAAGCAACCATAACAAAGGGTGTCCTCTGTGATGACAGGTCTGGGATTTTAATAACCATAACTTAAGCATTCATTGCTGTGCAAGGCAAGAAATGCTGACTACAACCAACTCCAAGTAGCACACAATGAGAATAAATAACTATCCCTGGGAGCTCAGTTAATAGAGAGTTAACAGCTCCACTCAACTTTCCACGAAAAGCCCATCAGACGCAGCCCCCTAAAAAAAAATCATCCTGAAACTTCGTCCTCTTTCTGCGAGCAAGGATGAATTTTGGAGGCACACTGACTCACCTCCTTTGCTTTTACTGACTGTAACTCTGAAGTGAACTTTGTTGTTCCTCGTCTGGCTTCATCCACAGGAACTATTGATGTTTATCTTTTCCTTTTTCTTCACGGCTGTGTCAAAGGCCCCCGAAGACATCAAATGCTGGAGAAAAAGATAGAAATGGGAGATAAATATTGAGATACTGTGTTTGGTGAAGGAGAGTGGAGTATAGGGAGGGAGCACAGTGCTCTGGGCATCATATGAGACTTTAATCATCAGCTGTGGGGTCAGGAATACATGGAGGGCCTTGAATACATCCATTGTTCAGCTCTGGCGGATCTGAGTTGCAGGTAATCGCAATATCTTCTATGGTTATATCTCTCTCTGTTATTCTCTCTCGGCCCTCTGAAAATCACTGACTGTATGAGAGCTGGAACGCTGATGACTGGCAGCTTCGAATCACACACATTGGTCGCTCACAGTCAATAGATCTTGTTCGTTCCTTCACAGCCCTAGAAAATTCAGCCCTCAGTCAATTTACTAAGTAATTTCTCCCAATTTTTTCATCTTCAACTTTGGAATAAACCCTAAACTATAATATTAAACCTAGTGCTGCACTTGTTACTTGACATTACTTGGTGGAGACGAGCTCCATTTAAACCTTTAGTCCACTGTCAGTTTAAAAGAGCAAAACTCCCTCTCAGTGAGAAAAAGAACAGACCTTTTCTTTTGTCTGATGACAGTAAGACAACTGGAGTGAGGGAAGAGGAGCAGAAAACCGGTGTAGCGTTTCCAGTGTTTGGCACCGTTGAATTTACTGTCATCCCTGGGCTGGAGAGAAAGGAGCGAGATAAAAGTGGGTGTGTCATCACATCGTTTTGCAGAGGGTGATTGGAGCAGAAGTGTGGTGCAGTGGTGAGCAATATTTCCTCTTAAGGACCTGGGTTTGAAACTTTCTGTCTAGAGTTTGCATGTTCTCCCAATGCTTGCGTTGGAGGGACCACAGCTTGTGTGCTTCTTTTTGAAATCCAAATAATGTCTGAACACAGTTTGTGCTCGGAATAAGAAGATTTCTGGAACATTCAGGTGAGGGGTGGCACCTGGGAAGAGCATGTGGGACATTCAGGTGAGGGGTGGCACCTGGGTAGAGCATGTGGGACATTCAGGTGAGGGGTGGCACTTGGGTAGAGCATGTGGAACATTCAGGTGGGGGGTGGCACCTGGGTGGAGCATGTTGGACATTCAGGTGAGGGGGGGGCACCTGGGTAGAGCATGTGGAACATTCAGGTGAGGTGTGGCACTTGGGTAGAGCATGTGGAACATTCAAGTGAGGGGTGGCACCTGAGTGGAGCATGTGGGACATTCAGGTGAGGGGGGGCACCTGGGTAGAGCATGTGGAACATTCAGGTGGGGTTGGCACCTGGGTAGAGCATGTGGGACATTCAGGTGGGGGTTGGCACCTGGGTAGAGCATGTGGGAAAGAGAACATGACGGATCAATTCCAATGTGGACATCATGTTTTTAGCATGTTAGAAATGTCATTGCCACGCCCACTTACTCGCTTTGATTTCCAGCCAACTGCTGTATTCTCACGTGGACTAGCTTGGACATCTTACGAGACACCTGGCAGGAAAAATTCTCACCAGGAAATTTAAAATTGTTTGCACTTCATGTTTATACCCTGTGATAAACTCGTCATCTGTCGAAGATTGAGTGGTGCTCTGTTATTATCACTTTATTTTTCTATTTCTTCAGCCATCGTTGCCAACACCTAATATTGCCTAAACATTCATGGAATGAGAAGTGTGGTGATTCCCATATTTTTCTCATTTAAAAATGTGCACAATTTTTTTCTTCTACCAACCATACATAATATTATAGTATATTCTATAAAAGTATATGTATTGCATGCATTTGTGTTTTCTCAAGTGATGAGTGGGGGTAGGTGGGGCAGCATGTGTGAGGTTTGAGTGATGCAGTTAAAGACTTTTAAACATATCCCCTAAAGAGAAAATATTAATGAGCTTTTAACAGTTGGAGCCGAGGCTGAGTGAGGCCTTCATGCATTTATGTATATTTTTCCTTTGTAATTTAGTCGGTATTAAAATTAACACAAAAAGCATCTTCTGTATATTCAAAAAAGATAACAAATGCTGTGACATACTCATGTAGCTACAGTCACTTACAGTTATTTATTCTGTTGGTTGAACGAGCTCATGTGCTGCAGTGCTCTCCTGATGAAACTTGTTTATTCAAGCTGTAGACGAGCGAGGCGCTAAGAGAGCAGCACGATAAAAGGAGAGAATAACAAATTCAGACATTAATCAAAACAGCTGATTTCGGTCTGCAGTGCCAACTTCTCAGATTGCTTCCCTGTCTCTGACGTTCTCATTAGCCGCACTCTCCTCCCTTCCTCTGTCCTTCGCTCCCGCCGTCTTCCTCTGTCCCTCTCGCTTGTTTGGTATGTGACTTGATTTGGAAAGCAACAGTGGCAGTGAGCTTGATTTATCACTTTCTTGCAGCAGAAAAACGACTCGCCCCAACAATACAATAAAACACTGTCAGCGACGCTGTAGTTAAAAGGCAATTACACTCACTGCAGGACTATGATGTCATCTCCATTGACAGAGATGAAACTTGAGCACTTACACTTTGATAGTTTTGAACCACACACACAACAAATCCTGTTGCATGACAAGACTGCAGTTTAGTAGGTCTGTGTAACATCAAGGCTTGAGCTCATGTAAAGAAAACCAAAGCTGTGAATTTAGAGATTTAAGGTTTTATAAGAAAAGATTTAAAGAAATTAAAAGTATGCAATCAAGTTGAAAGAAAATATATGTGTTTTCAGTTGTAGCATTTTGTAAGAACTGCTGAGAAATTGAATGTTAAACTGAGAAACCAAGAAATACACAGGCTGTGAGAAGACATAAAAAAAAAAACATATCTGGAGGCAAGTGTGCTGAAGCTGGATACAATTGTGAATGCAGCCTCGAGTGTGAGCGAGCGCCTGTCAACGTGACAAACACAATTTTCCAACTTATCTGGATACAGCGCAGCACAAAAGGAGAAAACGAGGTAAATGCATCATTAGCAGGAGGAAGAGAGAATCAACAGGCTGGCGACCTTGAATAAGGACAAATCACATCAGCTGCTCGTCACCTGTAAAAGCCTCTGACAGGTGGAAGGGCCAGGAGGAGAATCCAGGGACCGATTCCACAGAGACTGTGTGCAGGCTTTGCTAATACACGGACTGCAAATGGTCGGAGCAACATTCATCCATATTGGTTGGAGACTGTTATATTTTAACGAAATGATTATTGTGGCCTAAAGATTCCACAATAATGACATTATCATGATACTGATGGAAAAACTGAGAGAATTCTCACACCTGAAGTCAGAATCAAGGTTAAATTCTATGTTACATTTTCATCATTCGATACGGTTTCGGTTTTATTTTGGGAGCAGAACTTTTGTGTTACATATGGACATCCTGTCATCATCACCTACATGGGGGCTGTCTACCTATACCTTAAAACTGATAAAATGAGGATGCACTGGATGCATTAACACAGTTTCATGTGTGTTATTAACAAAATATCAATAATTCATGTCTTAAATATTAAGATTACTAAACTGTGAAGAGTTACGGAAGCAGAAAAATCATGTGACACTGCCTCCTCCTCCTCTTGCTTGTTAGTGACGTCATCACCACTTGTGAGTCGGTGTGAAATTTGTCTGGGTGGAAATTTATAACCACAGTTTTCTCTAAGAAACTAAGAGAGTTTGTGCCAAACAGCGATTTCAGCTCAGTGACACCTTGACCTCCTTGTGTCAGCGGGTTGGACACCATGAGTTCACCTGGTTGCATATCTATTTTTTTCACAAGCTGCTATTGTCTGCTTTTCAAAGATTTCATAGACAAATGCTGCATTAGATGGCTTTGACTGTATACTGGAGCCTGACTGAGAAACATGGACACCCGCTGTGAATCGCTTTACTTTTACATTCATCCTCCTCTGCAGCAGCTCCTCCTACAGGGAGCATGTCTCCGGGAAACGTATATCCTATCCGACAGTTTAAATGATGCGATCAGTGACAGAAAGAAATGACTGAAGAGCTAAGAAAACGGTAATTCAGCTCTCTCCATCACCACTGCCAGAGGAACGGGTGACCAGGAGGTTGAATTTAAACCACATCTATACATCACAGTCAAGTCATGGGCTGCTTTCAGACACTTTCCTGGAATCTTATGCAGGGGCTGTATGTGAGACATGTCCAGTGGGCATGTTGATACATACATGTAGAAGATGGAGTGTAAAGTCACAGTCACAAATATGCAAATTTACCCGTGGAAAACCGTCTCCTGCTCACTTCCATTCCGTGTGAGAGTGGGTGGATTAAACATTTGCTTCCTGTGGTGAAGCACATCAGTAGTGTGGCTTTGCATGGAGATCAACTTTTTGGTCTTTGAGCAGCGACGTAACAGCCTCGACAGATAAAAGCTAACGTTATTGTGGTTGACCCCACACGGCCATCACATCCTGCACCGCCCACACTTCACAAGCGATGTTGCATAATTCGTGATTGATTCTCCTGCTTTTGTGTGTGTGTGTGTGTGTGTCTGACTGTGCCCTGAAGCAAATTTCTTCAAATATGTCTTCTTAAATTGTTAACAGAGTAAAACAGAATATTTCTGCTCCTACAACGGCAACGTTTTAGAGAAAAGAAGAGCGAAAAAATGTAGCTGAAAGTCTACTTTGGCTTTCGTCAGCCCGGTGACCAGTTAAATTTTTCTTAAACTTTATGGGAGCCTTCAAAAGAATTAGAAAAGAGAGAATTTGAGAGCTTGATGTGAATAAAAAATCCGCGCCTATCTGCCTCATTAGCTTGCGTGGCTGAGATTCGTCCTGTTTGCTAAGCTCCCTGACAAATGAAGGCTCATGAAACCTTATGAAATGAGCGTGTCTTAAAATTTTAAATCATGTTCCCTGTGGGTGAAAGGTAGAGGGATTTTTCCGCAGTATGAAGGCGAGGGCACAACAGGAGACAGAGTCGCAAGAAGCATACATTTGCTAGAAAATTTCAGAAGCTTTGCATTCTAAGAACACAGCTTCCTGTAATCTCTCTCTCTCTCTCTCTCTCTCTCTCTCTCTCTCTCTGTGCGAGAATGAAAACCTTAATAACCTTGGTTAAACGCGTGTCGCGTGTGATAGGCTCAATCAACAGGGTATCACTCATTCAAATAGTCTGAGCCTTCAGGTGTTTTCACACCAGCGGGGCCGAGCTGAGTAATTGTGGGAGCGGGGGTGCCAATTAGACCTGCAGTGTGAAAGAGCCTGAGCGTGTGTAATAACCTCATACATTTTATTGAACCTCACATCATAGAAACACAGAGGAAGGAGACAGAAACATAATCAGCATAACGCATCCGATGATGGGATAATCCATAGTTTGTTACTGTATAATAAGCTGTTGTACAGTGTCACACTGGAATGTTATCATTGTCTCTGCTAGGAGAAAACTTTGACAAAGAAAACAACCTGGTTTTAATACCCAATTAAACTGAGTAATCCCTCGGTGCCACGTTAACGGTGTGATTGAAGTTAAAGTTGACTTTTTTTCTATAGAGTTCAGGAATCCCTGCTCTCTGTCTGTCTTTGGCCCAAATATACGTATTTCAAGGAAAGGGCATTGATGCTTGCATATATCGAACTGTTCATCTTATTGGCTTCAAACTTGGCATGTGATTTAATAAGGGTCCAAATAAGGATCCAACAAATTTTTGTGCTATTTGGGCTCGTACTACGTTCAATATTCAACTTTGAATAAACAGGTGAACAGCTCTTTGTGCAGCAACCATTACTTCAGTTGGTCTTTCCTTACCACGGCAGTTTTTACAGTTTCAAAAAGAAAGCTGCAACCATCGTTACCACAGACCAAGCAAACAGCCCATATTCCAAACAGACAGGTGTAGAGCAGGCACTGCATTAGATCACACTACATATCAAAATCATTTTTGCTCATCTAGTACATTAGAGCTTTGAAGTCATTGGACTGCAACTGATGGGGTCAAAATATCAGCATCTGGTGTCACGAACAATTTTATGGCAGAGAAGTAAATGTAGATCTTGCTGTTAAGCTCTTGTGATCGTAAAATGATCAGAACAGCCAATTTACATCACAGTGTGCACAGCCTGCCAGCACTGCTGCTGTGCTGCATTTTCTTTTACACTTTTTCTTACAAATCAACTTAATGGATTTAAATGAGCATTCGCAGCATATTGCCTCTGACAATCAACACATTTGCACTGGTGCTTTGGCAAATAGCAGAAAAGGAAGAGGACAGGAGACGGACATGGATTGAATTTTAAGTCAATGTGCAACATCATTCGACTAATCAGTGAAGTGACATTTGATAATGAACAAATTAAACGATTTTGACTTTTGAATAATAGCAACAACAAAGTTATACAGATTCTGTCGTTATTTGTGATCTTTTTCGATATATTCTAAAAAGGTAAAGTTAACAGGAGCTCTTCTGAACTTTAGTGTTGTGTAGATGAACTGTGTATGCTCGCTGTTGACAAACTGGGAGCCTGTACCTGAACTACTAAAACAAATTAAACAATTTTCCCGTGTTTATGGCTGAATTGCAATTATTGTAATGGAGGAGAAGGATGACAAGTCTTTGTTCCTTAATATCAGTATATCCTAAACATCCCCCCCCCCCCCCCCCCTCTCTCTGCACAGCTAACAGCCATGATCGGACTTGTTGGTTTTGGCTTATTTATCCGCTCACAAAATCACAAACGTTTAATAGGATAAAAGCGATGACATTTTAATATCCAATAGGTCAAAGGTCAGCTTCACTACAACATCAGAATGTTCTGCAAATTAAATAAAAAAATCTATTATTGAAAGCAATAACTCAGGATCAGGGAGATTTTGACTATATTTCACATTTTGGTGGACACTGACTTGGTTCCTGCCTTGAAATGTCTCTTGATACCTTTCTTATTAAATTCCGTCCTTCACTACATATATTATGAGTCTGGACGAACATGGATATAAAATGCAACTTGACAAAGAGTAAAGAAAACAAGTCAAATATCTCTTACATCAGATAATATTTTGCCTGAGGACTCGAGTGCTGCAGCTACAAAGATTAAGAGAGTGAACTCCAGAGAGTGCACCCAGCAGTGTATTCATGATGTTAGCTGAAACCCACGATGAGTCATTTTTCAAACAGTTTTGCTTTCGTCCCCGTGGTAATTATGGCAGCTTTAGCAAATTCATCAATTTACTAAAGTGCTTTTTCTTTTATTCTGATGATCGTTTTTGGCTCTGTCAGGCAAATCAGAATATGATTTTCTTTCTTTCTACATGAGCAAATACGACCTTTCATAGACTATCATTTGTTACTTTATCTTTATTTGGGTGTAAGGTAAAGTGAGAGGAATCCATCGCAGGCATCCAACACTGGGTTGCTAGTTTTGTGTTTTGGTCCACGTTACCAGATGTTTGTTCCTCACATCTGTTCATGACTTTGTTTCCTTGCTTCTTCGTCTATACAAACCTCAAAATGATGAAGAGGAACAGTAGCTGTTTGTTTTGGTTTCCTTGAACCTGGAACTCCACACGCACAAACACATGCACACATTATTCTTCGGCTGTGTGCACACCCCTGCACACCTGTCCTCTTGGTCCACACAATAGCAAAAGTGAGTCATTGTTTTCATTTAGCTTCAAACTGTGTACAAACAAACACGGGGCAGTAAACACAACGTCACATACACCGAGAGATAACTCTTAATTGGATAGTTTTGGTGACCTGTCATTCTGCGCCGCACTAACCCGCTGTGCAAACAATCAAAACAAAGTCTGACTGACAGCAGCTCATGATGCACTTATCAGCACTGGGAGGATTTATTTACTGACTGGTGTTCTGTCCAGCAGAGAGCTGAAAGAGAAATACTGGGATAAGAGGATGAGCATCAACAGCAAATACAATATGCATCCATCATAAATAACAAAGCAGGATGGAACATGATGTGGAGAAAAGTTCGGTGAACAGTGACGCCACAAAACTTTGCTTTCATTGGAGGCTACACCAGAGGGCTGCAATGTGGAAAACCTCGCTGCTCGCCAATGTATGATGTTTTGACACTGGGGGTGGAGACGTGAAGAAGCACAGGCTGTTACAAGAGCAAGGAGACCAAGGATGTAGTTTAAGACCTCACATGTACAAGACTGTGGATATTTCTCTGAACAGATAATTCCCCCTCCCCTATTAAAAAACCCTCTGTCCACACGATCCTTGTTTTACAAAACCCCTGTGTCCAGACGAGGTGCCCGTAGGTGGCGATAAGGTGTGCATCAATGATCCTTCAAATACCAGAGTAGAATATTGTGAGGATGCTCAGTGATCTTTTTGAGAGAGCTTGTTGTTGTTACTGGCGTACGCTCACCACGCAAAACAACATGCGCCAAGGAAGCTGTTACATCCTCATTTACCAAACTCTATGTTTTAAATCTGCACACGGATACACAGACACCAGAGTTTAAAAAGAGTTGTCTCTTTGTAAGGTGTTTGTGAAAATCTCGGTTTGAGTCTTGGAATATCTTTTCAATGTATTAAAATATGATACATTTTGAAATACATTTTGAAATATGAAATTCTTAGAAACCCCATGAAGATCGTCATATAAAGAGAAAAACATTTCCGAGGGGTTGTTATAAATGGGACTTTAAAATATGTCAATTTAATAAATTTATGCCATGTTATCCATAACCATAATTCATATATTCAACCTGTATTACAGACTAGAGTTTCAAACTGTGTCATAATACAGATCATAGACTGAATTGAAAGATGGATGATGCATTTCTGCTTCTTCCCACTATCCAGAATTGAAGCCAAAACATCCCAGAACACCGTGTCCCATCCACTAACATGGAGGAGGTTGGATTTATGACCTCCACTGCAGCCAGCCACCAGGGGGTGATCAAGATGCTTCGACTTCACTTTGGGGGAGTGGTCTTGCCGTCCGTCCTTATTTGCAAAGTACCACAAAATGGCATCTTCAACTGTGCTTGTGCACCTATTTCGACTTTTGAGGTTTGATTTCCCCTAGTTCAAGACATTTAAATGCATTTTCTTTGTTGATCTCCTGTTGATCCTTTGCATGATAAATCACATTGATCAATATACAATGTTCAAAGTGTTATTTATTCCCCTAAAGCCCGGGACTTACGGGATAAGTCCACTGTTTGTTGTTTTTCACACAAACAGAGAAGCCATTTATTGTGGAAGCTGCGTTTTCAAACGATTTTATGAGGCTGAATATAGGGATCTTGGTTGTACGTGTGAAGGAAGCAGAGCAGAACACTTGTGTTTCACAAGTTGCATCATTCTCATGTCGGCCCTCAAGGTGCTAAGGTCTGGCTCTTAAAGGCTGAAAGCTCTTGTAGGCGATCTGACTGAAATAAGGTGGATTTTAAATTTGTCTTAATTCCTCAGAAGTTTAATAGACGACAGAGCTTTTATCTGACAGCAGCGTTGTTGTGACAGCGCCGCCACACAGCCAGCTTTCAGTTAGCGTGATGGCCGAATAATCAGGTAAACACGACGTGTGGGAAACAGAAGCCGCCTATATTCCCTCTGTGGTGACCAGCTGTTACACAAGCGTCTCTTTCACCCACTGAAACATCTTTACATCTTTGCAGATGACTGACAGGGCTTTGAGGTTATCGGTAAGCAGGTGGATGAAGTGGGCAGTAGTCCATTCATTCATATTAAACAGCTTGTCTATGTGGGAAGCGTGTTTCCACTCACGGTTCGCCACACAGCACCAAGTGTCTTTCGGGTATTTATTCATTCGGAAGCGTCTCCACCGGCTTGTTTATCAAGTAATTAATTAGAGCTCCGTAGGAAGTGGTGACTGGGGTTATCATTGTTTTTATTGTTTGAGGCATCACACCCTCACGCAAAACAAAATAAACGATACGCCACAGAAAATCATGCACTGTGAAAGGCCCGGAGGAAAGCGATGAGAGAAAGAAAAGCTCTCACCCACTCGCTCTGCGACACTGTGCAGAGTCGTTCTGCATATTCAAATAAATGGTGTGTACTTTTCAGACAACGTGACGGGTTTTTCTCTACCAGGTGAACGGTATGAGCATTGAAATTCCCAAACATTTCAGTCTCCTCTCCGCCCTCTCTCTCTCTCTAGTGCACGAGGTTAACCGCAGTTCGTCAGTCTATCAAAGGCACACACTCAGAGGTTCAGGCCAGGGGCACCTGTGAGGTTTGTGAAAGGGGGAAAGAGGAAAAGTGCAGACGCGCAACGTTCTGTTGTTGGTTTAGTGCTAAAAGTCTTTTAAAAGCACTCACCTTGTCTTTCTCTGCAGTTGTGTAATCAGAAATCAACTTTTTATTTAGGTAAAACCATCTTGTCTTGGCTTTGTAAGCAGTGACTACAAAAATTATTGAAGTTATAAAATCTATAAAATTGAATGTGTTCCTTTGTAGATAAAGAATAAAATGAAAAACCACTGCACTATACTGTACCGTATTTATTCTAGGTCAGCGGCCTTTCTAAACCTGTCTGTTTGTAATGGCTTGCTTGTTTGGCCTGTGGTGAGGCTGCCTGGTTTGCAGCTTGTCTTTCTGAAACTGTAAAAGTGGCACCAGGTAATTGAGCTATGGTAAAGTGAAGACCGGCTTCTGAACCCTGGAGCTGCACGAAGAGCTGTTCACCTGTTTATTCAAAGTTGAGTGAAGCTTGACTCTGTACGCAGAACTGTACGCCGGAGTCACTTATGTTGTTGAGTCCGGCCGCCACTGGTCAAGTGTTTATTTGAACCCTATTAATATTGAATGAAGGATATTTCCAAATCGCACCCAAAGCTCACATAGCAACTTCAGTGGGCCCTTAAACGATACACGTAGACAGAGTGAAGCCGACAAGATGAAAGGTTTATAGACAAATTAGGACATTTATCTGAAAACAAAAGCAAAACTCTGAGAAGTCCGTTTTTGAGCTCATCGTTGCCCCTTGTGGCTATCGAGTGAATACCACTGCAAGAACATATTTATGTCACTGGCTTCAATGTTTGTCTCAGGACTCAGGGGACAGTAACGGCCCTATTTCTGCCTCAAGCACTTGGTCTAATGCTGAATTGGAAGCATTTTCAATCAGTATGTTTGTTTTTACCAGAGGAATGACTGTTAGGAGACTGAAGCCACATAAGGATTTCCTCATGTGGCTACAGTTTACAACAGGCTCAGCACGCAGCATGATCTTCACAAGGAATGAACTCTCTGCAATAGAGTCAAAACTAATTGTAGGAGAAAAAGATGAAGGACAGTTATTATAGACTCTGCAGATCAGTGGCTGCTGCAAAGCGGCTGTCACCGAGCATACAAAGTGGGAGGGATGAAGTTTGCTCTGTGCTGCTGAGGGCAAGCCAAAACATTTTAGGCAAGGTAATTCAGGAGCTGCTGATTAAAACTTCAAGAGAAAGCAGAATTTCCATTTGACAGCAAAAGCCAACTGTCATTTTAGGCAGAGGAGCAGTGAGGTCTGTGGATCTCATTTCTCCCTGCACAGGCGACATCATGTCAGCTTCATCATCCCGGGACGTGATGAAACCACAGGACCTCGCCTCAGTTTGACAATCAAACACATGTACAGAGGATAAAATGTGTCAATTATCCAGATGTTAAAAGCAGAATGTTACAATGGCAAAGACATTAACTGTTGTTTTCGGGTTCATTTCAGTCTGATTCTGCTGAATCTACCACCTGCAGCATCTGACACACTCATCTCTTCCTTTCCTCAGTGTCCACTGATCAGCAGTCACTTAATTTCCTGTTGGGTGTACACACACACACTCACACACACACAGACACACACACACGCACACGAAATGAATCATTTTCATGTGCAGTGTTGAATTCTGGATGTGTAAAGAAATGCATAAAGATTGTTCAGTAAACATGAAACACCATGAAGTGTAATGTATTTACCTTTTAGATTCAAGGCTTATTGAAGACGCCTTTTATTAAAGTTTGCGTGTCTGTATTTATTTCCCACTGTATCCTTCAGGAGCCAGACAAGCTCCGGTTCACTGACAGTTCCAAGGATGCATTACAGGACTGAGTCTCTTCAGTTCAACAAATGTATTTTAACTAAAAACACATTTTAAATCTTATTAAAATCAAAAAGAAGGCGTCTAGAGAGCTATTAGTGTTTTCAGTTGGCGGAACTACTCTGATGACTTTTCGATTTAAGGATCGTTTAGTTTAGTTTTTGTATTAAAGGTGTTTTGTTCCTTCATGTTTGGGTCCAAGTTAGAAATCAATGTTTTCACTTTACCATGTTATCCCTTGAGCTTTCTGATAATCCATAAATAAAATAAATCACTCAATCGATGGCAAGGAACAATCTGTGTTAATAGAACTTCATTATTCGGGACAGTTTGTCATCTTCGCTGAGTGTCAACACAACAAAGAAGGCCCTTAGTTCTGTTTAATCCTGTGAACCAAATGTATACCATCCAATCAACCTACCCCTAACTAACCAACCAACCAACAGACAGGGGTGAAAGCATTATATTCTTGGCGAATGTAAGGAAACCACCCAAGTAATCATAAAATACAACATGACCAGATTTAACACATATGAAAACATTTGATGTTAGAGGTCGATAATAGAAACAAAAACATTGGGACCATGACAGTCACTGAAGGGTTAAATCATCTCTCGCATTGGCTGTGTAAAAAATGGTGGGGAACATTGCTTTATATGTGTGTAAAATGGCAGTATAGAAATACACACACACTGTAGACCAGCAATTCTTCTGCAAAACAAAAGTGGCTGGATTTTAAAACTAATAAAATAGAATTGAATTCAAGTTGACCCTGATCCAGTTGACGGTTTTTCGATAGCCGGAGGGCATGCATGTTTTCATCTACACAGTAGGAGGCTTTACTTTGTGCTTCCAGTCGTTAAATAAAATATGGAGAGACAGGAAATGGACCGCTGAGAATCTATGCTTGGCTTAAAGTAATAAAAAGGTTATTGACTTGATCCTCGACTGGGGCAACTCGTCCATTACTGTACAGATCTGACTGGACCTGAGTGGAATTTTGGTGATGCAGTGGAATTCGTGGCCTCGGTACTGCATGTTGCAGTGTGTTCACTCCAGCTACTTTAATAACTGCCAGGCTTTTTAAACAGCCAGATATCCAATACAGTACAGCTCAGTGCATTCCTTACTCTCCAGAACTCTGCTATTTAAAATGGTCTAAATCAAGTATGAAATTTGTTGTTTCACAGGCTATAAATATTTCATGACGTGAAGTAGGAAAAGGAGCCTGAGGAGCAGAAAATATGAAAAAGATAGAGAATACCTTTATGACTTTGAGCAGAGTTTGGTGCAGAGCTTTTCCAGCAGCTGAAACTTCAATAGTTTCACTATTCCAAACCACACCAGTGTATTTTAAATAGAACATACCATTATGTTTTTTTGCCCACTTGACTTTTGGTTAAGTTTTGGTTTGATTTACTCACTAAGATTTGTGCAAATAATTTCTGTCTGGTCAGCAGCAATGATCAAGAGAAGACGAGTTCTATAAAAAAGAGACAGAAAGCTGCCTGCTCACACGAATGTTGACTCAACTGTTACTTGACCAAATGGCTTCAATTCAGAGTCATTCCACAAATTTTTAATGCTTTTCAGCTCCCTTTTGTCTAATGACTTTTCACCCATTGCAATAAACTGTAACACCCCATGCTGCCACTAAACCACCATCACCTCCTCTCTTCTCTTCTCCCCAGTTCTTATCCTGCCTGCGTAGTTAGCATCTATACATCATTAGACCTGCTTGTCAGATGGTTGAGCTGTTTCACATATTCCCTCCCCAGACACCGTTCCAACGTCAGGATGGATGGGAGCTGACAATTTTCAATAACTGTCTGAAACCATCAGTCCGTCAAGCTTGCACTGTGATTGGCCAGCTGTGTGCCTCTTGGAGAAGGGGAACGGAAAATTAGGGTTTCAAATTAGAGCTTAGAGTTTTTTGTTCTACATACAAAAACCAACGCAGCAGGGGTCGTCAAAGTGAGCAAGACATACTGCAACACATACTGTATAATTTCAGCTGCCGAAATCACAATTTTCACCCAAAGCCCTTGAATGTCATTGTCTTTCGAAGTTGACATCTTCATCTTTGCCTTCTACCCATATGGCACCTCTTGCTCATTCTGAGATTTAAAAAGTTGTGTCCCACGCAGATTTGCGACGCCAACAACACGCCCACTCGCTGGCCCACTCCTGAATTCTCCGGGCAGCATCCTGCTCTAGTTGCTAATGGGCTCAATCAGACATTTTTCGTGGTCTTGCAGGAATAACGTCGGACAATGTCCAGAGCAACTGAGTCTGACATTTACGTTCTCACATACAACCCCTCCGCACAATTTCAGGAGAATCTCAGGAGTTCAGTGCATGTCTGAAAGCAGCATCAGTGTGTGAACAAGCGAGTGCAGCACTATGAATGCCTCAGAGGAAAGCCTGTCCAACTCTCTCCCCACATTTGTCCGTTTACTGTCGACTTTTCACCCTGACTTCAATGTGGCCCTTTGGAGCAACTGTAAACACATCTGCCCCAAAATGGGGTCAGCAGCACGCTGAACAAGCTGGTTCCTTTCAACCGCAATCTCGACCTTTACAACAAGAAGCAACGACTTCTCACTGGCTTTCCCCCCATGGATTTTGCCTGTCAGGCTATATATAGGCCTCTGGTTTGTGCAGCTTGTTGTAGCTGTTGGCAGCCTTAGAGGAACATTTGCAGACATTACACAGAACTGAAAAAAAAACAACCCCATAGCCTTTTTCCGCATATTTATTAGGAAATATAACGGTAGTGGAATACTAATATTCTTCTAGAAATACAAAGAAAGACAGAATCAATCAAGGATAAGGAAGAAAAGGACATTCTTTTGAGCCGAGAGGCAAATCTAACATTATCATTCAGTCTTGGGTCTTATAAAACTAAATAAACCTTATAAACTTGACTTATTTGTCTCTGCCAACAATCTAGCACTTTTTAACAGTGTTACAAATTCCTTCACAAGCAAGAAATAATATCAGAGAAGTAGATTAATTAAAATCATATTTATTTGTTCTTTAACTGCTTGTGTCTTTAGCCAACAAGTATTTAACTGACACTGTACAGCACTATTCAGACATGAAAATAGGGTCCAGACAGTTTGACTCTCAAATATGAAGAACGCACCACGGGATTGTCGGGATCAGACACGTTCCCAACAATAGGAAAACATCCGGAACATTCTGGGGAGAGGTGGCGCCTGGGTAGAGGATGAAGGAGCCAGGATGAAGGAGGCAGGATTTACAACAAACCATCGTCTACATGTATGGCAACTCGTTTGTAATCCTGAGAATATTTCAATCATCTTCTGATAGCAAAGCCTTCATAGTATTTGGATTCTTTACAGAACAATTCAAAAGAATAGACGGTCAAGTGTTTGTCTTGGTCCAGGTGTAGTTATTATCTTGTTTCTATCTTCTCCTTCATTCCTTCCTTTCTCCAGTGTTATTTGAAGCTACTGCTGGTTGCTCTGCTCATGGCCACACGACTTAGTGACATATTAAGTCGTTCAGAGAATCCGTCACAGTGTCTTTCGGCAGTTAAGATCTTCAGCCGTGCATGACACACCCGCCACAGAAAATAACCAATGCTAACTGGAGGCCTGGACTTCCTCTACATCCCTCACACTCTATAACAGCAGGATCGACAGAATGTCTGATTTTCTCATAATCAATCGAGCCTGGTGTAATATTTATGAAGATTGCAGGATTTATTATATGTTACAGTGGTCGGTGGAGAGACGTAAATCTTTAAATGTCACAGCTGGATTAAGCGGCACCACATAGCAATCACATGCCTATTGACATTTTTCCAAAGGATTGAACTGGTTAATGGGAGAATTAAACACGTGGCCTTGTATTTACTGGAGGATGCTGCATGAGACTCTGAAGCTCTTTTCATACAGGGACCCGGCTATTTTTGCTCATTATAAAACCCCTTGTTGTGAGACCATCCGTCCACGTTTAGATAGAATGCAGTTGTTACAGAATCCGAGTCATGACGCACAACGTAACAGCATCAGTGTCGGTGCTGCCATGCCGACTCTTTGACACAGATAACCATTCAGCTCTGTGACAACCTCCATTGCCGTACAACGGTGGAACAACAGTTCCCCCATCCCTTGTTTGTATCTTGTTTGTCAGAATAAAGGAGCGACATTGAACGGGCTGTGTAAAAGTTGCTACAACTCACTCTTACTCCAACCTCAATCTTCTCTCTATTAATATCTGACAGGCAAAAACAAATTCTGACAAAACAGCAAAAATAACCAAATCCTCTGGTCCAAATGTAGCCGACATTAGCTGACCCCCTACAAAATTAAACAACACAAATATGTTAGCATAGTAAACTAAAGTTTTAAGCTAGCGAGTAACCTTATAACGTAATAACATGGCAGCTGAAATATGATTGTACGATCAAAATGTCCCATAATTCTTCAATGTCACATAATTAAATATCAATCCCTTCATATCTATGTAATCATATCAGGGGCAGTGATTAAGTCGGATTCTAGACGCCAAACACTAACTGGTTCTACTGTTGCAATAAACATTTGAACGTGAGTTGTCCGACTGAAATTATAATGATGTTTCATAGTCAGCATTGCACAAGCCACAATAGTTCCAGCACAGTTCAGTAATATAAAATATAGTTTGGATGTTGTTTACATTGCATTGATCGTGTGTGTGAATGAGCTTTGCAAATAATCTGTTCAGGAAAAAGCGGAGTGGTGTGTGTGTAGTTAATGAAGATCTGTCCCTTTCAGTCCATGGTGACGTTTGTCCGTCAAGCAGCGTGCCTCCCTCTCTTTTCTGTCGCTGTGTTCTGTCCTCTGTAGCCGATCCGATTGGTGTGCGAGCAGAGCTCATTTGTCAGCGGGCTCCTCTCTCTCCGTTAGGGATGCGTCTCGTTAGCCGATGATGACAGGGCCTTGTTTCACATTGGAACAGGCCTCTCAGCGTGGGATCCAACCCTTGATTAAAAAGTAAAAAGAAAATACCCAGTGGAAATCTAACAAATGATGAATAGCCATGCTTATGGGGAGTTAATAGCATCCGAGGTGGGGCGGTGCCAAGAAATCTGTGAAGGATGCCATAAATGTGGTGCTGGGTGGCTGGCAACAAAACAAACGCCTCAACACATTCATTCACACACATTCTGTATGTTTACACGCATGAACACATGCATGCACAGACACATTTCTCTTCATTTTTGGTATATTATAAATGAAGCTTGTAGCCATTGTTTCTGCGCTCATCCTTTATCCTGGCAGGGATAAGCTGCTATAATCTACAGCGTTTCAGGCCTGTCGTTGATGCAAACATCTTCCTCCTCCAATTTGCTTTGGACTCTGCTGCTCTTGGAAAACATTTCAAACATTCCTGCTGGGGCCGGGGGAAATAATAGCTTTTTTCTGTTTGGGATCGGCTTGAATCACCTCCACGTTTCCAACTTGGCTCGGCTGCATTGAGAGAGGAGTGGATCCACAGCGAGGCTTCTCCTCTGCATAAATATTTCATGAGGAGTGTGTTGTATGAGTTCTACTTTGACTGGGAGGAATATCCAGCATCAGCGTTATTGCTGAGACTGGTCCGGGGTCAAACAAGAGACCAAAGCTTTGGATCAGACCTGGTTTTAACGTCTGGCCTGATTGATCCCATCACAAGTGTAGTAGAGGAGTGAGTGAACCCAAGACGCATTGATGATGCATTTGAGATACGATCACATTCGATGGGGGTTGGCTGATGAGTTGGATTTCAATGACGATTATGGCTTCCAGTGATTATGAAAGCATCTTAGGATATAAAACGATTATTATCCTGTGTTTTGTTTTCCAAATGAGGCTCTCGTTTTGTCTTGTCTTATGACACCAGCGCCACCCTGCCAGCGTCTCTGGTATGATCCCTGTAACTCCTCGAATAAAAGTCAGATTATGAACTCAACTAAACGCCAGGACACCACAATATCAAGCTGTTTATTTTACGGCCCACTGCGATAACAATCAAAACCACACAACAATATAAACACTTACCACCACATATTGATTTTCTATTTGTGTTTTAAAAGGATAAAATCTTTTTCCATGGTAAAGCCACCGATTGCATTGATTTGTTCAGCCCCTCCTGGCTCGGCTCTCTCCCTCTATCGCTTAGGATTGCTTGCAAGGTCACAGCCTAACCCATCAAGACAGGCATTTACTGCGGTAATTATATCTGCAGCAAAATAATTACCATGGTAACTCAATAGAAATATCATAAATTCAATACTCGGGTACCAAATCAGTTATTACACTTAAGAATAAGAATATTCCGTCTTCTCATTACATTGACAAGCTGAAATTCAAAGAGTGATGAATGACATTGGGGAGGAAAGAGAAGAAAAGGCATTTCCATTTAAATTCTCCTCCCCGAGAGAAAAATTCTTCCTCTTCTCTTCGCCTCTCCCACCGCAGCTGACAAAACACATTTGCATAGCATATCTCCCCCGCACGGCACCTCGACTCCCGTGTAGGGCGGCGAATCGGTGCTTCTGAGAGGTTTGACCATGCTGACACCGCCCCGCGACTTGCTCCACTTGTCTGCATAATAGGGGTGTCACCCCGCCGGCAGCTTTACAGCTGAAGTCGATGATGGAGTATTGTTCCAGTACAGTTTTCTTAATCTGCACGTGCCTGGTAGCATTTAGCTGGAATAGGATGGCACACGTACTCGGGCGTGTGAGACAGACTGGCAGACAAAGAGGCCACAAGACAGACACACACACAGATTTATAGCTGTACTGAGAAACTGTCTGATTTATATGCAAATTATGGTACTGTGAGGAAAACATTAAAATTCATATCCATTTTGACCCGCTGCTGTCAAAGAGACACCAAACCATATGTTTACTGGACTTGTCATCTATTTACAGTTTGATTAGAGTTAATATAAAAGGTGGGGAATGTGTGTGTGTGTGTGTAAAAGAAAGAGGAGAAAGAGACCGAGCAGCCTCTTTTCAGTGCATTCATCAGCCTGAGTCCATCTCCTTCTGCATCCATTCCTTTCATGATTTTGGGGAGGCTGCTTTGTGTCTCTCCTGCCGGCTCCCCTCCTCGCTCTGAATTAAAAGCAGCCTGACACTCTGTCAGTAAGCTTCTCTGTTTTTCTTACCCAATGCACCTGCCAGCAGAAGTGTTTTCTATTTCATCAACATGTCATGCAGAGACCCCCCCCATACACACCCCCACACACCCTCACAGACACACTCCATCACCTCTCCATCACTTACCCTCTCATGGGTGTGATGTGCAGGTGTTTCTCAGAGGAGTGACAGGGTGGATCCTGGTTCAGAACAGAAGCAGGTTCCCAGGGTGGTCCAACAAGTAACACTCCATTAGTGGGACAAGCTCACCGACAAAAGGGGCTGAGCCCTGCAGAGACACTCAAGCTCTGACTCTGTGAAAACTGTGAACACTGAAGACTTACTAAGGAATATGGTAATGAGCCTGCTCCATCTCTGTACCTGTCAAATTTGAAGTTGCCACTTGAAGTCTTGACACAGACCAACGATTGCACTTTTAAAGTCTCCAAACAAGTGATTTGTCGAGGTATATATATTCCTGACAGTTGGTTCTTTGATATTCTGTCATTTCATAGAAAGATTATAAAACATGAAGCCTCCAGGACCAGATATGTAAAACTATCGTTTGGTGTCTTACCCAAATAGAATATGGATATGGGCCACTTCAGGTCATGGCACAGTACTGGTCATCTTGTGGCCCAGACAGTACGGATGTGAGCCTAATGTGGCCTCTTGTTTGGGCAAATATGCGGTGCCCTAGGCAAAATGTAATCAGGATGTAAACCAAAAGTGACCCATGAGGTAAATGGGGAATATGGCCCCAAGTAGCACAAAACAAATCCAGGCCACCTTTAACACCTTTGGTTGACTTGTAGTATTGCGATGGCTCACTTTTGGCCCAGATCTTGCAAACAGGAGTTTTAAGTGCCCTCATGCCAAGCGGTAAGTAGGCCAGATGACAGTGTTCGGTGTGAGTCATTTCCCCCCCTCTTTGTTGTTCAACAACTCCTTGCAGTTGTTTTGCATCGCTTTAATAGTAATTTAATTGACTTTCTTAAAAGAAATATACAAAATTCCACCAGATGTCTGACTTCTTGAGCCCTCGGTTATGTCCAGCAGGTTGGTTCATTAACTTAGTCATGTGTTTCTGCTCCGTACACGTCTGTACACATCCAAAGTTTTATTTCCTGTCATAAAAATAATGAAAGAATAGAGATTTATCAGCCTGCAGATTAATCGTCATTACATCCCGCCTGAGAAACATCAGCTCCACACTTCTCTTCCTGCTTTGAGAGACAGGACAACATGAACAAAAAGACAGCTTAGTAATAACACATCGTATGAACCTTCAGGCATTTCCTGCTCCTCATTTCGGGGGAGCTTTGACTATTTTAATACAATGGTTGCACAAACCTCGCCATCAGGCAAATCGGTAACTGATCCATTAAGCTGCCGAATTCGAAGACTTTTTATCTGATTTTATTTGTCCGATTTTTGACGTATCCAAACCAACCAACTTCTTATATTTCCCATGTGACACTGCTCCATCTTAATTCTTTCTGCTGGATTAGACTTCTTTACCTCATCAGCAGTAATCAGAGAGTGATCTCAACATGCCAATGACTGTCTAATTACGTTAGTTATTATCACATTGTTGAGAAGTGTAGAACTGAATCATAACCATTGATTAGGTAATTAAGAGGCAATTACTTCTGCTTATTCAGAGAATAGTTCGCTTTGTGAAAGAGATAGATTTGCTTTCAGGTAGAGAATTAGTAGCAAGTGTCTGTATAATAAATATATTAGGTAACAATTTCCTTTAATCACCCCTGTGTAGCACTTCTCAGAATCTCAAATATTCTTGTAGGACCACAGTCATAAGTAAAAAATGATATTGAAGCCTCTATGGACATTTTAAAGCAACCCTAGCCCCAACCCTAACCCTGACCACAGCTGCTGTTCACTGTAGAGGAGGAATCAGCCCTGCTCTTAAATAATACATCATTAAACATTCTGCTGAGAGGAGTCAGCACTGTCACAGAAAACTGCTAAATCAGCGCTTTTTAGGAAGAAGCTTTTAGTGGAGTCGTTCTCTAGATTCGTCCATTCAAGACAGCACGAGAAGAAGGTCAGATTGATTTTCTCATTGTAATGATCCAAAAGGACGACGTTCACGTAAGCTTGTCCTTGGTGAGGTGTGTCCTCTGCTGCTGGGAAAAGGACCAGTTCTTTCACTGCCGTGACCGTTTCATTCATCAGGGCAATGATGCTGACACAGTGATTATTTGAGCCACAGCATCAATGGCTCCAGGTGATTTGGTCCTCAGGAGTTACTCACTCACGACTAATCTTCCCTTGATAAATTTTTCTTCACATCATGAGGCTCCATGCACACAGCCTCAACAACTCTCACAACATTCATTTAGCCTGCTTTCATTTTTGGAGCTCCATATTTAATCCTCATGTTCTCCAGCTGATAGCTGCAGACTGCCGGCCCCCCTCTGGCTGCCACTGATCTTTAACTACTCCAACCACTTGCGATCTGAACTCCACAAAAACTAGGACTAGGACAGTTTCCACACAACCTCTAAACACTGTCTGCTCGCTGGCATATGAAGTGGAGTTTTTAGCCTCAATATCTTTATGTCTACTAACTAGACATGGTTTTATCTGACAGGAGAGTCGTGTTTATCCTATTTGAACCACTTCCCTGTTTCGGCCACCCAACAAACATGTTAGCTCTGTGTTGCACGTAGCCTCTAAAACCATCAGCAGAAAGTGAAGCATTATCAGATATTCATGATTTTTATATTTGGTTTGCACCGTTTCACGAGCAGCAAGTCAGTTGTGCTTGTAAACCACGGTGTAGCCGGGCACAGCTAAAGTGGACGACCCATGAATCAGCTGACACTAATCTGTATGAATGGGATAACGTAGCTATTATAATAACTAACCATCTAGTTGTCCAGATGTTTTCACAAGCATCACATTAGATTTCAACAGCAGCACTGAAACTTTATAACACAACAATACACTGCAAACCGCTATCTTTTCAAATATTACTGGCAAATCCAGGTTATAGTTGTTTACATTTTATTTTCTACTAATACTTAGTAGGTGATCATGTCAGTTGATGCTGGTTTGTTTTATGAGAATAATGAAACATGCATACTAAGCACATAGTGTCAACGATGCAAATGCAGATTCATGGGTTTACCTCTGTCTTATAGGTAATTTGGATTTTAAATGACAGAGGAGAAATTACATTTACATGCAAAGCTAAATGCTTTCGAGACCATTAGGTTTGTGAGCCTGTGAGAATGACAGCAAAGACGTTTTCCATTGGCTGATTCATTTGCTTTCATTTAGCTACGCTACTTTAATCAATCAGACGGCAACATTTGGAAGGTGGAGGAGCCAACACAGTGATGAAACAGCTTAATCTGCATTCAATATACAGCTCCTCTTTGAGTGTGACATATCTGTTTAGTTATGCATGAAATTACCCTGATCATTAGATACACATAAGTAATAGGAAAAGGCTCCTGGTGACAATAGCTAAGATCCATCGTCTGGATTTGCATTCAAAAGCTCCTGGATGTGAAGTTTTCTTTTTTGTTATAATACCTTTGTTCTCTGTATAAGCCAAGGCGATAATAGCAAGGTTACAGTATCAATACAGTTCAAATATTTTTCTCCAGAAAGAAGTAATCAAAGTTTTCTTTCAAACTGCAGCCACCACTCCATTTTCAATATGAAAGGTTTACTTTTATAAAGAGATTCAAAATGAGATTTTGATTCGAGCCAAAGTTTGAAGCTGGGATCATTCATCCTTTCAGGGCAAACTTTAATCCAAACTCAAACTGAGGCGAGGAGAAATTTATATTAAAATCAGCAACAGAAAGAAACCATCAACTCAGTCAAGATCTGTTTTATATTGGACCGGAACATTTAGTTTACATAGTTTAAAAGAAGGCTTTGTATTCAAGAAAGTTTAAATAAAAGTTTAGCAGTGAAGATATGGCTCAGATGTGGCTGCAGTCAGTGTGCTAATGGATTCCTCCACTTCAATGTCAAAGTTTGTTTCTGTGGCGCATTCAATGTACGTTATATGAGGTGAGGAAATGCGTAAATTTTTTATAAATAGAAAAAACTAATTTCCTGTTTCAGAGTTGCATGGTTGCTAAATTCCCCCCGACACAAGCTATAGATGAAATGGCAGAACGTGTTCAGTAAAATGAGAAAGTGCATGAATAAAGTACCGGTCACATTTTTTTATCAAAAATTCTTCAAATGTTTTTTTAACAAATCCGACCGTAAAGGTTGTTCAACTTAATCAAGCTGCAGCACCGAGTGCCCCCCAAAGTCACAGGGGGTAGTAAGCAGGATCCACAAGCTAGTCCGAACAAGTCTGACACTTTAGTTTTTAGGTGTTATGATGATATCACCCGCAGCAAATGTCCGTGTCAAAGCAACACACACGTGGCCAGCATGACTCGGACACATGCACAGATCTGACCAACCCTGAAACTTTCCAGTTTGTCATTTACAGGAAGTAAAGAAAAGCTGGTATCAGTATCGGCTAAATCGAGTCGAGGGTTTTAAAGGTTTATGAAACTGATTGGTATCGGAAGCGCATATGAAACTGTGGTAAGCCCTGAGGGGGAAACATGTATAATTCAGCTCCTTCCTCCACTACTTAAAGCAAAACTTTGTCACACTGTACTCAGGTGACCTTTATCAAAAACATTATTCAAGGTTGTAATACTTCAATTCATTTTTTGCTGATATTTAGTTCGGTAACTTTGAAGGTGGAAACAGCAGGAGAAGGTGAACGTTTGAGTCGGTGTGGGACTGAATATAATCCAGCTGAATGCATGTGGTGTTGCAACACTGGACAAAAGAAATTATGCTCAGAAAATAGGTCAAGGTAGACGTTGCCTGTGGGAGCTTCAAACCCAGAGGAATATCAGGTGTGTGCAGCTTCACTTGTGTTATGTGTAACAGATGGTATGAAATGAGAACTCAGGGGCAACTGACCTTTGTGCCTTTTGCCAACTTTCATGACATTGGTAGCTGTCAGCCCTGGAGTACTTAAAGAGAGCACTACGAGAGCATCCCAAGCTAATACCATAAAGAAAACAGAGGTATACACGCTGTATAGCTAAATGAGTTGCATATCTGCTCAAGGATGTGACATTTCGAGCCATGTGTCCTTGTTTCTTGCAGCATGCTTTGCACTTGCACCATATACGTGCCCTGAATCACACAATACATTTGTCCTCCCATCTCCTCGGGAGTCTTTGCATTGAATTATCAAGCCAAGTCTTTCAACACAATTCTTTTGCCTTTGTTTGTTAGCACGCTTATTAAAAAGTAAAATAAAATTGTAAAATTGCAAAAGTTTCATTATCTGCTGAATAGAAGAAGATTTAATAGCATAATACAATCACTTTTTAATTAAGAGTATTGTTTTTGAAGGACCCAAACAACTGTTCAATTCACAGAGTTAATTTAAACAATAAATTATTACAAATGTTCACCACCTCAGATGTGTGATTTAGTCAGGTAAAATAAACAATGTGTGCGTTGTCTGTTAGAGACGAGCGCTTTACGTAGATTTCATGTAAATGCCAAGAAATTAAATGTTCCAGGTGAAGATCTATCAACACTGAACTTCAAGGTATCATGAGCTAAAAGTGATGAAGGGATATGCCGGTAATTTGAGCAATGAAAATCTGTGAAGATTGAGAGACTTGCAAGGTTTGGATTAAAAAAAATAAAAATAAACCCTAACCCACAAATATAGCGACCTTTAAATCTACCTCAGAAATATAACAACCTTTAGACATGAACATTAGCGAATAGTGTGTGTTTGCAGATACAGCGATATGAAAACTGTTATTTTACATAAGGGCAATGAACAATACAGAAAAGATGTGCATTCATATCACAGTAACTTAACTCAAGTTCAATATGTACTTGGTTTTATTTCTATTTTCTTTTTAATCATGGTTATTTAATTTACATTTTTGGGTAAACTGTTTTTTACTGTCAGCCCCCATATTCTGTACCAGTCAGGCTATAATTTAAAGTAAACTTTCTGTCCTCAAGAGAAATTCATGCTTCTACCCTCAGTTTGTTTCGCTGTTTATCAGGTGAATAAAACTTAACTTGTGTTTTCATCTTTACTCCAGTACAGAATTCATGTGAAAAGCTTACAGCAAAGTGTGAAAACACTTCTGGAAGCCTCAGTATTGAGGTGGGCGATGAAATGGGACATTTCTTTTTATGTCTGATTACAGAACCCACAGTGTCACAGACAAGTGGCTTGAGTTCAAGTATGGATTGACGTATGTGTGGACGATTATTTGTATTGATTGTGTTGCTATAAACCTTGTCATTATGGAGACACAGAGCACACAATGTCAGCTCTCACACTCCAATAACTTCAGCTTTTTCTACGGAGGCTAACACTTACAAATCCTCTGTGTGACAGCTTAATACAGCTGTGTCCTCCAACACAGAGATTTACAAAAAGGGCAGGGATTCCTGAAGAGGAGATTTATGTAAATCTGTCACATACAAGTCTGTAAAGGGAGGAAGATAAATGACTGGAAAATCCGATGATTAATCCAGGAAGTAGCCACAGATTTATGTGTCAAAGCTGCTGTGGAAACACACAGACACTCCACAGACATTCAGCTCTGCACCATTTAACCAACGTTCGTCAGTGAGAAAGACAAATGAACTGGTCGGTATTGCATTTATGAATGTTTATTTAACTTGGAGTTTATTAACTGTGTAAAGGGATTATAGATATATTGTTGTAATTCATATGGATGACGTGTAAAAATAAAAAGATCCAATGAATACAAAAACAATGATATATAAAGATAATTTCAGATCCTCAAAGGGGTAAAAATATGTAACACACACACACACACACACACACACACACACACACACACACACAGCTCAGTAATAACGTATTTCTGCACACATAAATCGAACAGAGTCACATTGGCAGGATGCCTGACAGAATGCTCACTGGGAGTTGCTTGATGAGCGCGCTGTCATCGAATGTCAACAATGCTGCGTTCGTAAAAATAAACCAATAATGTGAAGATGATAGTGTGGGGATTAAAGCCGTTTGCATCTCCCACCTGATTGACCGAGAGGTTAGGTTGCCACTAGGCAGCACCCTGGGAAATATGTTAACGACTGTCGTACCACAAACAGAGTCTATGGAGCATATGCTTGTATTCATAGTGGTTTAATTGAAGGTCTCTTCAGGGTTTACAGAGGCAAACATTCCTGATGATCTGCACTCCCCGATGTGTGAGGCAACTGGTGACCTGACCTGAGACAAAGGCAGCAGTTTACAATTCTACTCAATATGCCCTCACATTACTTACTTGGTCTGACAAAACTCCAAAACTCAAAATATTGAGAACTCTCGATAAATCCAAATATCTCAACTGTGGCGTTATGTTTGTCAGTGTTATCCAATTTCGTGTTTAATTTGATTCAGTAGAGAGTTAAATACATCATGTTCAGGTAGTGGTTAACTAGGTTCACTAATTCAAAACTGTAATTTTTATAAATGGGCAGCAGAATCAAACTCATCCTCATCAATGGATTACTGCCATTTTGCTGTCACTATTTCTCATGGGTATAGCTAATCGTTATTAGCATGTAGGGTTTGCTCAGGTGTAGATGGATCTGTTAAACTCGGTGCACAGTAGGTTTGGTATTGACGGGTGTGATTGAGGGCTCATAAGAATGATATAGAGCCCTGACAAACATGCATTGCTTCATAACAATAACCAATCACAGTTTCCTGCTCGGGATAACGTAACAACATAGCTGGCTTCCGTTTTAATGTGCCGTGTTAGCTGGTCATGCAATGCTAAGTTTGACAATTGATGTCAGCCGTTTATTTGCATAAATGTGATTTCTACTGCACACAAAGCAAGTACAGTCAAGCAATGGGTTCACAACGCAATTCGATCTACTTTGAAATAAAGAGAGAAGTTCAAACCCTATAGCTCGCCTGTCACCTCACCAGCTGGTTACAGTTTGAGGTGGGTGTGAATGTTGATCTGTCATTTTTGAAGGGTTACAGAAAAGGTTGGACACGACCCTCACTCACCTTCACTAATCTGACATGAGGTAGAGGAATTTCCTGAGTCCACACCGACAAGCAGTTGCAGGTCTACAGGAGCTAACTGAGTGTAATTGCTTTAAAATGAACATTTCCCTAATAAACCAGATCACAATTTGCAGTATGACATCTCTTAAATCATCTTCATGGTTCAGTGCTTCAGGAGGCGATCTACGGGAGGTTCAACATCTGGAAGACCCTTAAGGACTTCAGATCTTTACATAAAATGAAGTCCTTCCTTAAATTGCTTTAATTCCACACCTCCGTGTCATCCCACTTACTGCAGAATGGTCCTCCCCAATGCCACCCCTGGTCTGTCAAACACAGTTAATATTAGCTGTAAGCTCATGTAGTAATCTCCATCACCGCCATCACCACTGATCTCACAGGGAGCAGAGCAGCCGCACAGGCAGAGAAACCCACGGAGCCATGAAAAGAGATGAGGAGGAGAGCGCCATGGGTGGCTTCACACAGTTGAATGGTGACAGACATGGTGAGCAGGAACATGCACATGAATAACGGAGTGCGCACACACACACACAGAGGTTTGAGTGGATTGAGTTGACAGATTGCCTCCAGAGTCTTGACGGTAAGCAAGAAAACACACTTTCCACATGTTCCATCTCAATCGCTGGGAGATTAAAGAAGGACGGGGGAAACACAATCAACTGCTTTCTGACAGGGATAACAAAACCCACTGAACCCTGTCATACATAAAATACAAAACACATAGTGATCAATCATGAGGAAGCTCTCCGTCTGCAGCAAGAGGTTTTTAAGAGAAGAAAATGCCAAAATACATCGAAAACACAAATCACGGTTGCAGAGGTGTTAACTGGTGCAGGTTACTGGCAGAAACTAAAAATATGAAGGGAGAGGACAGGACAGGACTTAAACTTGAACAAGATGGAGTCTGGAGATTTGACTTCATCCAAAACAGTCCAAAAGTCATTTCATACTTTGTCTGCATGTGAGAACACAAGTTCAGTTGCTCTTGACATTTTAACGAATTTACCAGTCCCCCAGTTGTGGGCGTGTTGGTGAGGTTTCAAACTATAGTTACCTCCTGCCGGCCGTAACTATATTCCAGACATTTTCCTGTCTGGAACATGTCCATCCCGAAACAATCTCCTGCTGATTCCTTCAAATGTGAAGGCAAACTTAAAAAAATGTCCATGCCAACTTTTGTTTGAATTTATATCTGAAACAGCTTTAGAGTGTCAGCTGCGGACATGTTGGCTGAAGACCCAAGAGGAGAAAGTAAAGATGGCAAAGCAGGTTGGCAGATCCAGAACAGACGGTCAAAACACAGGCAGCAGATCATGGACAGATTGACACATCAGACACTGGGACAGGATAAAGGCCCCCAGGTTCAGGTACATGTCAAGGAAGATGTGGTTTCAATCCAAGAGCAAACAGCAGCAGAGAAATACATGATTAGTACAGAGGCATTTACACTGAGTTGCAGCATCTATATGCTTCACAATGACTGGTTCATGCAATATTCATGCCGATGTACAGTGAGGACGTTATTTATGTAACTCTGAGGATTATGCTCATGGCAACAGCATTTGCATTCTGCTGCTCCCTCCAACCACACAACCCCCCCCCCCCCCTTATAAACTATCTTGTGTTTCTTTAAGGGTTCATGAACGTTTTGAAAGGAGATTAGCTCCACTGTAAAAAACTGTGTAAACATTTACTATGTGTGATCAGTTCATGAACTGCCTAATACTGGGGAGTTAATTAGGAGAAATTATGGTTTGTTGGCAGGTGAGGATCTGGGAGATGTAAAAGGTAAATGAGCTGCATTTACATCGAGCTTTTCTAGTCCTACTGACCTATACACAATGAGTTAACGTTCCCACGTCATTCATGCACTGCTGGCTCAGCAGTCAGGGGCAATTTAGGGTTCTGTGTCTTGCACAAGGACATTTGGGCGTGCAGATCGAACAACCGACCTTCAGGGTTAGTGGACGATCAGCTGTACCTCCTGAGCCACAGCCGCCCACAGGCAGGTGTGAAGGCGAACACGTCAGAGAGCACGTGGAGAGCAGGGAGGCACAAAGAGACAGATTGTCTTCATAAAAGTATGCCTGTGTTCTCAAAGCCGAGAGGCACCGAGATGATGCTATTATACAATCTCTATAATTTTAGGCAGTCAGACTTACTAAGGCTACTATAGGTTGTCATGTACAGTAGTTGGCACAAAGTCAGCTGGTGCGTACTTACATTGAACTGATATATGTCTTTGATTAGGGCACAGAAACCAAATCTTGGCTTTTGCACAAATCTAATACTCACACACTGGGATGATCTGCTCCAGTTTCCCCACAGATCAATCACGGTCCTAACAACAGGCCCCCGGGGACTGAGGCAAGTTGTCCTGCTGGAACTGAAAGTACCTGAGGCAGAGCATCTAAGAAAGGAAATTCACACGGCAGGATCTTCTGGTCAGTGACCCGTGCCACAGCAGCAGTAGATGTGGATTCATGCCATTTAAAGTTAGACGCAGGGGCTTTGCTGTCCACTCCTCTGCAGCCTTGAGTAGTCGTCAGTATTGTAGGGAAGAGGAAAGGTAAAGCCAACCGAGGCGTTAAGAGATGCACAGCCACAAGAGCAGCTAGCCACCTGGACACAGGCTGAGGCCTGATAAACTCTCGGCTAGTTCCTCTTGGGGAGGATTTTCTGAAGAGGAAACACCAGAAACAGGAACATCATTAGTGGTGCAGTATAAAAGAATGCATTAAAGGTTTCGTCATTAATACATGAATATTTCGCTCTGATATAATGTGAAACATTTACAGGAATAGTACATTCCTGCTCTCAGGAAATAAGCACATCACTGTCCTGTATGTCTGAAAGGAAATTTACAACATATGTTCCACAGCATATCAACACTTTATGATTCATATATGTATGCGACAATTACAGTTTGTCCTCTGCCAACAAAACGTCTCCTCACCTCCCTTGATGTAAAGTATAGGTATATAGCTTCATCGTGTGAAGGTATGGAAATCTCTGCAGCTGTATGGGGCCATTTGTTCCCTTCTTTCCCAACTCTCAGAAAAGTGAAAATGGAAATGAGGCAGCTCTCTCTCTTCACCCAACATCCCCCGGCCCCAGACCTGTCAGGAGAGTGCGATGGGGACAGCCACCTAGTTCTCGAATAACTACCCATGTCTCACAGAGGCTCCTACAATTCACTGATATAAATGAAACCTAGATGTTACATGACAGTTTCAAGTTGTACATTAAATACATGCTGATGGTTTACTGGTATGATTTAACTGTGTTTCTAGATGTGCTGTAATGTCCTGGTTAATGTGCTGTAAAAACACTCCATTAAAGAGGGAAAATGCAGGGGCGGCCCAAGGCATAGGCGACATAGGCAGCTGCCTAGGGTGCAAAAAAATACAGAGAGGGCGCCACAAGAGACAGATTTATCATGGTGTGATTCATGCAATGTTAACCAATGCAGTGACTTCACACCATCCTCGAACCCCGGGGACAAATCGGAGGCAGAAGCGTTGCGAAGCGTTACGGAAATCTGTCCGCCTCCTTTCTGCGCCAATGTTAATCAATTGGGCTGCTCACACCGGCAGCGAGGGTTTCGTCGCAAGTATATCAGGCCAGAAAACAAGCGAATCGGGCCAAAAAACAAACTGAAAATCGATTTAAAAGGATATAAATTAACAAATATGCATCCCATTCTTTTGATTTCCTTGATGTTCTCCTATAGTTTCAATTTCCCAGATTTTTGCCCCTACATGACATTTCCCCATCTTTAATTTTGTACTTATTCTACACATTTGTCAGTTGTGACAGACACACAAAAGCACAGAAGGGAGGGGGGGGCGTGGCTATTTGAGAGCATGAGAAATAAATGATGTATAGCATTTCCTTATGTTTTACATATCCATAATTCAAACCTAGTTCATATTGAATTAAAATGCAGACACCAAATGGATTCTGACCAGAAGTGTCACAGTCTAACTGTTACAAGCAGTTCATTGATATGTTGGAGTTGGTCGATTATTTGGTACAAGCTTAAATAATTCAACAACTTTTAGACGGGTTAAAATATATTCATGGCCCCCAAACAATGAATCTAATACAAACTAATACATTTGGTAGCTGATTCAATATTCTTCCATCACCCCCATCTGGTCATAGTTGTAACTTTCTCGAGTACAAAATCATTCAAGTTCACTGGTCTTAGCTTCTACTTAACAAATATTAGCATGCCAACATGATGGGCTAAGATGTTGCACATGGCAAACAACTGCTAAACATAACTTAGCATTGTCATTATGAGCTTGTTAACATGCCCACATCAGCATTTAGCGTATAGCACTGTCAGCATCCCTGTAGATTTGCCTGCATTGACAATGCATTTGTGTTTACACATCACATTCATACATGATCACCTCCTGAGGTTGAATGGCTGGATCACAATTAAGTCCCAATGCACCTTGGGCGGGTTGACGCCTTCAGTCTCACATTTTCAGAACCCGAGGTCTATATGCACATATATATCCTTAGCCTAGTTGTGTCTTGGCAGAAAGACCATTTGTTTCAGCTTGGACGTCAAAAATAGTGATATAATAATCATAGGATTTGACAAATGGATAGTTCACTACAATTGTAATAATGCACACATTGCTTAGAGTTGGAGGGACAGGCTAACAAAATATGAAGAGGACTGTTGACGACATTGACAAAGTTTGTTCCGACTTCATCCTCCACCTCCCACAATGTTGTTTGAGCCTCACATCAAACCTTAAAGTTATCTGCAGGAGGCACCACCATGTTGAGCCTTTCAGCAGCCGCAGTAAGGAGTGGGAAAAGATTGCAGCTCAAATACGTATTGTATAATTCATGTAGTGTCTGTACCCTTTCACCCTGTACAGTTTAATAATACATACAGTATGCTTTTCCCACCCTGGAAAAAAACACACCGCGCACAACCACCACTGTCAGCTGTCGGGTCAAAGACGTAAATATATGTTAAGGGGTGAGAACCTGTCGTCTCTTTGGTCACATCATCTTTGAAATGTTATAGTGAAATATCTACAACATAGTCAGCTCTCATGACCAAAAATAGCGTCTTTATTAATTGAATAAGCTAGAGTTGTGGGCAGTGTCTTTCTGTCAGTTCAGTCTGTCACTTTGTTCCAGACTCTAACATTTCAACAACTATTGGATGGATTGCCATGACACAGATCCAAATGATTTTGTGCCGACATTATGTTGACATCGAAAGAAATGTCTTGACGGTTGCCAATAAATGTGCTACAGACATCCAATTCCCACAGCGTGAATACTAACTTCAGTGAAACCTTAAGTTTCAAAAAAGCAAGAGGTTCAAAATTTCAATCTGTCCTTTCCTATTCTTTTAAGTTGCTAAACTAAGGATGTTTATATCAGCCTCAGCAATAGACTATATATGCACATTGAAGACATGATGGCTCCCCTAAAGTGAAGCCAAAGCACCTTTATCGCAACCTTGTGGCTGGCTACAGTATTGTCCATAAACCCTGCCTACTCCATGTTATCAGATGGGACATGGATCAGACTAAAATGCCAACATTTTATCTTAAAGACAGGTTCTGTCATTTTAGGTAGTTTTTATCATACTGATCTACGTACAAGTGCTATTTTTTGGTAAGTTGGGCTTTAATTAGTTATTTGATGCTATTAAATTGTGACTGACTCTCGTATGTGACGGCGAGAGCTCGATATGGCGGCTACTCACCATGTTTGCTACTATATAAAACTAAGACATACAGGCATTTGAGCATGTTTATATGATGATATCCGCATATAGCTCAAACCACTAGTTACCGACTAACGGAGAGGAAAGGAAGGACACAGGTAAATAACAGAAAAGCTGCAAATAAACTCTGAAGTTTGTTTGTGTATACTTAATAACTTTCATTTAATTGGATGAGTGACACTTGTTTTCTCTTATGAATAATGCATCACAAAACATGAGGCTGAGTGGCAGAATATAAATGCAAACAGCTTATCTTAATTGGAGAAGCACCTAGTGACCACAGATTCATTAAATAGATTCAAGCACAAGATGAGGCACAACACTGCGATGTTATCTGCGTGTGAATCGGAGATTATGAAATATAGGAAGGGAAGAGTGATGTTCGTCTCCTACACGTACCGTCATCTTTTGCAAGGTTATTTCACCAGGCAACGTGTGCCTAAAGCTTGATGGTACATTACTTGCGTCTGAATCTATTTTAATTAGGAGCCTTAAAGACAAGCATATCTTTGAAGTACTACAGCTCGGATTAACTGATGTATCACGAAACAGCGGGCTGAGGGTTTGAGTTTTAGTCAATTTGATAATCACCCATTGGTGGTGACAATTTAAAATGGGATAATATAGAATGTATAATTTCATTTCCAGTGATGAAATGACTCAATGCCGAATAATAACCATATACAACTCTCGGACAACCTTGGGTTAAAGGACTCAGAGAACTTGGGACGTCTCGCTGCCTGAAATCTGAAAGGGTTTGACTTTGTGGGCTTATTTTGCAAAGATAATAAAGATGTGAATTTGTGACCTTTCTTTCTTGCAGAGAGAATATTACTGTTGAAGCCACAATTTAGATCCAAAATTCCTGAAGGTGTCCATATCAAGCATGATGCAGATGGATTGATGGCTGCAGCACAGGTAGGGGTGATCTTCCAACATGACATGACATGAAATATTCCATTATTCTTTTTTTAATATTTTTTATCAAATGTAAAGATGTCACGTTGTATAATTGGCCGACACGATGGTGCAGTGGTTAGCCGAAAGTCCCTGTGCTTGTGGGGGTTTTCTCTAGGAACTCCTGCTTCCTCCCACAGTCCCAAAACATGCACAATGGGGTTAGGTTAATTGGAGATACTAACTGGCCCAAGCCCCACCTGCGACCCTCAAAGGATAAGCAGTATAGATAATGTATGCTTGGAAGGCTCGACATAGCATGATTGAATCCATTATAGAGTTTAAACAAAATAATTGACACCACCTCCATTAGCCACCTTGCAGCATTTGCAGTAATCTATATGCATCATTCTTAAAGCCCAAGGCTATTGAAATAGTGTATCTGTGTATAAGGTGTTTGTGTCGCTGAGCTCGCGAGGATTAATCCTTGCAATCTTGCGCTGACGGATTTATGACTACTGGGCAATCTCTCCATTCTGAAGTACCTGAGGAATAAGTACCCCAAGCAGTTTTAAAGACCACTGGATTGCCTCACCAATGAATCCACTAATCCAGTGAGATACGAGTCCACAAACACAGCTGAGCTTTGCTGTTGGAAGAGAGAGAGACAGACACGGCAGTTGGTTGATTTATTTGCTTTTGATTTGTGAGGGGCAGTCAGAAAAGAGAGGAGGGTGGTTGCTCCTTTGAAGAACCGAGGAGGCTTTAAAGCTGCTGTAATCAACGTTTTAACATTAACGATGGAACACATGATAAATGGGAAAGGAGCCGCTCGTATGGACAGAATTATCATCCAGCTCTGCGGCTCCTCTCAGATCTATGGTCAATGGAGATTTATGGTCTTTGAGGCTCAGGAATACAGCGGGCACGTTCGGAGCTTACATCTGTGTCGAGGCTCAGCTGGTACCTGTACTACAATAGGCTCTTTGGGAGGTGCCAGCACACAGGCTATTATGGTTATTATGGATTAATCAATACAATTCATCAACTCTAAATATCTTGTTAGGCTCAGAATACAGTTCAACTACTGGTCCGTGTAATAAAATAAAAAGACCCTGAGCTGCAGCTGCTGTTTCCAAGGCCACGTTGTAGTTTATTTATATTTCTTTAGATATTTCAGAACAGGATCCAAAGAAGTTCTAGATCAACAGTTTTCTCACTCAAATTAGTTTGTCTATCGATAAATGAAACTCTGTAGACACACGTCATGTCCGCATAAATATTGTCAATGCCTCCGCGACAGTGACAGGCAGCGACTCAAGGCATGTTTTCAGTTTGTCCGTCCATCCATCTCAATCTTGTGAACATTCTTTCTCAAGAACATCTGGAGGGAATTGGCAAAAACATAAATTTGGACTCTTAGAAGAACTGATTGGAATTTGGTCATCAAAGGTCAAAGGTTAAGGTCACTGTGACCTCACAAAACACATCTTCGGTCTCGTGAATGCATTATCTAAAGAACGCCTTGAGATAGTCTTTTCAAATATTCACTTCGAATCACAGATTAACTGCTTCGGTTTGGGTGGTGAAATTTAAAAGGTCAAAGTTACTGTGGCTTCACAAAACATTTTTTGGGCCCCTTGAACATGATACCTCAAGTCTGCCTTCAGGGAATGTCCTCAAAGTTTGACCAGTTATCATTTGGACTTAAAGAGGAACTGATTAGATGTCAAAGGTCACAGTGACCTCTTATGAGTCTGTATACTGGTACTTCTAGTGTCTAAGTATACATTTATCTGAACATAAAGACGAGAAGACAAAGTACAATGCTGCCCTCGGAGAAGGTGAAACTTACCTTGCTTCTTTTGCTGTAATGGAGGTATTGTTACCTGCAGGTCAGGCCAGCAACCAGAGGATATGGTTCTCGATTCCGTAATCTTTAATCAGATCAGGTGACGGGGGAGTGAAAGCGGACTCTTCAGGGGAAGAGGTTTGCAGCCTTGCTGGATTGCCTGCAGTAATTTACACTTGAATGTGGTAATAAAAGAGGCCATTTGCTCACTATAGGGTTTGTCTGCAGCTTACATTTGATTTGCATGAATTCCACAGTGAATTAGATAACAGCTCCTATAGAACGAAAACCCTGGAAACAAGCACATGTGCAAATTATCCCCACAACACATATGTACACCGGCTGAGGTTGACAGCAGGAGTGGTGCATAAAAAACAATGAAATCAAATATTATTATCGGTGGTGTTGGGTGAACTGAGAAGAGCACAACAGGACAATTTAACCAACAACATCATTTGTATAATGGTCCCTAAATAAACACCCTGTAATAACAGTGAAATCTAATTAGAGGTTATCTAATAGCTTCTGGCAGAGCTCGCTGTGGACACCACCTCAAATACTTTTCCGCAGCCTTACTGTAATTGCTGCTTAGTCAACTGTTAACATTCAATTACTGATAATGATTTTTGCTCCCATCATTGCTGAAAGAGCCCCGTGGGCCGATCGGATATATGTAAACTAAGAATAAAAATGCCACATAGGGTTTTATTGTCCCTTGCAAACCACAACAAGCACACCCAAACATCCCAGTAAAGGATGCAGCTTGAAGCGAAGACCGCACAATGAGAGCCGAGGTGATCTGTATTCACCGTACAGCGCTACGCATTTCCCCAGGAGCCGATGACTTGACAGGCTCGTGTGTGAGTTCAGGGTTGTTTAGTCTTTTGATGTTGAAGTGACTCTTCAGTATGGCTCTCTATCCACCTCCTTCAGTGGCTTCCAGCAGAAACCATTGACCTCTCAATGAGGCTTTTGAAGTCGGGGGCGAGGACACGCGGCCACTGTACACGTGTGTGACTGCTGCTGGAAGCGTGGAGATTTTTTCCAGGTTACATAAATATTAAGTATAATACACAGGCGTCTTGGTTTGACAAGCAAAACAGAGAGGCATTGTAAGTTCCCACTGTGTCCTGAGTCCACTTCTAATATCATGAGTCGATTTCAGACTCAAACTCTGGAGAATGTCCCCGCAATTGTTAAAAAACGCCCACTGAATCTCCTGCCGCAGAGCGGGTCGTCCACTAACCAGAAGGTGGACCGTTTGAACCCCTGGCTTGGTCAGTGCTCATGCTCAAATGTCCTTAGACAAGACACCAAATTTCTGTTGACGTGTGTTCAGTCAAAGTCGGACTGACATGTGATAGAAAAGTGCAGCATAGAGGAGGCATGTATGAATCAATGTGACTTGTAACTGCCCTCTCTGTGTTTGGTATTTTGACTTTTCTGACTTTCGTTTTCTGTTGTGTATTCAGAATTCCTTGTGTTTGATCTTTCGTACACTTGGTTGTTCAGAATTGTCTTTGTTTGCACTTTGAGTTTTTAGCTTCCTCTTTTATTTAGAAACTACTCTCCTTGTTCTACTTCTTGTCTTTGTCCTGTTTCCCGTCCTTGTGCTCATCTGCACATGTCGTCCTTGTGTTCAATAATCCCTCCTCCATTGTGTCTTTAGTCTCTGTGTTTCCCTTTGTCTCTGTCAGGTCGTCTGTTTTGTTCAATCTTGCCATGTCTCTGAGTCTCACCTATGTTTTGCTACTTGAGTTTTGAGTGATGGTTTACCTAAGTTTGAGTTTTTGGACCTCCTCAGTTTTTACCATCTTCCTTCAGAGACAGTAAGACTCTTTTGGTTTTTAGTTAAATTTACCTTCACCAACTTTTGTTTCTGTGACCGCTTATAGGTCCTGCTTGCTAAACATGACATAAAACAAATTTTGTAAGTTTTGGGAAAAGTTTGTCTCTCCAGGGGCTCTCACAGCTACATTTGACACTTGTTGGATTTCATTTGTTTAGATTGTTGTGAAAACTGGTGCGGACTAAAGAGGCAGTAAACAAAGAAGACAAATACATATTTGTCTGACGGAGGTGCATCGTTATTTGCTGCTGTGCAGCGGAATCCATTTTCTGCACCGCAGCGATGATAACACACAATATGAAAGCCGCCAAAACGACTTCATGATTTCTCCTCTTGGTTTGTTTGTAAAATAACACAAAAAACATCTTCCCTTGTTCCAGATTAAATATTCCAACTGCTGGTGTGAAACTCCCTGTTTGTGCTGTTTATTTGAAGGGTAAGGAGACGTGCCTCTGACTGTGGCCGTTCAGGATATGAGGTATTCAAGTATAAATACCTATGTTTTAGACATGGTCTGCTGACAAGTTCCATGACCTGATTTGTTTGAAGAGCACTGAATCCAGGAGTTCTCCGAGAAGTCGAGCATCTCTGAGAAGTTGTGCGGTAAATTGCAGAGATGTGGAGAAGCATGATGTTAATCATGTGAAGCACACTGTGCATAATTCACACCTGTGACTGTGGCGTCTTCCCTTCAGATCTTGTATTGTTCGCACTCGAGCTCTCGTCAAATAAGCAGCTGTTGGAACAGGCACTGCAAAGTGTGTTTTCTGTTGTGTGACTGGTGCAGGGGACAGAAAGGCATGGTGTCTTTATCTGTCCTTCACACCTGAAGCTTCCCAGGATTTAAACAAATTCATCTTCCTGTTCAGCGCCTTCAGTGGCATGACTGTGTTACTCCTGATTTTCTATATATCACTACCTACACATCTCTCTGCTCACACTAAGAATAAATTCACCCTGATTTGATAATTAATTCTCATCTCAATTCTACTATATATACACTGCCGTTCAAAAGTTTGGGGTCAGCCAGACAACTTCGTGTTTTCCATGAAAACTCACACTTTTATTTATCAAATGAGTTGCAAAATGAATAGAAAATATAGTCAAGACATTGACAAGGTGAGAAATAAGGATGTAATGTAAACAGTGTATTTCTGATTAATTTAATGTTATCTTCATTGAAAAAAACAGTGCGTGGGCAGAAGGCGGAGGTCAAGAGAGCGATGACGCAGGAGACCAAGGCCTTCTTTACATTAATACAAATATTTGTTTTGAATGAATATCCACAAAATCTCGATCCACAAGGATTTAGTTTTACAAAATAAAGCACAAAACGTCACCAAATGCTCAGATAAGTATGCCGGGCCAGTAGGTGGCGATAAAATCTGCACTTTGGAATGAATGGAAGGAAAAAAATCTGTTTTCTGGGCTTAAAAACTTCTTTTGCATGTGGACGAGAGGCCCAAACTCGGAGGAAACTATTACTGTGGACAGAGTGTAAGAAACTTTGGAATCTGGAGGGACAATTATTATGAATTTTAATGAGCAAAAGCAGACAAATGGAGTTACAATCCTCCATTTATTAGTAAACATGAGTTTAGCGTTTTCTCGCTTCTCCTCCACCGCCCGAGCCATAGGAGACTTGAAATGATTAATGTGGTGACGAGTAGATTCAGCAGCATCTTCCTCTCCTCTTCCTATTTGTAGTTAATCTCACCTCTGGCCGAGGACGAATGCTTTTATAGACATAATTGGACAATGTGTTTAGATCATCAGCTTTAAAATGTAGAAACTTCACGGGTAATGTCACTCACTTAAGACTCAGTTTAGTCTGTTACGTCTTGTCATCCAGCAGACTTGGTAGCGGCTGCAGAGTCAGGTGTTTTGAATTGCTTTGTTTTTTTTACTGACCATGCAAAATAAAAATAAAACAAGAGGGATTTATTTCTTGTGTGTTTTAAAACAAAATGCAGCCTCTTTGAATATTAGTCAGTGCTTCAAAGTTTTTTATCTCAGTTTTTAAGAGTCTAATTTCATTATTATAATCTGCAGCTGAGTTGTCGGCCCCACCTCTGGGGCGCAGACTTGTGATGATACCGGGACATGAATCAGGAGGATTTTTTCTCTTCCTCCTGGGTCGTCTCAGCTGGGACATCAAGGTCTGTCACATCCTCCTGTAATCGAAGGAGGCAGCAGACTTCACCGCCCTCGTGCAGCCGCAGCTCCCCGTCTCCGTCGTCTTCCATTGGCCAAGCAGAGCAAACTGGATGGGAGTCTGATCGCTCCTGCCTGCAAGCGGTGAAAACCTATCTCTACCACATTTCCTCGGTCTCTGGAGAAAACATCCTAACCGACTTTATCGCTCTGAGCCCAAAAGTAACAGCTCTGTCACACTCGTGCTCCAGTTTGGTCCTGAGGGGACAGCGGCGCCCAAAAGACTGGAAATTGAAGACAAAAGGGGAGGGAATATGGGAAGAGAAGCCTGCAGAGGTGAAAAGCGGTGGAGGTTGATACATTTCCACAAAGGAATAGATCCAACACTTGACAACATCAAAGTGAAGAAAAATGCAGTTTCACTTCATTCATGACTCTTCCTCTGACCTGCACAGTTGTGGTATGATTTAAACTTTTAAATTACAGCTTCTTGCAGCTTGTAAATTTGTACATTTCTTCTTCGCCTATATAATTGTATTTATGACAACCAGGAGGAGGTGGTGTAAATTGTTGTTGAGTCATTGGTGGAAACAAATTAACTTACCTGAAATGAATAATAAGTGACTTGCGGGGAGGGTGAAAGGTGGAAGCAGCTCAACAATGCAAATAATCGAATCCTAGCTCTGCCTGCTGTTCTGACACACTGCTGCCGACAAGCAGAGGGTGTCATCGTTATAAATGGGCCCTGAGCGGATAACCTTTTGATCTCATTGAATTAGTGATCATGCTCACGGAGCGAAAGATCGCATACCTGCCTGTGGCGGAGGACTGTGCCTCCCACTACCACTCACACTGAGAACTGGAGGCACCGAGAAACGGAGGAAGAGGGTGGGAACAAAGGGTGATAAATGTGTTCGGGGTGATAGAAGTGATGGGAGGTAAAGAGAGCGACATAAACTGAGGAATGAATATAAATTGGTATCTGTGTTTATCTAACATTACCACACTGAGGTTGTATGCCTTTGCCGACCAGTGCAGTTTCAGTCTACATACATGTTATTACCAGATTCCTATGAGGTCACTGGGACCTTTGACAACTTAAATCTGATCATTTAATCTTTTCAGTACAGGTGACAATCGAAATTGTGGAAATTATCTAAAAGCAGACCTGAGATGTTCAAGAGGCCAAAAGCATATTTTGTGAAGCCACTGTGACCTGGACCTTTGACCTCTGATCACCCAAATCAGTTTATCCATGACATTTGTGCCAAATTTGAAAGGATTTTTTTTTAGTCCTTCATAAGATCATTTGTTCATCAGGCAGATCAAATATTTTCTTCGTCTATTCTTTTCATCTGAGGATCAATGGAGGGCTTCAACAAATGGTTTGCTTCAGAATGAAATGTTTCAACATGTGTATTTTACTTGTCATTTACAGTTTGATGGCAACATTTGACAAATTCTGTCAATGTGCTGTGAATCTCCTGTTACGACGTCTGAATTTGAAGACAGCCCGGCTCATGCTCAAACATTAAGAATCGAGTTTATCCCTGACGTGAGGCATGACCAGTCTGTGGGAATGACTGAGCTGATTCACTGATGTGATGTGACACGTGAAGTCTGCTCCAGTGAGTCTCAGTGTGCAGGTAGAGGGGTCATGATGTGGAGAAGAAGTAATAACAAACACAAAGGATGAGAAAAAAAACGGTGCCAGTGAGGATGTGTAGTGAAGGAGAGGGAAGACGGAGAACAAAGGCAATAAGAGGTAAAGAGGGCAACAGATGAAAGAAAAAAGCTTCCCGATGAAAGCTGTGACCTTTTCTCATTTTTTCTGTGTGTTAGTCAAATGTCAGCTGTGATGTGAGGTACTGAAAATTCACAGTAATGGCACTTATAGAAACAGTATTGTGAATCTCAGTCCAATCTTTTTCTACTTGTTCAAAGGTTCCGAATAAAAATACAAGTATAGGAACGAAGGGTTTACTTGCAGTCATTAAATGTTGTTGACAACAATAGAATTATTCCCCTGCGGTTGTATCAGTACTCAGTCTGTAACGTGTTATCCAGACTCATATTAAGTCACGATGACCTTCTGTCCACTGACAACTATTCAAAATTTAAAGAAGTTCTCTGAAGGCAGACTTGAGATGCCTTTTTCACAATGCCAAAAACAAGATTTGTGAAGTCACCTGGACCTTTGACCACACGAATCTCAAATCAGTTAATCCGTTAGTCTGAAGGAACATTTGTGCCACATTTGAAAGGATTCTGTCGGGGCCTTTCTAAGATATTGCGTTCACAATGCTTAAAAGAATTTGCAAGGTAACTTTGACCTTTGACTACCAAAATTGGATCAGTTCGTCTTTGAGTCCAATTTAACATGCCTACCAAATTTGATGGAATTCCCTGAAGGTGTTCCTGAAATGTTACGTTCAGAAGGCAACAGTCTTGACCATTGAACTTTGACAAACAAAATCTAATTAGCTTGTCCTCAAGTCCAGCTGAGCATGTCTTCTAAATATTAAAAAAAGGACTCTCAATGCATCCTTCACAGGAGTGGGACAGACGGACGAATGGACAACACCAAAACATAATAAGTCCGGTAGCAGGCTGTTGCCAACATGGAGGTTTGCAACAGAGCTCTTGCAAATCCCAAGATTGATCATATTCTGATGGAGTTGACATCAGATGGAGACATTTCCCCCCTGACAAACCAGAAATTAACTAAAGCCTTCAGAGCCGTAGCCACTAACAACTACACATCAATGTTCAGGCAATGGTGAAACCACAATCTCCACCTTGGCTCTCTAGGACTGGTGGATGGACTTCTACATCTTCTCATGCACACTAAACTACCACTTATTTAAAAAATGACATGGACTCATGCCAGATCAGGGTTTGGACTTCGCCAAACTGGGACCAACACCAGCCTAATCTTGCGGAGTCTGGCTCTCCCTCTGTTAATGACATCTGTGAATCACATTTCTTAAAAAACTGTTTTAGCTGTAGCGCTTGGTCGGGTGGAAAATATACCACAATTTTTTCTCTAACAGTATGGAGAGGAAAATACTTTAAATGGAAATGTAGGTAAATGTAATAACTCTTAACTCCAGTCATAAACAATATTTGGTGGAGCTAAGAACAGACTGCTTGCTGAAACAGATGCTCACTGAGCCTGAACACCAACCCCTGATTTGTAATTTGCATGCTGTCGGTAAGTGAAGTCTTGCAGCAGGTGATGGAATACATTAAAAAGAAACTGTTCAAAATATTGGCTGTAGAAGCAGTCGTACACTTTCTGGACTCTGTTCTAACTGTAACTTTATATTTCTCACGTTTGCACAGATTGCTGCTCCTGATGCAACATTTAGCTCCTGTTTGAACTAAATATCAAAACCAGTCAAAGCTTTTATTGTTAGACACCAAGATATTGTGCTGTGATGAGCACAAGCAAGAAAATGTTTTGTACAGATTAATCACATTTGATATAAAATATGAATTCAGCCAAATTACCTGGATTGCCCCCTGGTGGCTGTTTGCATTTGAGGTCATAAACCCCACCTCCTCCATGTTAGAACATTTATCTGCGATACTTTGATACCATGTCTCTAAAATCCAATCACTACCTTGCAGACTCCAAATGGCGTCACATGTGCAACATGGCAGCCATCATATCCTGCAAATTTTGGCTTCATTTCAGGATGGTGAGAGGAAGGAGGGACGTATCTCGCACCTTTATAAACAAGCTAATTGAGCGCTGCTAGTAACTTTAACACACTTACATTTCTACAAATCTAACTCTCAGTAAGAATGATATACTGTATGTCTTGTTGTGAAGGGTATATCACAAGTTTCAAGGTTTTATGGTGACTTGGAGATAAACTGTAGGTGTGTAAAAATAATCATTGTGAAAGTAAACTGGCAAATTGTGCGGCACTGAGGTTTTTAATTATTTCTTTTTATTTAAAATGTCAATCTTATTTTCAATGCCGAGTCTCTGAAGCGTAGGGCTCCCTTAAAAAAACGCTGTTTCCTAATCCTTTAAGGCATCTGTCAGTCTATCACTTACCATTGCATTTTATATTTCTCATGCTTTCTCTCTGTCTTTCTGCTGATGGTAAATCAGAGGGCATACACCCGGGTAGCATCATGATTTATTCTCCCACCCCTGCTGTTAGCTGCCTGCTGAGCCAACAGCTTATTACCAGGGAATTACAGAATATTCAGTAATCACTCATCCACATTCATACAATTCAAAGCCCCCGTGTGTCTTTATGAGGCAGTTTGGAATATGGATACATTTTTTACTGGGCTGCGTGGAAAACCAAGTACTTTTAACACAAATGAGATCTGTAATGATGGCCCAAACATTGCACACTGTCTTTATCTGAACATAGACATTTTAAAAATAGCTCCGCTGACCGGAGGATAAAGCCCTTGTGAAGTATCTTTGGGCAGAATAAGCGTGGGGTGTGATGCAATGGCCTGGCAATTTAAACAGACTTCACACTGTCATGAAAGACACGCTGATATTAGAATTTCAGAGATGTAATGACTGTCAATGTGGGGTAGATAATACTTTACATAAGCACAATGTGTGCATGGTTCATACAGCACAGAGGATACAGCACTGTTTGACTTGTGTGTTTGACACAGAGAACAGAAAGGATCATAGAAGTTGGAATACCATTAATATTCATTTTTCTGGGCCTTTATAGTCTGGGTTTCGCTTGATAACTCTCCATGGCAGACATGAATGAATATGGATGTTTATGCATAATACACTTAAAACATGAGTGAAAATTTCCTTTTATTTTATTTCATGCTATAAGATTGAATGCAGCTTCAGTTTAGGTTAAGAAAATCTGTTTTTATGAATATATATATACTGTATGTGTGTGTATGTGTGTATTATCATTGATTGAAGATAAATATATAAAGATAAATGGCTAAGGTATATGAATATATACATGTTTATATATTGAAGCGATATACAACTTAAAAAATGTATAGATAAGATAAAGAATTACTAAAAGATAGGAATAATCTCAATAAGATGAAGAAAAAAAACTAGATTAAAGTAAATATAGATAAAGTCATAAAATGAAAGTGAATCAGACGAAAATAAAATAAGACAACATAACAGTAAAATGGAGAATGATACAAACATAATATAGTTATTAAAAAGTGAAGCGGCAACAATATTGTATCTGCAATGAGATAAATAGAGAATAATGTTACTTTGAATATTGGAAACAGGGCTGAAAGAAAATCCCTCATAGAGTTTGACAGAGTAAATGTAAAAGCAGAGGCACAGTCCATACATCAGTTAAACTGTTGCCTCGTGTTTATAGAACAGGGCAGAGAAACAGTGTGTGGGGGAGGGTCGGTGCTCTGCTGTGAGAATCCCTCTTGGTTTTCATGCTGTTCATCAAACTCCAGCCCCCACCTTTACATGTGCACATAAAATATGTCTTCATTCATCTCTCCACCTGCAGCAACTCCCCTTGAACTTAACGCCCAAGTCCCACACAGACAGCCAAGTTTCAAACTGCCACGTACTCTCACACCTGGCAGCAAGGGTCTGTCCCCTTGATCCACTCTGAATCTTCTTTATAAATCTATTTAAACTTTCCAGAGCCTTTGTATTTTACTATTTTACTACCACACCTTTCCTTCACCTGAAATCAGACATTCCCCAATAACTCTCAATGTCCATTACACACACGCACACACACACCCGCACACACACACACACACACACACACACACACACACACACACACACACACACACACACACACACACACACATACAGATTATATATCATTGTTTCCATTGTCTTGCAGCCTCGTCTTTCTTGCAGGGACATTGCAGCAGGGTAGGCAGCGCAGGCAATTCTCTTGGGCCCTGAGAACACCACACAGCGTTTTGCACTGAAAAATAGTTTTTGTGAAAACCCCCTTAAAGGCGATGAACAACGATGTACAGGAGACTAAAAACGATATCATTGTAAGAAATCCCCTAACAAGGTCCCATGCCACGAGCTTTCTGTCAAAAAGCTGTGTAATTCCACAGCTTTGGTTGAAGCCAATATGTCTATCAATTATCATGTGTTTCTTGGGGTGTGGGTGGTGGGGTTTGGCTTGCTTTCGCCCCCCCGCAGGTTCCTTTTACCTGGATCCCTCAAAATCCCTTTAAACACTCCTGCTCTCCTGCTGTGTATAGGCACTGACACTGCAGTAAATCTGTTGAGCAGAGAAAGCAGAGAAAAGGGTTCCAGGCCGGTAACGACGTGATGGGTCTGTAATTTTTCGCCTGGATGAGGTTTCACAGAGGAGCTGGCAGATCACTGCTCATCGCAGAAAGCGCTTGTGTATCACTATTAGTCATGAAAGTCACGTGACACTGTCTTTAAATTGGATCCATGGTTACGCTTCAGAGCTAAACTGACCATGACAGGAGGTTACATGCTGCAGGCCGGGGGGGTAGTGAGGCGTATGTGTGTGCTCTTGGACCTCTATCTTTCTTCGAAGTAACTCGAGCCTTAGACATCGAAAGTGAGAATATTTTAACTGGTCTTTAATTCAAATAAAGGCTATTTCACACACACACACACACACACACACACACACACACACACACACACACACACACACATGCTGCTCTTCAACAGCCTGCGCTGAATATTCTATTATTTGGCTCCAGCAGTAAAGTTTGGCTGTGTTGTGGTTTCGCCTGAATTTCACAAATGTGCCAAACTCATCAAAGCCTATTTTTTTTTATCTCACAGAGAAGCAATTTGGTGAGAATGAAGCGATGCCGTTGAATGTTTTGCTATTTTCAGCTCACACAGGTTATGAGCTGGGTCTGTTACTGAAAACAGGAAGGTAAAGCTTTTTAATTTGAATAAACTCATTTTGCTGACATGAATATTTGTATAGTCTGCTAATGCAACAATGAAATTAAAGGTAAATGTAAGAAAGCTGTTGACCCGGTGCTGTGATCCCGTAGTATTACAATCTACTGTATCTATTATAAACATACATTCTATATACAGATGGACTACATGTCTCCACCTATTTCCACTGTCCAGAAATGAAGCTAAAATATCCCCGATAGAAAGTTGCCATCTTGTAACTTTGGAGCCAGAGTCTGTGCAGTAACGATCGGGGAATGGAGCGGTGTTCGTGATGCCTTTGACTCAGTGGTTTCGTCCATGTCCTGGGATTTAGGACCTATATTGCCGCCAGCCACCAGGGGGCGATCAGGACACTTTGGCTTCACTTTTGGGGAGCAGTCAGGTCTTCCATCTTTATAACCAGTTTATGATTGTAACAAAGTAAATTTTTCACAGATGTTTTGTGGGAGATTATAGGCAACTACAGTGAAAATAGAAACTTTTATAAATTATACCAGACCAGTTTCTGTCTTAATACTCATCAATGAAAAAAGTAGGTGGTAATGAGGAAGGATGGGAATTAATCCTAAAAATAATTATTTTTTATATCCCTTCAAGTTAGGAGGAAGTTAGAAGATAATGTTAAAGTGATAATGATATTGGCAGCAGTGAACCTTTGTATAAGTTCTTTTAGACTTCAATGACAAACAATACAATCCAGTCTGATGGTGTAGTTATGACTTATCCTGATACAAAATGGCAGCGACAGGAACAATAAGTGTCTTTGTACATCTACATACATCAGATTCAATGTAACACTGCTATTTCGAGTGCAGATTATCATAAAGATTCCCAAAACTTTTAGCATAGTAAACGAATGACAGTGTTTACAGCCACAGGGAAAAGCTGTCATTTGATGAGATTTACAGGCTTAGTGAAAGGACACTGTATTCTCCCTGAACACAATAATTTATATTCCGTTTTAATGACAGTCAGTGTAATATTATTTTCCTAATTATTAAAACATATGTAAAGGATTGCAGTCACTTTTTTGTTGATGCTCAGTACACAATGTGTGTTCAGTCAGGTTTCCCCGTCTAAGGTTGACTAGGATGGATCCTGGCAAGAACACTCCGTCCTGCTGAGGTCCAATCCCTTGCCTGCTTTCCATTTAGAGGTCGGTCCGCTTGGTGGGATTTGAACTGACAGACCTCGGGTGAGGAGCCAAGATGCCGGGACTTTCAGATTAATGAGCTGATCCTGATTCCATCATTTCCACTACACAACAAACTTTTAAGGATCATGAGCCACACTTGATTTCATGTCCAAGTGTAGTGTTTGTGTTTTTGTGTGTTTGTGTGTTCGCCTGTGTGTGTGTGTGTGTGTTGTGGGGGGGGGGGGGGGGGGTGCAGGTGTGCATATGTAAGGGTATCTGACTGAGTGGACTCACCAGTTCTAACTGTATCTGACAGGAGAGTCATGTGGCATCCTGGGGCAAACAGACGGGTAGGATCCTACTGGGATTTAGAGTCATGCATAAGTTAAACAGGAAAGTTTCAGTACACAGTTTCTGTGCCTAACTGTGTGACACCTGTGTGTGTGTGTGTGCGGTGTGACACCGAGATACAATCCATGTATATAGAGGTGAATATGTGCCAAGATTCAGGAACATGAGGGACTTGAATCCAGTCCTTCAGTGCAGTAACTGTACTTCAAATACCTTGCCCCTACATATAAATACATATATAGAGAGAGATTTAAAAACATGCTTCATTGCCTTTGAAGGAGATTGGCTACTGGGATGTTGTTACAGCCTTATATAATCCATTAGGCGAAAGAAAACTCATTAGTGGCTTTCATTAGAAACAGGTCCCCTATGCGTGCCTGTGGTCAGATGGAGCCCAAACTCCATTTACTGCAGCTGTATTGATGTCGGGACGCTGCAGTTGCAATTTATCAGGACTCAAGTGTTTAGGGAATCTGGGATCACTCGGGTTATTTCCTCATCATGACTAAAATAGAACTGATCGTAGTTCGTGAGACCACCACTTTTGACACAAACGCTGATAATCCCACGAAAACATTCATTTTGCAAATGAACAGCTGTTATTATACTGTATGTTTCTCATCAAGGGTTCTGTATTGTTTTCTATGTTACAGAATGTGGTGATTTCTCTCAATGTGCGTAATAAGGTTCTAAACTGTTAAACTAACCAACCTATGATCATATTATATCTCCCAGCTCTCCTAATATGATTGGTGTAATTCGGAGTTAATATCCCTGTTTGTTTAGAAAATATTTTTACAGTTAATATAGTTATAAGCCTCATATATTTAATTAAATGTGATTTGTTGTAGTATTATATATATAATTATAAGAATACAGTGATTATTCACCTCTGGAGTTAAAGGCTCTGCGCTTGTTAACTAATAACGTGCTAATTTTGATTTGATTAATTTGTCCGTTTAATTAACTGAGCTGATAAAACCTTTAGCCAGAGATTAGATGGACTGAGCTTTATATACTGGCAATTACTGTCAATGGGAAATAAGAAGGGGCCCTATCTCGCCAATTTAATAGTGAGCCTAATTCCCGGATCTGTCAGTTCCACCCTAAAATGCAATGTCCTGTGTGTAAGATCCTGCCCCAGCCCTCCACAAAGTATCATGGAAGCAGGTGTGGTGCTTTTTGCGTTATCTTGCTAACAGTCAATCTAACTCGGATGAAAACATCCTTGGCGGAGGTAGCAATAAAAGAGGGAGGTGTTAATCAAACCATTTCGTATACGCCTCCACTTTCCTGAAATGGGAAGCAAAATTGGACTATGGACAACTAGGACCTATTTTATTATCAAAGAACTATTAACTATTTATTATACTATTTTCACACTATTTATCTTGGCTGTGGTGTTTATCACACTGTACAGCTGCCACTGTATGCGTGCGGCAGCTGCAAGGCAACCTCTGTAAAGAGTTGAAAAGGTGACAGCTTGTTATTATATCCTGTCAGTCCAGACTTTTCATTGTCGCCATAAAAACATTTTTTTTAATTGTTGAAGCAGTAGAACGCTTCCGCACAGATGCACAGATACTTTTCCTGTAATTTCCTGTCTCTGTCTGCTTTTCTGGCCGTGGTATTGTTTTGTAAGTGACAAAGGCAACAGTGTCTGTGCCATGGCTTGCATTGTCCAGCTTTTCTCATCCTGGCAACGTGTTCCCTCATCGTTCGGTCCTGCCTCTGTATCACTACGAGTCATTGTCGGAGCCAGAGCTCATTCTCAACCTCAGACATCAGCTGGGAAATCTGAGTGTTCAGCAGAAAATAATACTCTGCACAGTGTCTGACTTTGTAAAAAAACAACCCATGTCCAAGTGTTGCTATAACTCAGTGCAGTTAAATGATTGGATTCTGTGCTTGAATAAGATCGATCTTCCATCCCGTCGTCATCACAGACTGTATATAAAGATGGATGCACGGCAGCTCCCCATGTGGAGCCAAAGTGTCTTGATCACCCCCTGGTGACCGTAAAGATTATACATCCTGCCTCCTCCGTGTTAGTGCGACACGGACTAAACTAAAATGTTACTTCAAATATTTTCTTTTTCAAAGAGGTAAACACCTTGTCCTTGAAACCAGTCTAATTCACGATAATTGACATACTGTAGCTATCATGACATATACACCTTGGAAACTAATGGTGGGCCACTGAGCCGGACTAGCTGCTGTTAAAAATTCCTCTTCTTCACCAACCTGTGTTTACAGATGAGGTTGGGGCGCTCTTACATCCCGACTCATCTGCTGCTACAGCATCAGCAGATATGTATTCCTCCCCCTCCTCTATCTTTTCACCTTTCAGATCCAGGGCTTATAAGAAATCACTTGGGGCATTAGACCTGGAAGCCCGGGCCTGGACAAGCCTATGGGTTGAGATCCTCATGTGGGTGTTTGCTGGGAACATGTATCACACCAAGCTGTGCATTAATATTTAATGTCCATACAGCATTTATCAAGAGGCATCATTAACATTCATATCAAAACAACCCCAAGGCCAGGACTTGTATAATAACTGAGGTAAAAGTCCCGGGTGTGAAGAGGTTAGGCGGTGTGAAAAGACCCAGAGGAGCCGTTATTATATCAGTCTTCAGACCTTAACCTTCACGTCTGACTCTGACTCAACAGTTTGGATTGGAGATCAAATCTTTAGACGCCAGTGCCCCAATCGCATGATTTCCCACCTTTGACCTAAGACGGCATTTCCATTCTCAGAGCTTCTTTGTGTATCGATCAGAACAATTTGTCTCAGTGTGATATGTAGAGTAAGTGTGTGTTTATTAGTATACTGGTATACTAAGATGATAACGACAATAATGGGTTACACAACCACATTTATTCACAGCAATGTTTACAATTATGTTTTATTTAAAAAAAGGTTAGTTTCCATATCCTCTGTATATTCTATAATAAACACTGCAATGTCACATATTGAACCATCAATATAGAGATGGACGAGGCGTCTCCACTTCCTCTCAATGTCCAGAATGAAGACAAATATTCCATCTCATGGTTTGGAGCGCAGGACTCTGGCTCCAAATGAGCTCTTGAACATATTCTATCGCAAATAGGGCTGAATCTACTAGAGAGTTTTACAAGTGAACCAGATTTTCTCAGACAGATAGAGAGTCCAGAGGGTCAGTGTGGCTGAGCAGCTGTCTGAGTGTGGCCGGCAAACCGGGATAATGCAGGTGATCCTGATCAAAAGAGATTCCAGGGTTCTCGGGTGAAAAGAAAAAAAAGGAAAAAACGAGAGCTTTTCCAAAATCTTGTGATAAGGACAAATCTTGCCAAGCCGTTAATTCTAAAGGGTATTCAATGATCCGGCAGAGGAGTAGAGGTCAAGTTGGTTGACATGGACATCAATATTACAACTGCTAAGCTTATTCTGAACAAGACATTTCTGTGAATAGGATATTGAAATGCAACAGAATTGCCAATAGAAAATTATTTTCACATTCCCTTTTACAGGTTACACACCATAGTCTGATAATCACTAATATCAATATTACATGCTACTACTTGACTCAAACCCAGAGCCTGTGTCGTCAAAGCAGTTTGTAACTGATGTAAGTCAATGTCTCAGAATGCTGTGAAAACTCATATATGAGTTATTATATATTATTGTTTATTCCAACTTTGATCTTATTTCGGGTTAAGACAATCAGAAAATGGCAGTCTCCTATTCATGCTATTGTCTTGAGCAGGTTCACATCAGATTATTGCCGTCTGTGAAAATGTGTCAGAGAATCCCAGCAGTGGGCCGAGCAGAGAAGAAGAACACAGAGTAGATACACCTTGATGTTGGTTACCACCTGCACAATAAACCCAACAGTATAAGATACAGAAGAAACAAGTCCCTCATTGACTCATTAATGAACCATTAGCCTCAACATTTACTGTCGGAAAAACAAACTTTTTCGCCCTTCATTTAGAAAGCAGTATTTCAAAGTGTTGGCCCTTAATAAGTCTTCACTGTTTCTCATCCCCGTGGGTTTTTCTCCCTTTTCCCAGAACAGAGATGATGGGATCAAAGACAAATCTCTCCATTTAAAGCTCAGCAGTTTTTATTTCCACTTAAAAGGTGTGTATGTGTGTGTGTGTGTGTGTGTGTGCGTGTATGTGTGTACTGTACATGTTTGTGCAAGAGACGTGCTCTGTGTCTTCATTCGCATTTCCTCCACTTGAAGAGCTTTACTAATTAGCTTTAGGAGCTGGTATTGATTCAATTAAAGATAAAATATACAGGACAAGCGAGAGAACCAGGAGCAAAAAAAGAGTTTTTAATGAACTAACACGACTGCTCTTTCTGTGAATTACTACGGGTCTTGTAAAATAATTTAAAAAAACGTTGTTCTTTTTTAAAGTGGAGCTTTTCAGGGAATCCTCTGGGGTGTGATCCTCCACAGCTCATTCTCCTCAACCTGTGTGCAAACAGCACAACTCAACATTTACAAATTGAAATTTGCAAGCAGTTGATACGTCAATTCTTACCATGTCTGTGTAATGCTCTTCAGATAACAGCAGAATAATCAGACTTTTTCATTACGACCGCCAACAGGTTATGTTTTCACTCCTGTCCTGTGGTTGGTTTTAAGAAGGATTATGCAAAAAACTACTGGAGGGATTACCACAGATCTTTGTAGAAGGATTCGGTGTGGGTGAGTAGAAAACATTTGGTGCAGGTTTGGATCAGGGTGCAGATCTTAATGAAAATGAACCCAACTTATTTATAGGACAGATATTTATTCATGACAATTTGATTAAAATTTTGTTTCATAAAGGTTGTGTTGGCCCTTGGCAGAAGTTTTCAATTTAATGAGGTGGTTTTTGCTTATTAGGATGATACCATTTTTACCATGACTTCAGGACATTTGCATTAGACTTTTCTACCAAAATGTCAACTTTTCAGGGCATATTTTGATTTTACAGACACTGTTAGAAAGGATTGTTGGATAGCAAACTATTATTGATACATATCTTATAGGTAACACAAATGTATTAAGTATAGTGAAATTGAAAATAGTTAACTTAAATACATATTAAATAAACTTTGATTAATCTCTGGCTTAGTAATTAAAGTGGTTTTATCTTTCAATTTTTATCTGAAACCATTGATTGCCATGGGAACTATGTGAAGTGTAAAGATGTGTTATTTGTACACAGATCGATGAGACTGTGATTACTTTGGATATCCCAAGAAAACCCCACACCAAGTAGTTGTGAGGAAACATCTGCTTGATGGAAGTTGATGCTGGGATATTTGACTTTTCTATTTCTCCAAATATCTATGGAAAGAAGCTTTGTAACGGCGACATATGCTGGACACTGTGCTCTCTAAGGTCAATGCTATTATTAATGGACTTGCTTCTTTGTGATTTTGTACTTTTGTACCAGTTAACATGATATACAGGAATGTGCTTTAAAGATCAAAGTGCGTTGCTCAATCTTCAATTTCCATTATGTTCTAAAAAAAAAAAAAAAAAGCTGTCAAAGTCAGGCAACTTGGCTCTTTAAGTACAGGAGCCCTGTCTGCACAGGCACTTAACTTGTAGCTTCTTCAGTCCTTTATCTCACCAAACATGAGAGGTCAAAACACTTTGCCTCTTATTCTTCATGGCCACTCATTATTACCACCCCTGCAGATTCTCAGTAAATATCTCAGCAGTGCAGGTGAAGTAGATATACGAGTTGGTGGGATGTGGATTTATTATTCGTGACATTTCCAAGCTTCCTCTCTGCAGGTTGTTCCTTCAACCTTTTTTCTCCGACTTAACATTTTCCACTTTATTTCCAGGCGACAGGAGTTGTCCTCTGCAGATTATATTGGGATGTCCATAATAAACAAGATGAGGGAGTTGGTGCCCCCTATTGGACTCCCCCTCTGGAGGTCCTGCCCGTTGGTTGTGTAATGGACTGATCTCAGTTTGAACTCAGCAGCTGATCCTCTCTAAAAATGGAATGTTGTGGTGTTAGGGTCCATCTTGGATGAGGCCGTTTACCTGTAGGTTTTCAATAAGTCAAACCAGTTAACTGTTAGGGTCGTTTTGGCCTTGCTCATTAATTAGCTGATCAATAAAGACCAAGGGTGATGCAGCAGGGTTAGCTGTGGCTCAGGAGATAGAGCCTGTCGTCCATTTACTAGAAAGTTGGCGGTTCGATCCCCGTTAAGCATGCGGAACTGTCCTGATACCGATCCCCAAATTGCCGCTGACAGAAACAGTGTGTGAGTGATGTTAACAACCTCTATGGATGGATGTGTTGATGTAGTGGTTGTGTGTCGTTTAAGACTTTAGCCTCTTGTGAGCCCAGAGAAGAAAACCTCTGCCTTTCCACATCAAAGAGGAAAATCGTCCTAAACTGGGCAATTGTTTGTTCAGGAATCTCCTCCTTTCATTTCTGATAATCTTCTACAACGTCTGGAGAAGTTCAGCATTTTTCTTATACAACTCTTTCTCTGGTTTAGCTCCCAAGTCACTTTAAATCTTTACTATTATTATCAGAAGGAGCATATGTAAACGACAGTAACAATATTCACTCTGCCTGTTTTTTTAAAACATTGAATGATGTCATGTGCATTTTCAGAGTCGAACTAGTGAATACAATGTATTCTGCATCAGCATTACAGCACATAAGCTGTCAACAATGTACTCAAGAGTAATGTATGTGGACAAGGTTTTAGACCTCGTGCATTTTTTATGAAACCAGTGCACACTCTACAAGATTCTGAGGATTCACACTGAAGGAACATATTGTTCCTACAGACTTTTGCTGGAGATGACGTTTAATTTTTCAGTTTTCTTTCCTGGTACTAAATTAACTTTGAGATGGTGAAATGTAATACATCACTTTTTGTTTCTTGTGTAAAATCCAATGTGAAAGAATGTGAACCCCAGCCCATCAGTCTCTCTCTGTGACGGGACAAACAACACAAATGTGACATTTGATTCTTGATGGGGTTCAGTGTTTGAAATCGAATTTTTACAGTAACCTCTCACTGTAAAGACTCTGAAGGTAAACATAGACGTGTGGCATTGGTGTGATTTACTTAAATTTTTATAAAATTTAGATTGGAGTGTCAAAAAACTCAACAAAATTACTGGGAAATTCAGTGTGTGTGTATATGTATATTTTTGTTTGTGTGTGTGTGTGTGTGTTTGTGTGTGTTTTAGGGTTAGAGACACCCAGTACTGCCATGAAAACCTCCCACGAACGCAGATTTGAGTGTAACTTGTTACTCGTTGACGTCTCTCTGTAACCCCCCCCCCCACCTCGGGGCTGGATGGTTCGCATCAGCACCATGAAGCCCCCCCGCCCCTCTCACCGGGGGTTTAGTTGTCGCTGGAGACAGCCCACACCGGGATCAGCCCTGACGCATATGATGGGATTTCTTTTCTGCCACTTTTTTACGCACCCTGGTGTTTGAACTGTGGAGCAGAGCGCCCTGCTTTTCCTGCAGAGAGGAAACCAGAGTCTGAGCTGCTCATGTTTGCCGGACATGGGAGAATAAAGCTGCTCTGGATGCTCGCTCGCTCCGTCTCTCAGTGGTAACACCTACAGAAGCTTTCCGCAGGCGCCCTCTGAATATAACCAATCTGTATTTCGTAACGTGCGTAATGGAAGGACACGGCTGCCGGGATTTCCCTGACTGACGCTCTGCTGCGCTTTTATTCAAAAGAGAAGAGGAACAAAATCCCCCAACGAAGGAATTAAAAACGGTAAGTTTGATCAACCTTTATTTTTTAAAAGCTTTTTCGTGGCTCCCTGTTCGTTTCTTACCATTACGCACGGATTTGTGGGCGCACAGGAGACGACATTGAATTATGTTCTAAACGGATGAGTGAGGAATATTCTCTCTGCTTGTAAGAAAGACAAACATCAAAGGTGAAGATAATAAACATGGAATTTAAAGAAAGTATCTGAAATTATCCCATATACAAGAGACACAACTGAGCACCATAAGGTCACTTGTAATTACCAGTGGCATCGTTTGGCACTGTTTCATTAACCCCCCCTTAGGAGATGAAGATGTCTCACAATAGGCTATGAACAGGTCATAATATACAAAGTCCCCATGGGGAATAGCAGGAGCTTTACATGGTTTGGGGACATGAGAGGGATGAAGAGTTGGAAATAATCCCACGTAGATAAAACCTGCATGAAGCCTCAGTGTGCCAAAATGATTTTCGGGGTGAGGAGTCAGGTTAAGACTATTAAATGTTTAAAGGGGAGGAACACACTCAGTCCAGTTCATTATTTAGTGCAGCTTTGTCATACTTTAAACAGACCAGCCCTTTCAGCAGTCCCTGCCCCCTCAAACATCCTTCACTCAAACTGTGATTTTGTGGGAAAATAATGGTGATATGACTTTTTTCTGACTTGGTTTTGGAACCTGGTACTTAACATCTTAAAGGTAAGATTGACAGCAGACATGCATTTTTTTTATGTGATTTAACTGCTTTAATTTGAAAATAAGGCTTAACTATCTGTAGGGTGATGTTATCTGCTGTGCAAGGTGCTTCAGAGACCATAATATTTGCATTATATCGAAGGTGTTGCCTCCAACCTCCAGCTGAGGGTGTGATCCATGAAACAAATGTGGAGCACGAGAATGGAACTACATGGAGATGCTGGTTATAGGTTAGCGAGTAAGGACGGCAAACTTTGTGACATTATGCTGAAGGGAGAAACTGCAAATTATTTAATATTATTTTAAACATTATCTGGTAAATAGCTGTTTCTGGGCAGGGCTTTAACAATCCTCATATTATATACCCCGCTGGCATTTTCCCTTTGAAGAGGTAATAGAGATATCCATATAACATGACAAGAATCTCCTTTTGGCCATTAGCAGCTGCTGAGGAGAAGAGGTGAACAGCTCATGCAGGCATTAAGTCCATTTCAAGCCGGGAAAAAATAGACCTGTCTTCTATGCTCTCAAGCTTTTCAGAAAACCCACCTGGGGCTCTCTCTTCGCAGGAAGCGTGTTGCATTTTCTGCTCTAAGTAGCCGACTGATGTGAGAGGCACTCTGCAAAATGAAAGAGAATCACCATGTCCATGCAGTGATGATGAAAAGTACTTCTGTGAGCACAATATCCCTCCATTTCGTTTGGGAGACTCGCACATGTGGAGTCTCCGCTTTGACACTGATGCCCCCTTCCCTGTGTTCTCTCTCTCTCTCTCTCTCACGCACAATGCACACACACAAACACACACACACACACACACAGACACTCACACACACACACACACACACACACACACATACACACACACACACTTGTACTCTTGCTTTCTGGGCATGACTGGAGACACTGAACTGAATCAACAACCCACTAAAATGACGGAAACCCCTTTTCATCCCGTGCCATCTCTGCTGTCTCCTCAATAACGGAAATGAAGATAAAAAGTGGAACAACTAATCTTGGTTGAATATGTAATTTTCTTGCTCAATTATGACAGAGTCTTTTTCCCCCTCATCTGGGCCACGAGAGAGAGCGTATCACAAAGAGGAATCATTTGTAGCTCATTAGGCAAAGTTCTGGTTTAATAATTAATGTAGGAACAGGCAATTAATGCCCGACGGTTTCGCGAGTGCATGAAAGAGCAGATATGTATAATGTCTTATTACATGTAGAGGATATCCTTATTTATTTATTTTGAAGTCACCATCTATTCATCACTTGCCTGGAGCTACCTGGAGAATTGAGCTGAAACTGAAATGCAGCCCTCCCTGCTTGGACAGTCCCTCCTCTCACTCCAGGGACAAGTGATATGATGCAGAAAGTAATTGGACTATACAGCTGTGGACATTTTCCTGATATTTTTCTGGAGGGGGTGTATGTGCGGATGCAAATGTCCAAGTCAAGTGTTCCTGGTATTTTCAGGGACTTCTCCTGCCTGCCCCCTGGTAAAATATCAGAGTGAGCGCATGTTGAGATAGAGCTGGAAAATTCAGTGTGAGCTAGTGAGCGTGTTGATGTCGTTTCACATGATGTACGTTAAACTGAAAAAATCCAACAGGAATACCGATTATTTCTGAATAAAAAAAAAGTGCCATACACATGGAAGATGCAGACAAAGATGTTCAATGAGAAACGAGTCTGCGGTTCTCTGGAATTCAGATGTAATTTTGTGTAGTCCATTCTTCTTCTGTTACCAATAAATCAAAACTGTAAGCTTGACTGATGTGGACAAGCTCCTAATGAGACACACATTCCTTACATTACGTCACCAGAGATATGAATAACACTTCAGTCTGATAAAGCTTGTAATTCGACCTGCAGGTAACCAACACGTAGGACTGAGCTGAACCCCAGGAAGCAACAAGCAGATGTATTTAGTTGCGTTACAGCCTCATTCCCTGGTTTTAACGTTTGTCACTACTGTACATGAACAACGTGTTTCTGAAATTCCTATTATTCACAAAAACACACAAAAACCCTTGTGGTAATTTACTGCAGTGTCATCATCGCACCGTTTGTCCTGCAGACCGACACAACTTTTGTACGGTGCTGTGCGACTTACAGGTCAGCTGATTGTGAGAATTACAGTTGAGCAGATGGGGGGGGGGGCAGTGTTTGTGAGCAGGAGTTTACCATTGGGCCGTAAAACACCCCGTCTGAGTACGACTTTGTCACAACTATTTAAAGTATGACAGAAATTAAAATGTCCGTGTTAGAAGATTGACCAGGAGATACTGAGAGTGAAAGGAGGAAGACTTGAAGAGTCAGAATTGGCCCGCCACCGTCACGTTAGAGAGAGAGGGAGAGAGAGAGAGAGAGAGAGAGAGAGCGAGCGTTAACTATAGTCTGCCAAACTAAACTTCGCTGAGCTCAGAGCTGAGCAGTCAGACACCAGGTCTCAGAGCAGGATTACTTACAATTCCCATGACGACCATAACTGAAATCAATGTGCTGACTAGAGGAGCGCTCTGAGAGTTCATTCTGCTGACAGGGCTGATTGGCCACTTTATCGCCATATTGCATGTTTTGAGATCATCAAAGCGACATTCATTTGCCATTAGGATCCTGAAGCTGCATCCCCGCTGCTGTACAAAGGGCTGCTCACCTGTTTATTCAAAGTGCTTTGAAGTTGCCCTTGCCGTTGTCCTGAGTGCCCCCGTTCGTTGCTAACACACTAATGTCACGATCAACAATACATCACTTACACGGATGAGTCCCAGCTGCCACTGCCACATAGCGCTGATCGCCTGTTTATACAAAATCTATAAATACTGAACGTAGTGTGTATTTAACCGTATGCGAGCAGTATTAAGATGGAATTCCTCGCCATGTTAAAGACAATGACAAATGAATCTTCTCCAAAGATTATTGGGTTTTACAAAATTTTAAGGATAAGTTCAGTAGTTTTTTGAGGATGGCAGGTATGGCAACGTGCAGTCCAGGAATAAAACCTTCAATCTTAAACACTAGAGCCGAGGCTGCAAAGGACCTCAACTGCTCAAAACAACTAAATGCCAAAAGCATCATGAACTCCAGAGACTTGTGGACGACTTCAATCACAACTCAAAACCTGGCAATCATCTACTGCAACATACGGACACCGAAACCCCTACGGTGTTCTGCAAAGGCCTGAAGTCCTCAATCGGGCATCAGAATAAAATGCGCGCAAGAATGAGTGGAGCTACCATCATCCTCCACCTCTACAGGGAAAAATTAACTATGAGCCACATATGACAAAGAAATCTGCTCAGTTAGCAAAACCCTTGATTTACAGCAAACATTTCAGGAATGAAAAGACGGCACCGATACACATGATAGTAATCTTGATTATTGGTTAATGAATTATTCCAGAGGAAGCTGCCGATGGGGATTCCCTTAATGATGGCAGTTTCAAGAACGTCCAACTCCAACCCCCTGAAGTCCAATGCTTCCGGGAACATTCAGCGTTTCCTGCTTAGGAAATAAAAGTAATGAGTTCCTCCACCAGTTTCAGAAGCAACCATTAACTTGTTTACCTTTTTAATAGAAACATTACGATTTTTTAAAGATTTACCAGGCGAGGAGCAGCATGTTGGCAGAGCAGCAGATCCAGTGTGTCCACACAGGGGGCGTTTACAGACAGTATTGATTTCGTGTCACCTGCATGTTGGCAAAGCTCGGAGCTCGATATACAATCAGCTACACATAGAAAACGATAAAAATCCAGTTGAAATGTATAAAGGTACTCAGATTAGCAGGTGATCAATAGAGCTTGTTAGCTTCACACGTAGAGAATGAGAGCATCACGGAGAAATACCAGGAGAAAAGCTGAGTTTTTTACATTGTCAGTCAGAATCAGAGGTACTGATGTGTGAGAGCAAAACTCACCGCTGCACTAAACACCAGCTGGAGTTTAGTCGTTTTCTCCAACTGAATCTGAATCAGGTCTAAGTTGAAAGGTGCCAAAGTGCTGATGAGCTGGACCGTTGTTGTCAATGGCCGTGTTAAGACTGGGCCCAATTTCCTTTTTGGAGAATCTATGATCTAAGATCTCTGGCAAGAAAAACGCATTTGTAAGGACGTGTGCAAAATCGTCTAATTCCCAGACCTCATCACTGAACTCTAAAGCTGCAGCAGATAAGGAAGTCCCAGTTGCACAGCTGGTTTTATATATGGAATATGGACATTTGTAAATACATGTTAATGTGCTGTCCTCTCTTTCATTCTGTGCTTTACCTTCTCTCATCAAATCCTCTCGTCACTATTTGTGCTGCAGAGATTTCTCTTTACACTGGAATTAAAGCAATCCAGAAAATTGGGACTATATCAGTGGTAATCCCATCGGATTTACCGGCAGGATTACTCCCAAGGGATTGGACTCGGCGTGAGAAAGCAGTTTTTCACTCACTAAATAACTTCCCTCTGCCCTTCTCTCTCTCTCTCTCTCTCTCTCTCTCCCTCCCTCTCTCTTTCTCTCTGTGTCTCTGTTCATCATTCTCTAAACCACTGTTTCAACAGAGAGTGTGATCCACTTCATTGTAGCGTGACACTGCAAATCTTGATTTTAACCTCAGAGATCTGTTTTAATCGTTTTTCTTCTGACTCCATCTTAGTTTACCATTTTCCTGAATGTTCCTCCTCTTATGTCATTATATTTCTCATGTTCTTCTTCCCCACACCTCCCTGTCTCTGACTAATCCGCCGTTAATACCTGCGTAATTGCAGCTGAATCCTGAGATTGGCCCCTCCAGATGAAAGTCCTAATCATAAATCATGACAATGTGTCAGTCACCATCACGATGACAGCAGGGGTCATATCTGAATCCATTCAAGCGTGCACTCAGGCCATTAGTGGTCAATGTTTTGAGTTTGAGTTGTTGAAAGACGGCCTGTTTCTTGATGGCAATTAGAGGGGGGGTCCTATCTCACATTTTCCAAGACACTGTAATTTGTTGACTGAGACCTTGTACGGAGAAATGTTACAGAAGAGAAAAATACTGTGTTTTTTGAAGGATCTGCAACACTCAGCTCAGTATGGTGCACATCAGCAGTATTATATGAACCGTGTGAGGCAGAGTGCAAAAGCCAAAACATAATTAGAGCTTTTTAATCTAGATGTTATGTTCTAATTACAGCAGCTTTTAAATGAGCCAAGTCCAGATAACACAATAGAAAATGACCGTTATTATTAGTTCCAGCTCTAGTAACTGTTGTGCTATCTTGCAGATAATCAGTGTTTTGTCTGTACTGCCACAGCTAATGGTGAAAAGTGCTTTTTTTGCAGGGTAATGCGTAATTACACATTTAACCAAATGTTTTTATGCAAAACTATAACATACGCTTTCCCACACAGATACAGAAAGGTCGAACATACTGTGTTCACAATGTGGATTGACCCCGATGAGAACCCGACAAGCTGGGTTCGGGTTGGGTTCTGTCATGTCCGCTGGGCTAACTACTTGATTTTTTACTTTGCAATTGCCTGTTCTCGGAAACACACTAGCTGTTGGCCAAGTCAAAACTATAAGAAGTCTCATGGAAGAGCCACGTATAGAAACAGACTAATTTACCAATTTCCTTGTACTGTAAATGTTCAGTTTGAGGATTTTCTTGGCGTCTGTGTGATGAGGTTGCATATTGCAAACAATGGAAGAATCCTGGCCTCATTCTCCAGTGTGTGGGAGATCCTACGGTGGCCCTCAGTTGACCTAACACCTCGGAAGGCTATCTCTAGAGCCAGTGTTTGGTTTGACTAGAAGGCTACTGCAGAAACATGGTGGTGCAACATGGCGAACAGCGTGGAGGAGGACTTGCTTCTAGATATAAAGGGATCCTTCTAAAAGATCAGAAACACAGTTATTCTTAGGTTCAGGTGATTCATACAAAATGTCTGAAAATAGATCACCATAGGATCCTTGGATCCTTCACCTTTAATTGAGGACAAATGTTTTTTAACATCGAACTTGGTGGTATTTTTGTTTCTCCTGCTGGGTCAGTAACCCCTCATTATTTCTGTTACGGTACAGCACTGCTCTGACAACAATTTATACACACGGGTCATATTTTCTAGATGTTCCTAACACCACTATACTGAGAGTACAATTGTAAGATGTGAAGCTCCACAGTGTTAAATTCCCTTCTCTACTCTTCAGGAACTTTTTGGTAAATTAAACTTTGCCACAACAGAGTCCAGGTAGCATTTATAGCGTTGTTAATTATACTAATGATCAAATCTCATAAACGGACACCTGCTTGTGACCAGATTGCATTCATTAGGCTGCAACAAGCAATTCACCATTTATTCCAGCGTTTGGTTAACTCGATATTTACACGCTGGCACCAGTAAACCCCAAAGAGAGATTTACGATGAAAATAAAAAAAGTATTCCTGTTTGAGTTCCACATGACAATTATATTTCAAACCCTCAAACAGATGCAAATCAGGCACGATGTCAGAGCTTTAGGACAAGCTCCAGAGCAAAGTAAAACAAAGCTGTAATGAGGACAGAGACCATGACGTAATCTCCATGTCCTCTTTGTGACTTCATCTTGTTCTGCTGAGGTTCAGAGCAGGATTTAAAGTTTCTCTTAATTGGTGGCTTTCTATGTAATTTAAATTTCTCCTGTGTGTTAAAATACTTTGGTATGGTTGAATTATTGTATTTGATTAAAGAGAATTTTGCCAGTATGACTGAAGCTGGTTTTGAATGGAAGGTTTTTAAGACTTTCTAAGTTTAATGAGTTGATTGACTGCGCCATCTTTTAAAGTCAAAATGTCAGAGTTTCTGTTCCCTTTACTTACAAATGAGTTTGCACTTGTTTTCTCTAGGATTCCGGATATTCTGTGAGGATCCATCCTGCTTAATTGACAGTAAAATCAATTCGCCAGATCCATGACAGATAGAGATGAATTTCTGCAGGCCACTTTTACAGTTTCAGAAAGAAAGGGGCAACCAGAATCAGGCCAAACAATCAGTCCCTTTCAAACAGGCAGGTGCTGGTTTTATTATTCCATACTGTCTTCTACATCAAACAGCCTGCACGCTGTTATTTTTAGTTTTTATTATTCCTTTCTATGTTCTTTCTATAATCACAATCCGTCCATACGGGGAAACTAAACCTCTTATACGCTTTGTCTTCTTCAGCGTTCTCAACAAACATTGACTGTTTTCTTTCAACCTCTGGTGAATCAGTGCCCCTTCATTGCCATGACTCATATACACACACACACACACACACACACACTCAAACACAGGAGTTAAAGATAAAAGCACTTCACTTTGTCATCAGTCAGTGATATGGATGCTAACTGCAAAGCTTCCGCACTTAAACACATCAAATTTAGATGTACGGATATTGTTGGTCTACGTCCTCCTCACTGTCATGGCATCCACTGAAGACCTGATTCTTTTCTGTTTGCGTGGAGGTATTACACCACTGTAGTTTTTTTTTTAATTTAGTCACTGACCAAAGGAAAACATTTTTTTTTTTATCCCTGCACAATATTTTCAACTGAATGTGGCTTCAAAAAGGTCGATAGTTACCCACTACCCATGAGTAGAAACTATTGACCATAAATAAATGTTGACAACCCAACTGAACTTTCTCATGTTCTACAAAAACCTATAATATTCTGGTGCTTTTAAAGTCATTTGGAGTCTGTGCAGGAGTGACAGTAGCGTGGAGCTGTGGTCTCAAGGTCCCGCCGATATTTGTGCTCGACCGATCACAAGTCAGTTTCAGTCGTCAATAAGGGCCTCACAACCTGAACTGACAAAAAACATTATTGAGAAAAATGTATTTGAGATGCACTTTGACTCTATTGTTTGGTCCATGTCCCATCTACTAACATGGAGGCAATGACTCATAGGAATAAGGATGGGAATTATGACCTATAATGGGGCCAGCCACCAAATATAGATCTGAATTTTAGATCCGGTAACCAAACAGTCATGTTAAAATAATAATGTGGACCATTTCATGTATTAAACTGCAGCAATTTTACTGTAATACGTTGCTTATTTCTTGGTTTCTGGATATAACATTTCTTTGAAGACAATGCCCAGAAATTTTGTTAAAGCACATTTAGTACTAACCGTGTTCTAATCATAGGTTTGTGTATCATCACCTCAGGTTTAAACCAGATCCCCACGGTCTCTTCCTCTACGTCTCCTCTCTCCAAACTCGTCGGCAGCTTGGTCTTACAATCTCCTCTGCATCAGCTCATCACAGTCTCACTCTTTAAGAGTTGGCATCTCCTAGATGTCGTAGGTCTGCACTTGAACTGTTCCACTCTAGATGGGGTCCTGTACCTTGAGTCTATAACTTTGGAGTAGTTTGAAAAACCATCGGTCTGAAGAATCACTGCAGTAGAGGGTTTTGATGATTGTGATGTAAGTTGCTGAACGCTGCATTTTGACTAATGAGAACGTCTTTAATTGTAACCTCTTAAAACTGTGAAGAACTTTGGAACTAATCTGTTTCGAGCCGCGGAAAATGCTTAATTGTCCCATTTTCAACAATCTGTTTGCCTCTTATCGGCTTATGGACGAGCTGAGATTATCCTTCCCAGCTGCTGTAATGAGTCCTGAGGTTTGAAACCCAGTGGTTTGATCAGACCAATGACACTTCACTCCCTTACACTCGCTCTACAGTTCATTTATTGGCACAGGAATCAGCCACCATAACCCCCATGAACTTGCGAAGCCCCTTCAGTGTCATCCCGTGTCTACTACTAGGAGGATTATATTGTTTGGTATTTTGCATTGTATTTGTGTGTGTGTTTATGTGGGTGGGTGGGTGATTGTGCACGTGCGAGCTTGTGCACACATGCAGCCCACACAGCCTCAGAAAAACACCCACGCTCCACACTCCCAGGCACCTGCAAACAACTGAGATATGATAAACCCTGGAGCCCTCAAGAAATAATGTGATTCCGTTCACTACTTCCTGTCTCGCAGCGCGACATGGCAGCGTGTTACACTTCACGGACTCCATCGCCCTGCAGTCTGTTTGGATTTGTATACTCTTGCACTTGTAGGCTATACTTTAACAAATAATCACTCTTAAGTCATGTTGACTGTTCAAGCAACTAATCAACAAATTAGAGTTTCATTTTCCCTCTCATGATTAAGCTCAGTCGTCTGTTTTCCAGGATTTGCATGGCACTATGCAAACAAAAAATAAAAAACTATGTCTGTCGCCAAATCAAACAAAAGACTCCTTGATTGCGCATTGACTGGAATGACAAGCAACATGAGCCAAAGTCATTCCTGGCAGAGCTGACTTGGCTACGAGACAGTTAAAAGGCATTTACCTACTTGAAACCACTGAACAATGATTATTGATGAAACTAAACATCTTCAGGGGATGAGTTGTTTCTGCAGGTTTTACTGTCAGGCTAATGATGCTCAACACAAAGTAAAGGCAATCTGTATGAGGATGATAACTGAACTCATTACCTCCACCAAGGATGTTGTGTTTTCACCCCTTTCCAAGTCTTGCTGTTTCTTGGTTGTTAGGTTTGTGTATTTGTCAGCAGGAATACACAAAAAAGTACTGAACAGATTTCCACTGTACTTGGGGGAAGGATGGGATATGAGTCAAGAAAGAACCCATTTAACTTGGGTCTAGATCCAGAAAGTGTGATCCTCCAACCAAGGCCTGTCAGGTCCAGTGCAGACTAAAGTTTGGGATATCTACAAACATTTTTACAGTGCAATTTCCTGTAGAAGGAGAACAAATTGGGCTTAGTTTGGGTTTGGACACAGATGACAGAATGTCTGTCAGGTTCAGCTTGGTTATTGCTCTTTCAGGCTCTGAGGAGTTCGGACAGAAAATTGCAGCCACATGCTGACATAGTGTGGCCTGTTTTTCCAGCAGGGGACTGATATCCTGGTGTATGCTATTCGGTGCAGCTTGATTAGATTTAAGGAGACGGTTGGTATGCACTCTCCTGACCTTCAGCTTTTGTGGGAACAAAAATGAGCATTTGAAACCCTCAGTGGTTCACAACATGATTCTGTACAAAGTTGAACCTCAACAGCTCTTTTGACTCCTTTGACTCAATTTACTGCATCATTCCCATCCTCTCTCTTCATTGATGTAAACTTCCAACCCCCCCGCCCCACACACATCGTACATCCTCGCTCAGCTACCATATAGCACATGCTTGATAAACAGAAGACAGTATCTGACAGCAGAGGTAGCGATGGCTCAACCCTCTTTGAGCTAAATCAATTAGTCAGCCAATTAGCGTATCTCCATAGGGGCCATGCAGTGTCTGCAGGCCTGCTGGGTTCACAAGGTTACGCCCATCTCGACAGACCTGCTGCTACACATTCTGCAGTATCTGCTGGGATTGGGCCTGAACCTGCAATGAGGAATGAATTGGATTTGTTGTTCATGGGGTGTGGTGCCAAGGAGCTGACAGGGCAGGACTGTGATTCGAAGTCAAGCTTTCTTCATCTGACCAAACTTAACATTTGTTTGACGTTATGTGCCTGCTTGTTTTTGTGATCTTTTTTAAATCCCCCCCCCCCCCCCCGGATTTAAGTAACATGAATTAACCTCCTGCCGGGCCGATCCATGCCTGGTTACATTACATCCTCAATTTCAAAGCCAGATGTAGACGCTAATATATGCCTCAGAAACAGTATACAGCCCAATTTAGAAAAGGCCTGTTCTTGATTGAAAATCCTTCCTCTCATCCACTCATTATGAACCTCATTATCCTATTGTGCTGTGAACCAGACCCCGAGGAGATAAGCCTCGGCCTTGACTCGTTTGATGTGTAAACAGATAAGCTATTCAGCCATCTATCAAACATGCTACTGCGCATATGTGTGTGTACGTGTGTGTGTAATATTCACCAGAAACCCATTTCAGTGCAGCAGCTTACAACAACGACAAGTGACTGACTGATCCTCGACCGTCCTCTTACTTAGTATTCTGTATTACAGCACTGCCACTGAGCGCTATAACCAGACCTGCGATTTATCAATCTCCTCTGCACTGATGCAATAAAGTGGGACGCCGTGAGGTGGTCTCAGCGATCAGTATCTCCGGGCGTACGTCCACACATGATGTTTCCTTCGTTCCGGCTACAGCACACGCCAAACAAAGATGATGAGAGAAACATGTTGAAGTTCACTCCAGAGGATAAAGGAGACGGAAAGAGCTCAATTCGACGTGAATAAGAGTGGTGAGTCAGAGATGAAAGCCTGTAGGAGGCCGGCGGGGTCTTGTGAAAGAAGTTGTGAAGATGAATTGTGGGTAATGTTGGATTTAAGGGCGCGACTCACTTCGATTTTGACCCATCATTTTTACCACTGCTAAGGAAGTTGCATTTTCACCCCTGTTTGTTGGTTGGTTGGCTCGTTTGTTTGTTAGCAGGAATATGCATAAAATCGATTATCACAAAACCTGATGATACCTGTTTCGTCTTAGCAGTGAAAATCAGGATGAGGAGCTACATTACAAAATAGGTTGCATGTTTATTAGAAACTGTCATTACGAGTTAAAATTGGAAATGATGCTGGGGATACATGAAAATAGAAATCTTTAGCTAAATGAAATAGACAAGTGTCATCATTCAGGTATGTATTTACATTTGGTACAAACCAATGAGGAGCCTCAACCCTAATCTCCGAGGATTCACCATAATAATCCTTTTTGTATATACATGCATATATTTTCTTTCTGTGTCGTGCCAATGCAATTTCCCCATCCCCTCTTGGGATTATAAGACATCCTCAATTCACAAACACATACATCTTCTTCCAGAACGTTCACAAAACATGCGGAAAAATAAGCAGAACCATAACATATCTATAAATTAACACGATAAAGAGTTTTTTTTTATTTTTTCTCTTCTCCCAGGCTTTCTCCAGAGAACTGGCTAATATATTAGTTTCGTACATAAACAACTCAGCCTATGCACATCATCCATTAAAATCGTTTCCATGCACCATGCAGATAAGAATAAAGGGGGACAGTAGAAATCTAAATAAAACCAGTTCTATAAATCACTGAGACAGCACATCGGACAGATCTGCTTGGTGTCTTCTGAATGAATGTCCAGTTTCCACAATCAAAGGGCTGGGAACACAGATCTTTGCATTTTAGCCACGTTATAAATAACATAATTCTCTGTACCATTTTGCATTTTGATCATTTTTTATGTCATTTCTATATAACATATAAAATAAACTGTAACTGCTCTCCCATTGTATCAACGTGCAGGGCTTTAAATAACATGTCTTGATCCTAGACAACAAACAGGACTGATGCTCGTGGTTTAGGCTTCAGCAGCGGATACTAACATGCAGTGCAGAGATTGACTGCTGTAGGACACCATTACACTAAAGCAAGCTGAGAGAGCTCTGTTGCTGTTTAGCAGCATCATTAGGATTCAGGAGTCGGTTAAAGCAGCGCTGCACGTGTTTGTCTGTGTGGGTATGATCAGTGCTCTGTGCCCTTTCCTGTGCTGTTAAACAATATGTGCAGCTCCTGGATGGAGGGCTGCCGGCAGTCCACTCCGCCCTCGGCCATTTGAATGTCACAGTGCAGGTTTATATTAGAGCAGGGCAGAGCACAGACAAAACGTTTCCTTGTTCAATTAATGGTTCCTGGAACTAAAGCTCAAGATCTTAGATTGTTACAGCTTGTCACCTATAGCAGAGATTAATTATGGACCTTGGTGACAAATCCACAGTGTTCTAGTGACGTATGAGTATATCTATTGAAGCATATATACCTTTTATCTGCCTGTTTTATCTGTTTATTAATGATTGGAACTAAATTGTGACTAAAAGTTCTGTATATATATATAAATGGAAGAACTGACGGATCCCCAAAAGGGAAGCCACTGTGTCTCTTTCACCACCTAGTGGCTGGTAGTAGTATAGGTCGATAATCTTGCCTCCTCAAGGTTAGCGGATGGGACATCGACCAAACTTAAAAGTAAAAATATACTATCACACTGCGTTTTTTCAAGTTTTTTCCAGTAAGCTTTGTCTTTATATACAGTCTACATGTGTAACTCAGTGAGGGAGTGCAATATATTTACCATCAGTGATTGGAACTCATCACCTCAGAAAGCGAACTCTGCATATTGAAGAACACAAAAGGCTCAAACTGGTCAGTCCTGCAGTTTGGTTGATAAGAATCTTCACGTTGACCTGCTCGTGAGACAACACTGTCTCTTGAACAGAGCAGCCTCTTTTCCTGTCACGGCCAATGCACAATAATCCCTCTCAAGGGCCCAGCTGCCAGTCAACACTTCAGCTAATGGATGTGACATGCAAAGTCGTATCAGGAACAAACACGCGTTCAGAATTATTTGTCTTTCACACTTAAAATACGCCAGCAGAATGTGATTTGTTATGTGTGAGGAGGCAATCACTTTTTAATTACTTCTGAAAATATTTTGTTGATTGTTGTCCAGCGGGGTTGTTCTTTACTGTTCCAAATTTACTTCACATATAGCTTGTATAGATATGTGAAATACAAAATATCCCCCAAGAAATTAAGTTGTCAAACCTCATTCCAACAACCCAGTGTTTTTATTTGGATCCCTATTCCTCCCAGTCATTTATTTTAACATGCTTAAAGGAAAATATAATTTATGTAAACCATTTGTCCCAATGCTGATTAAGGCATGATTTATGTTTGCTGTGTGGGTTGTGATACAACAATAAGTGGTTTCAACAGTCAAAACTTCCCATTTCAGCTGCACAGATTCCATTAAATGTGTCACTCAATGCATATTTGCCTCTGAATTACAAAGGGTCAGTATTCATGCTTCTGCTTTTAAATAATACATTATAGCCGTCCTCATCTATAGATGGAGAGCTGGAGGGAGTGTCTTCTGTGGTGATTAACAGTCATTTGAAGTCCTCGTCTCCCACTGGGACATAACACCACATTTCACTTCCTATCTCGTTCAGTGTAGTTGAAAGTGAGTCAGCTTTCCAGCCTTGTGATAGTGTTTCTTTACCTGGAGGCAGCATGGTCAGTTTCTCTTTGTACCTCAGTGATCCAGCTCCCGAGCCCCTCCAACGGTTAATGTGAAGCAAGTTTCATCCGGTTTATATCTCAGAAGTCTGTCGTTGGCCATGTCAGTGAGGAAACAAGTTTAGGTTGCTAGTCATATTTTGTCTTTTTTTAAAAAAAATGAATCCAAGGTCAAGGGCGCGGTGACCCCATGTTCTTGTAAACGTGATATATCAGGAACAGCCATTACAACTGGCACACACATTCACTTGTGTGCAAGGAACATTATAATTGGGAGGTCAAAGGTCAAGGTCACATAAACCTCACCAAACCATTTTTTGCCTCATGAACGAGGTATCTTAAGAGCGCCTCAAGAGAATCCTTTTAAATCACTTGGACTCACAGATTAACTGATATACAATTTTGTTGGTCAAAGGTCATGGGTGACAGTTGCCTAACGAAATGTTTGTGGACTCTTGAACTTAAAGCTCAAATCTACTGTTGCAGATTTTCTTCAAGTTTTCCCCAGTTGTACTCAGAGATGAACTAATTAGATTCCAGGGGTCAAAGGTCACTGGGACCTCATATGAGTCTGGAAAAGAAGTAGGTGGACTGAAAGTGAACAGGCCAGCGGAGGAACACAACCACAGATCACACATTTTAATAAACTACGGCAATCTGACAGAATATTATTGATATAAATGGTCTTAATGGTAAACATGTACACAGCATTTCCCAGTGAAGCATCAGTGTTGTTGATTGTCATGTTGAATGCAAACCAAACTGCTCGTTCGATGAAGTGCCTTTATATTTTGCATTTGCTTGTCTTGGAGATTTCAACCCCAGTCTTACAAGAATTGCAATAAACCAACACACTGGCAGCGGCTGTGTGGGCGTTGAGTCTGTTTGTCAAGTCATGACGCTCCATTTGCAGGTCAGGGTTGAGTTTACAGGTTGTTGGAGTGTATTTACTTCCCCTAATGTGTAGGTGGTTTGTTTGTTTGTGTGTGTGTGTGTTTGCAGAATATGGGGGAGGGGATGACGGTGAAGCTGCAAGTAACTAATCTTCCTTCCTATTTTTCTCTCTCATGTTGTGGCTCCCAGGGCGAAGCTGCTGCCGAGGAAGCTGCGTGAAAGTTGGACACAGTCGTCTTTTCTGTGCGGACACTACAGCTGAGAGTTTACGGGAAAGACGACGCCGGGACGCGGAGACGCCAACACACAAGCATTTAAAGACGGGGAACCACTGGGGGGAGAAAAACAATCTGCTGATCATCGCATTTTAGTGAAAGTTTCTGTATACCTGCCAAAACCACATGGATCCCCAACACTTATCTACACACAGACTGGATAACAAAAAAATGTGCTCGTCTGGTTTTGATGGTGATCGTGTTTTTGCACAGTTCTGGCTTCCCAGTATCATCGAAGACGCGAGGCGCGGCCAAGTTTCAATGCAAACCTCAATTTAGAAGGCTCCCACGCAGACTTCGGGATAGATAAGAGCAACAACAAGCAAACCTGTGTATCTGCCGTCATCATCTTCCTACATGCAGCTGCCTGCTTGGCTTTATTGAAGAGGAGGAGCCCATTAAAGCATTTGAGAGATAGCGGGGTTTGGTCTGAAGGTGTTGTTGGCGGCTGGCTGCTGGTTGGAGATGCGATAAGAGCGCTGGGAAGAGAGGAATGAAGTGACTGTCTGACGGGAGCTGAATATAAATTAGGACTCATCTCTCCTGCAGCTCGGCCAGCGAGGCGAGAGAGAGGAGCGAAAGGGACAAATTGGTAGGTTTCGGTTGTGTGAGCATTATTGTAAACTGTCGCTAAAGGTTGGTGTGACTTCACATTACAATGCACAAGATGGAAATTTAGGAGCAATGTTGTGTTAACTACTTAAAAGAGGATAAAAGAGAACTTTCTAAAGCCGAAACTAGCAGTGCCACTACGGACTACCTCAGCGCCATGTCTGAACTGATCTGTGCGCAATTTCAGATAATACGTATGAGGCTTTACCAAACCTTCTAGAAACAAGGTTTTAACAGGAGCATAGGTGAGATGGAGCTGGATAACAGCTCCCTGGACTACTTCACCAGCAACTTCACAGAGATCCCCAACGCCACCAGCACTCCGCCCTGGAGCGAGGCCACGCTGCTCGGCCTGCAGGTCTCCCTCTCTGCGCTGCTCGCTCTCGTCACCTTGGCCACCGTGCTTTCGAACGCCTTCGTCATCGCCACCATCTTCCTGACAAGGAAGCTCCACACGCCCGCCAACTTCCTGATCGGCTCCCTGGCCGTCACCGACATGCTGGTGTCTATTCTAGTCATGCCGATCAGCATCGTCTACACTGTGAGCAAGACGTGGTCGCTGGGGCAGATTGTGTGTGACATCTGGCTGTCGTCCGACATCACCTTCTGCACGGCCTCCATTTTGCACTTGTGTGTGATCGCGCTTGATCGCTACTGGGCCATCACGGACGCTCTGGAGTACACGAAACGTCGAACCATGCGGCGGGCGGCCGTCATGGTCGGGGTGGTGTGGGTGATCTCCATATCAATTTCCATGCCTCCACTTTTCTGGCGGCAGTCCAAAGCCCACGAGGAGCTGACGGAGTGCATGGTGAATACAGATCAGATCTCCTATACCCTATACTCCACCTTTGGAGCCTTCTACGTTCCCACAGTGCTTCTCATCATACTGTACGGACGGATCTATGTTGCCGCCCGCTCCCGCATCTTCAAAACGCCATCGTCCTCTGGGAAGCGCTTCACCACAGCGCAGCTCATCCAGACCTCTGCAGGCTCCTCTCTCTGTTCTCTTAATTCGGCCTCCAACCAGGACTCACACCTACACTCCGACAGCGCGGGAGGGGGCGGAGGAGGAGGAGGAGGGTCGCCTCTGTTCATGAACATGGTGAAAGTGAAGCTGGCAGACAGCGTGGTGGAGAGGAAGCGTCTGTGCGCGGCGCGGGAGAGGAAAGCAACCAAAACTCTGGGCATCATCCTGGGAGCGTTCATCGTCTGCTGGCTGCCGTTCTTCATCGGCACACTGGTCACGGCCATATGTAAAGACTGCTGGTTCGACCCTGTGCTTTTTGATATATTCACCTGGCTCGGATACCTGAACTCCCTCATCAACCCTGTGATCTACACCGTCTTCAACGACGAGTTCAAACAGGCTTTTCAAAAACTCATGAAATTCAGACGGTGCTCCTGAAAAACCTTTACAACGGATTTAAACTGACTTCTCAAGGAAAACAGGGACACAAAGACAAATAAGATCATGGATAATGATAATAATGAAAGTACTGTGCACCTAAATGTCCCATCATGTGAACACATTCTACGTGTAAGATGTTCTTTATTTTGTAGAAACAGCTCCATGCCATAGCTCTTAACAGTATATCCATCATATAGACTTATGCATGCATGCTTAAATAGATATAAATCTTTATTCCCGAGGATTATGGGACTCTCCTTCAAGAGATAAAAGAAGGAGATTTAAAGTTTATTTCGTGTCACAGGCACGATGCTGAGATTTCTTGAACTAAAGCATAGATTTAAAACAACTAAAGACGAATGATGTAAGTGTATGTAAAGAGTGAACTCAGAGGGACTGGATTTAATCCAGCGGAAATGAAAAGCCATGAGATCTATATGTATGTTGTCTTAATCTCTGTGTGTGTACGATGCTGCTCCCATAAAATGTTCCTGTGGTACAGTAAAGACCGTGAACTCAAACCTCCAGAGATTCAGTCAAAATATCTTTATATGTGCAATTATATTAAGTGGTGTGTGTGTGTGCATATGTGTGTGTGTGTGTGTCACGGTACTAACTTTACTGTAATATATGCGTGTTTGGGGAAATGAGGATTGTCGAGTGTTTGATATTTCTGTGGGCTCTCATCATTACAGACTGAAATACAGCATTTCCACTCTGCCTCTGAATATTCACCAAACGCCAGGTGTCACAGCAACAAAAATAGATTCTACAAAATGATGATGATCCCGAAAACAAAAAGGAAGGGAGGTGACGATCAGAGCACTGAGAGATTTGATATCTTGATGAAGATGTTTGTTTTACCACGTGAATGATTGGCTGATGCGGCAAACTCATCAGCTAATAACTAACTGATGAAACAGTTTTAAAAAATGCACCAACCTCTAAGTGGGATGGAAGTCTACCCCCCCCCCCCCCCCCCCACGAGGCCAACAGTCACCTTGAAGTCAATCAAGCTGCACCAAATGGCAAAGAGACTTCAGTCACCTTAACAGGTCTGATGCCTTTTTCAAGGTTCATGAAATGTTCCCTGTGAAATTAGTGAAAATGTTGTTGTTTTAAAATTAAAAGCTAACAACCAATGTTCAAGAAAGTGAAAAACATTCCTGGATCTGAATCAAAACGTTCCATGGTAACCTATACAGTAGTTTCTGTGTAATCACAAACACACAACACAACAAACAATACAATACAGTAGATAGAGGCATCAGTTTAAAGGGACTGTTCCAATACATGCACAGAACTCTGGACATTTTCCCGAAATTTTCTGGAGCAGCTTTATGTGAGAATGCAAGTGTTCGAGTCAGTTGCTCCAGACATTTTCCCGGGACTTTTCCTGCCAGACCCCCGGTAAACTATCTGCAGAATATCCTTGTGAGCCCTCGGTGAGAATATGGCAGTAAAAGGTCACAAAGAGTGAGGGTTGATGACGTTGAATGGATGCAAAACTGACAAAAAACACAAAAGACCACAAATATGTCAGGAGGAAAAAGAGGTGCTGTATACCACTCCGAGAAGGATGTCAACTTGCTGACAGCAAGATTCGTGAGCTGTGGCGATACGGGCCGGCTTGGATGTGCTTTAAACAAAAACATGTGATTTCCACAGTGGGAGAATATGCTTTGTTCCGCCTCCTGTATGCTCCACAGCAGGCACCACGCCTCACCTGAAGGTTTCTGTTTTTCTCACATTTTCCCCACATCTGAACCAGACAATCTCCTGCAGCGTTCTTTATATTAGAAGATAAACCTTATTTTATGGAGATTTTCAAAAGTTCACGTCTGAGAACAGCTATATAGTTTCTCAGCTGTCGCATTTACATGATAAAAGAAGCTGCTCACAGCAGGTTTGGAATCCGTTCGGTCAACAGATGTAAATTAGAACCGAGTCAACCATCTCCGCCTGTGGAGCAGCAACACAGTGTGACCTTATGGACCTCCATCTATTTCTACCATCGATTCTTTATGCCCCTCAGAGAAGCTGCTGGATACACATGTGCTCCACACGTACTGTCTGAAATCGATGGAGCTGGGCCGCCTGCTGGGGCGGGAAATGTTGGAGTTATCACAGATATCAGACCTCCCAGCGAGGTGGGATCTTTGTTGAAATCCGAGTTCTGTGACCTTTCTTTCTGAGGTCTGCTTTGACTCTCACGTCGGCTGGGATTAGCCCAAGCACCACGTTTAGTCTTTTTATTACTTACAATAAATTGGAGTAATATTATTGATTTAAGATTCAGTAGTCTCAGAGAATCAAATCAGCCGGTAAGGTTAAGGTTCCTTTATTGTCTCCCGTGGGAGGAAGTTGTTTTGAATTTCTGGTGCTGCTGCATCAAACAAGACATCGAGTTAAACAACGAAGCAGTTTAGTTCGAGAACATTGACACTGTTAAGGAATTTCCTAGATTTTGAAGGCGTACTTGTCAAAGACACACACACACCTCAATTCATAAATCACAGGCTTAGAGGCCATTAGTGGAGCCTGCAGTTATTAAGGAGCCCCCCCCCCCCCCCCCCCCACCCGCTGTTATATCTGCTGTTCCTGTTGAGCTGCCCATTAATAAGTTTAACTGACAGCGGTATGAATGAACGTTCATTAATACATACTCAGAATACAACACATGAGAGGGGCCCTGCTGTTTGAACCAGATTTTGAATTTGAGCTCTCCACTCTAGATACCATAACGTAGCATGCTGGTGACCTGTCCACGGTGTTTACTCACCGGATGTGAGCTGTGATTGGCTCAAGCTCCCCCTGCACGAGGCAGTATAGATAATAGATGGAAACCAGCTGAAACTTTACATAAGCTCATGCAGGGCCCATTCGAACTGTGCACGTCTGTGGAGGTTGATAGTTTGACCTGGGTTCTGAAAGCTTGCAGCTTTTCTTGAAAGCATCAACGAAACACTTTACAACCAACGCTGCTCTTCTTTTGGTCCTGAGTCACCTTCTCTGCACCGTTAGACCGTGTAGAAAGTGCTTTCGCAGCTGGGTAATGACTTTCTTAAAACCCTGACATGTTTAACCAGATGCAGCACTGCACTCGTAGATGTAGAGCACGCAGAGCGATGTTTGAATTTTCTTTGAGAACCTCTTTTTCTGAGAAACTTCATAGTCGAACTTAAAAAGTTTGAATCACATTCAGAAGTACTTTATTGATCCCAGGGGGAAGTGTGAAGTGGATGGGATGAGCGGTCGTCCAAAGAGCGGAAACACAGACAGACAGAGACTAAGCCTATCCCGTAACCCTGTTAAGTTTATCACACTATGAGTGCAAAATGCTCATTGAATGTGCTCTCAGAGTTTAAAGGTGGGTGTTAGACAAATAAAACCGAATTATTCAGAATACAGCATTAAAGATACCACAATTAGCTCAACAGCTATTGATTTTTGCCTGTGGGAATAGCTGGGGCGCAGAGATGTGTCTCAATTATTCAGAGAAACGAGACCAGCCTGAAATCAATTACAAAAGAGGAGCTTTTTCAGTAAAAGCCGTGCTATCGTTACATCTGGGGGTTAAATCAGGTTTCACGTTAAATAAAGGTTAAAACGCCCAAAATGTTTGACGCTTAAAAAACGAACGGGAGCCAAAAGTAGTCCTGTCACTCCAAATTTTCGCGGGTAAGAGACGGCTTCAGATAATGCTACGCCGTCTTGAGCAGTGGAACCGAAAGGTCAGGGCGCACTTAACCTCGCGGGACGGCGACTGTCACTTCTTGACTCGTGTGAGGAGTAAAAGCCAAACGGGACCACGGGGGATAACAGACGGGGGAGGAGATGTGAACGGAAAGAGAGCGACAGACCAGCAAACAAACACAATTAGTCAACTGATCAGACAGGGGGATGCAAGTCAGGTCAAGGGCTAATGAGGTGCCACTTACACAAAAACCTTAGAATATTTAGCCTCATGAGAGTAAATGATTAATAGGATCTACTCCATATCCGCTGCTTTTAGGTGATACAGACAGTGGAGCTAAGTAAAAAGTAGATGATACCAATCTACTTAATTTGACTGAATGTATATGAAAAACAAAGCAGCCTCATCAAAAAACTGCAGTGTTTAATTGCCGTGGATCGTCGGAGCCTCCGCTGCTTCGCTTGACTGACAAACAGCTGCCCTCATATCCGTTGTTTTGGTTGTGTCAGTGTGAGCCAGTAGTCAGCCGACTTCCTCACCTCCTGTCTATCATTTTCAATGTATGTATGTATGTATGGTGTTGAAGCCAAAATCACTCATCATATTAATTATCATATGGTTCATAGTTGGGATTATCACTTCAGCACAGCTCACCAGTTTTCTCCGATTTGCTCTAACAACTGAAACAATTACAAATGTTTCCGATAAGGCGAAATAGAAATGATGACAAGTGAAAGACAGGGACCATTACAGTGAGGTACATAGGACAATAGTAACTAAGAATAGCACACATACTTTCCCCAATGTCCAACAGTCCTTTTATCAAACCACAGATACATTCACTATAACCAGCTAGAATTTCCATGGGAATCCATCAGGGCACTTAACTTAAATCGACTAGTATCGACATCATGTTGGAGGAAGAGTAAAAGACGGAGATTGTCAAAATCAGTAGCCTTTATACTTACTATCAACTTTCATGGCAACCACAGCGTAAATAAAGTTTGAGGATGCGTTTCCACTTCATCTCGTTGCATAAAAATAAAGCTAAGAGGTCCCGGATACAGCCGCCACAATCTTGTGACTTTGGAGTCAATCATGATGTTTCTGTCACACCGCGGTGAGGTTTGTCTTGTCTTGGGTTTTTTGTCTCGTAACTTCCTGTTTTATTTTGAAATCCTAACTCTCCTCTCGTTTCAGGTCACTTGCCCTTCCTCATGTGTCACTGATCCCGGATTGTTTCCACCTGTTCCCTTCACCCTCATGTGCTTATAGTCTGCGTCTCCCCTTTGTCTTGTGCCAAGGTGTTTCGTCCTTGTCCGTGCACCTAAGCCTTTTTCCACAGTTCTCCTTGAGAGTGATTTTTCGTTTGTTAAAGTTTTCTACTTTAGCTTTGTTTTGTGTTGTTTGTAATCTGTTCTTCTTCCTCCCTTTTGGAGTGATTTATGTTTAGAGAGTTTTAGTTAGTTTGATGAGCCTCCTGTTTAGGTGAGCCTTTTTCTTTTGTCCCGTTTCATAGTGGTTTGGTTTTCCTCCTTCGGGAGCGCTTTTGATTTTTTGCTCTAGCCTTTTGTTTGTCATCCTTCGGGAGTGATTTATGTTTTATACCTCTTTCCTTGTCTAGCGAGTGTTTTGAATTTATTAGGGAGTTTTTCTATGCCTGAGTTATTCTTTCAGGTCATAGATATATTAAGTGAGGTTTTCATAGCCCAATTGTTTGTCACTCTTCATAGAGGATCGGAATTCAATAAAGTGTGCTGGTACGTGTAATCCTCTGCATCTGAGTCCTCAATTCAGTCCAGGCCTGACAGTTTCACCCTGCATCAAATAACTAATTAAAACCAAACTTGAAAATAAACAAACCTGATGTACTTAAAAGTGACAGAAACCATCTATGAGAGAAAGTCATTTGACGTGTGCTTTAACTTTTTATTCTCGGCAATATCCCAGCGGAGGAGGTATGGTTTAAGACCTATACTGCAGCCAACCACCGGCGGCTGATCAAGATGATTCTTCATGTCATGTCTTCTATGTTTTAGATATTTTAGCCTGGACCAAAGTGGTATGAGAGACCTTTACATCATGGTTCAGGTTTGCCCCTACAGCATGGCAAAAAAAAAAAAGAGGCCAAGTTGAGGTGTCACATTTTTACTTCAGAGATTTGCTTTCAGAATGCATCTTTAACCTGAATATTAATGTCCTCTAAGAGATCTGACCATCGAGTGTTTCCCTCCAACTTTCGCGTGTGAGAATAGAGTTGCAGTATAGGTCAGAAAGAAAGGGTACAGTACATCATATATGCATTGGTCTCACCATGAGATAGAGTGATGCTCGCCACCGCCTCACATTGTGATTAACAGGCGCATATGCAGTCCGACAAGCCTGCCTCCACCTACACAAATACACAACCACTTAGGATGCACGGTCCAAATATGCATATTCAATGTGATCCTCTGCTTCCCATGTATCCACACTCGCACACCTCACACAGAGACACCGCCGCTAACATACATGATCGCAAACACTGGTGATGAATGATTCAAGAGGCTCGATGAATATTTTACATTTCATGTCTTGTGCCGCACAGTCAATTCAAATCCCTCCTTATGAACTGTTCAGGCACAAAGGAAACGGTGGTAACTCAAAGGGAAAGGTGCTGGCTCCAATTAGATTGCACTGAAATTAATTATATTGATTCAACTCTGACACTTCTGCAAAAGATAAAGTCTGCTTTAATACAGAAATGAAAGAAATGCTGAAGATGTTGATTAGCGAGAGATGCTGAAGAATAAAAATAAAACCACCCACGCAGCAAGAAGTGAAATAATCAATCACCGGTGGATCAAATGCATCTCTAGGAAAAATAATTGTGATCAGAGATTCAAAACAAGCCAAAAGCAAGATCATTATCTTTCGTGTAGAACTATTCAGAATACAAATGAATATCTAATGCTGCAGGTTTGTTTCTAAGATCACTTTGTTCCTTTCTCTGTTCTCCGTTTTATGTATCAACACAGCCAGCAGTTTTTTCAACACACACCAAGAATTCATGTTTTATGCATGAACCAAAGCAGCATGAGTCCATAAAAACATTTGTTTAAAACATGTATGAGCCTATGACACATTCTTTTTTTGCCACTGTGTCATGGTTGATCTCAACAGCTACCGCGACCACAAGGTCATCGCCTCTGTTCGTTTCACCGAGTCGCCAGCTGTGAAACTTATAGCGCTGACGGAAACTTCGATTTTTGAGCGGATGATAGGGCAGGGTTTTGAAAGAGAGTTAAAAAATTGGGTTTCACAGGGAAAACCGCTGAATGCAGTGAAGGTTAACCAAGCAGGAAAATGGACTCAGAGGCAGCAGGAGCTGCGTGGTGGTTCGACAGAAGGATTAAAACATGATAAATAGCTGTAGGGGCGGAATATGTAGCTGAGAACCATTCTTACAAACCCTGCTATTGGAAATCCAAATAATAAATCATACTAGTACAATATTAGAATAGAATTTAGTGATATTTACATATAGAGTTCTAGTGGTATGAGAGCCAAAGTATTAATAACATGTTAATAGTACAGCTGTCAATTATAAAGAAGAGATTTTATTATCAGCAGGTGATGTTATATTGTTGGTGAAACTAAGAAACTACAGCTCATAGCCCCACCTTGGACCTTGTACTGCCTTGTCTACGTAGAGCCAACCCATAATGACGTTGGTACATCTTGATATTTATAGATATTGTTAAATATATACAACACATTTGAAAAGGTTAACATCCTCAAATAAAAGAGGGGTGATTTTCTGCCACCAGCGACTGCTTATGAGTGGGAATCTGGAAAGCTGCACTCATTTTTACAGCTGCTGAAACTAAAATCCTAAACAACCACCTTCTACCATTCTGAGACGTCCTCCATCCTCCCCTGACTTCTCCTAACCTCCATGACCTGAGACGTGGCTGCTTCAGCCTCGGTTGTCTCACACACGCACCATTTGCAAAAGATATGTCACACGAAGCAGAACCAGAAGTAACCATATTTGGAGGAGCAGTGGGTGGAGCCTGACTGAGGTGACTGCATGTCCAACTACTGCGACCTGCGACCTTCTCCTGGACCCCATTGAATGGTAGAATCTTATAATCACACAGTATCCACTCCCCCTACCATGCTATTAACGTTTATTTGACCTTAAATGGAAAATTTAATTTGCCAAACGAAAGCTATGCAGTATTAAAGAAGACTCGAAGCTAACGATTCAAACAAACTCTTCTACTGCAGCATAATTCAAATGAGGCACAGTCATTTTCTCATAGACTTCAATAAAATAATTTGACCAATCAAGAGCATACAGATTTCAGGCTCTGTATTGACTTTACTTACCAGACCCGTAGTCATACGTCCATTTTTTTTAGACAGTCAATATAATCAACACAACTGAGCTGCGTAAATCTGCTTTCAAGTTAGAGCCTTGAAGTTACAAAATCAGGCTCTGATATTCTCCTCTCTGGACAACAGTGAGGTGCTTGATGAAAAAAGGTTGGGATATTAAAGGTGATGAAAGGTCTCCGTAACATTCTGGTCACTGAGGCTTCGCCAATTAGCAAACACATGGCAGGTAAAGCCTTTCATCGAGGAAATGGACAGTCACTATGGAGGAGCAGATTAAGAGTAATGTCAGCTACCATAACAAGAAGTCCTGAGACTGACACTGAAAGTGTCGTCTGCATACAGCACACGAGCATGTGTACGTGCACGGGCCTGAGAACATGAGCTGCGGGCACAATTCACAGAGACAGACACACGAAGACAGATTGTTGCACAAACATAAGCAAAAAACGGTGTTGGCTGCCATAACAATCGCACAGTGACAGTGTGTACTGCTGAGGAGCTGCCACGGGGAAGATGTTAGGCTTTAAGGTGAGAGGAGAGAACGACACACACACACAGTTGTCTCTCTGTAGTTGTGAGGACACACAGTGACATAATGTATTCCCTAGGCCCTTACCCTAACTTTTACCATCACAACCAAATGCTAATCCTAACCCTAAAGTTTGAATTTATAAACAACCCATTGAATTTGTAAGGATCCAGCCAAAATATCCTTATAATGATGGTATTGAACTAAATTTGCCCCTCGTAACTATAGAAAGAAAAGTACACACACAAACACACACACAGCCAAGAGATTGTCTGTTCCAGTCAGATCTCTACTTTGGAGCAGCTGAACCAGAGTTGAACCCAAATGGAATGAGGCATGGCAATCATCTTTATTTAATGAAATTTCCCTTGATCAAATTATTTAAAGCAGAAAATAAAAATAAAAATAAATCTGGCGATCCAGATTCGGGAAACCAAACAAATTAAAAAAATCATCCAATTCCTTTATTTTTTTATTTATTATTCATGAATCCATCTGTTTTGATTCTTCTTTGACTGCAGAGAATGAAAATATGATTTTAATTAATGTATCAATTTATATGTAAATTGACAATATGTAAATGTTCTGTTATTTCAATAACATTTTGCACTTGCAGAAAGGATGAGCACTTATTATAATTATAATAACAATAATGTTGTTATTATTATTATGATGTCACATTAAAGCACTGCTGGATAGGTGAAGATGTCTGCCCCATGATCCGAATGTCGTAACAGCAAGAAACAATTCTGTAATATGGAGAAAATATTAAATTTATCATTCAGAGGTAGTTAATTCATAGTCAGTTAAAGTTTTACAAAATTAATGTCTGAACACAATCTTGATATGAAGGATTTTTATGTAAAAAAATTCAGAAACTGGAAAAGACACAATTCCGATGAATGGCCCTTTAAAATGAATGATATGTTAATAATAATACATAATAAAAATATGAATTATGTCAAACACGCTCCACAATTATAATAGGTTTTCTTTTCTTGTGGCTCCTTCGTTTTTCGGCTTTTATTCAAGTACAATGGGACGTGAGCCATCATTGTTGGGCTGCGTCTGCATCTGCACTGCTGAGTGGACAACTCCACCACGGCCGATCCTCCCACGCCGTCCAGTGACAGCTCCAATAAATACTTCATAGCTCCTGTTCCTTCAGCGAGTGTTTTCCACGGATAAAGAGCAAACTTCTCATTTCTCAGACCTTCACTGCAGCAGTTTTTCTCTTAAATAGAAATTCACCGCACTCACTCAGAGAGTATTTTGCCCTTTTACGACACACACTATATTTCAGCTTTGAACCAATTTGCTCTCAAGAAAGTAATGAGTCAATCCATCGAATAGATATTTCACAGGATAAAATCTGGATTAATGATGGCGTGTTATAATTAAGCCTCCGTCTACCAGGACATACATGAACACGTCTGTACAGCATATCATCACAAACATCAAATACTTCTCCAGATGTGTCAGTATGGATCAAGTCGTTTTAGTAAGGGAGGTTGAGCAGGTCGTCCACTAACCAGAAGGTCGGTGGTTTGATCCCCAGCTCCTCCAGTCACCAACATATTGAAGCTCTAATTGCCCCTGATGCATGAAAATGTAAGAAAAATGTAAAGCGCTGTATGAATTTATGCTTGATGTGAACTTAGAGCTGGAAAAGCATTATATAAATACACTACATTTACCCTCTCTAGAGGCTGAATGCTGCGGCGGCTAAAATGTACTTATTCACTGGAATACACAGGGTACACAAGCTACGCAGACATTTTGAATTATTGCAGTGAACATAACAATACATCTGTTCTTTCTCCACCAATATCAGCTTCCACAAACAACAACGGCAGCAGTGTTCTGAACAATCCTGAAAATCTGGTCATCCCTTCCAGCCAAGTAACGTGCACTCACACAACCGCACACGCACGCATGCACACACACACATAGAAAACAGAAAACTCACATAAAAGACACCATCACAACATTGCTCTGACCTGGAGGGGAACAGAAATCTGCCAAACAATAGAAAAATATAATTTCATCAGACTCCACTTTGTAATATTCTGCCTTATATAACCACAGGGTGAGATTACAAATCAAAGTAATTTTCCCCACCTGCTTTAGTTTTTGACTCTGAAGTAAAAGGGATTCATTAGTGTGTTATGGTAAAATAAAAAATCGTTTTTTTGTGCGTTTTTGAAAAAACCATTGAGTTCAAAACAATTTATTGGAGTGAAAATGTTTAAAACATGTATTAACAAAACCAGGACATCCAAACGGTTATGTTGTGATTTTATGACCCACTCAAAAAACATTTTGTTATAGATATAAATGCGTTGGGGAAATTATTAATTTGACTTGATCCTTAAAACAGCCAAATATGCAGCCTCATCCCTCCAATCACTCTGAGGTCCTGATTTTGAAATTTAAATGTGTTCTTCTTCAGGGGGATTTTGAACTTCACGTCTTGTGACGCAGCCTCATGTTTCTGTCTCTGTGGCACTCGAGTACATTTATAGGTCAAGTTGGATGGTATCTGATTTGACTCAAGAGCACAGCCTTTTACCAATGTGGAGAAGCCGGCCTTTCTGTCAAACCTCTGTCTCGGTCTCCAGCCGCCTGTACTCTCCAGATTAGCCCGGGCAGCCGGCTCAATTTCTGACCCGGGTGGCTCACCAGCAGAGAGATACTGAGCCGAGCCGCACAGGGAATGCTGACGATGGAGCGGAGAAGAGATAGGATGAAGAAATGTGAATAGGACGGAGCGAGAGAAAAGACAGAGATAGTCAGAGGCGCGGAAGAGGGGAGAGAGAACAACCACAGGCTGACAGAAGGACAGTGCTATTTTATTTTATCAGATGTACATTTTACAGCTGGACTTAATCTCAAAATGTGGGGATGAAAGTAGAAACACTGCATAACTTTCCTACAATCCTGTGTCAAAATCCATTCATACGATTTACAGCTTTTCCTTCTCACGAATCATATTACAGGTAAAACATAAGACTCTCGCTTGCAAAACTTTAGTTTTCTTCCTTGCAGTCTCAATGTTGACTCAAGTGACAAACGCCTTTATACAACTTTTTTTCACATATAAAGTAGTACTCCCCAACACTTGTAAACAGACTTTGACATCTACAAACTGTTGAGGCTTCCGTACGCTTCAAAGAAAGATCTTGTCAGATGGTTTAACAACGATGGAAAAAAGAAACCCCCACAATAAATCTCAATTAAGCTGTAATATTTGCGCCACGTATTCATGTACATTTTGGAACAGTATCTGTCTGGGTCGATTCTGGGTCCTTTGAACTTCTGACAGTTTTATTTAGGGAACTTGGCTCCATTTCCTCTGTTTGATTTAAAGTCCAGATGTTCCACATTAGCCAGCGTTTCATCCCACTCATGTAAAAACATATTATTTCAGTCCATAAATGAGCAACAACAGGAATATATGAGCCACTTAAGCCTTGAGTTGTCTGTGAGGTGTAAACCAATCAATCAAATCCACTGTTGGTAAAAAAAAACAAATACAAAGACAAAGCAATGAAGCTTCTAACATCACTTTATAATTTGTAATTTACATATATATATATATATATTGTATCAAAAAGATTTAGATAATGGATGGAGGGTTGGATGGAGTGTTGGATGGATGGGGGGTGGATGTATGGAGGGATGAAGGGTTGGATGGATGGATGGATGGAGGGTTGGATTGATGGAGGGTTGGATGGATGGAGGGATGAAGGGTTGGAGGGATGGAGGGTTTGATGGATTGTACTGTATAAAAGTGAATCTAAATTGAAATCTACTCTGCTTTGTTTGCAGCTAAATCCGATTAGAGCCTCTTTGAGTCTTCAGTCCTTCTCTTCCCTCCTTCTCTAGCTCTCCCTCCCTTTACTCCTCCCTCTAATGCACTGACAGCTGCAGCTGTGATAAGCCTTTTCATTTCTCTTTCCTACATTTCATGACGGATAAAGGGAGGTAAAGACCAAAAAAAAGAGAAGAAGAATGTCTTACCACCACACAGAGGGGTTCAGTCTCATTGTTGACATGTCCCCCACAGTGTAAGAAGAGCCTGCAGACTTCATAGCTCCTTGTAAGAGCGATTTCTCCTCTCGCTGCTGCAGCAGAAGAGAAATCACCAGTTTCTTTCATCACAGACAAAGACGGACAAACCGGTGTGAGAGCAACCATCAGAGTGACGTGGCGGCTGTAGATACTGTCCGGACTGTCAGTCCGTTCCAGCTGAGAGAGCCAATCACAGACACATGACGGCAGGACCTGTTTGAGGTATAGCTAACTTAACGAGAGGTCTTACCCTGACCTGGTTTACAATGCACTGCAGTCACTCGGCCTTGCAGAGGGATGATGTGTTTGAGAGAATGTTTGTGGGTGCATGTGTTGATCAGTGTGCGTCCGTGCAGGCTTGTGTGGGTGTGGACAAGCACAAGTCATTTTCTCTATCTTTTGCACAGCTAATCTTAAAGCTATATTAATACATTTTAAATTTAAAATACCAACAAATTACTTTAACAGGATTATGTTATTTTTTGTTTAATGATAATAATGTGCTTACGTGCTCAACGCTTGGTGCCAGCAACAAGAGAAGTACACAAGACAGAAAATCCACTTCCAGATAAACACACCCCAGGTTAGCCAGCTGGCTCTGCCTCCTTTTTCTTATTAGGGCACGGTCACGTATATGCGACTGCAAAGCAGATATCGTGGGTCAAAGTTCACCGAAGTTGAACTCCATGCAAAGCCACTCTGCGATTTGTCTCGGCACGGGAAGCAAATGTTTTATTTGTGTCCTGACGCTCACGTCCTTAACATGACTTAATTGAATCTGGTCATTGCGGCAATAGCCAATCAAATCGCATTAATGCCAAAAAGGGAGGCAAAAGCAGCTGGCTAACCTTGTGTGTGTCCATCTTCTCTTTAGCACTCTGATGAAAGCTAGCATGGTAACTTAGTATGCAAGGCAGCGATGTTGCCACTGCCAAGCATTAGACTGCGGTCGTTGTTGTTATGACGATTCACCAGCACTTATTTCATTGATTTACTAATTACTCTCCGAAAGCAAATAAGTTTTCTACAAATGTCTAATAATTGCTATTAAAAGCATGGCAAAGTTTGCTACTGTAGTATTTTTAATTTCAGTATAACCTCAGGTTGATTTTACTGATCACAAAACTCCAACAAAATGTCTGTGTAGACGTAAAATCTTGACTATTGGCCTTATTCTGAATAAGACATTACCACGACCATGATGTTTGCATGAGTTGCTCATAGAATACATCATTCATATTCCGATTCAGATGTTACAGAGCACAGCCTGATTCTGACTTATGGCATTACGTAAAAAACAAAAATAAAATGAAATAGTTTCATGTACGATGCTGCCGTGAACAGTTTGGGGTGTACTCTTTCGAATTTTGCAAAAACAACTCCTTTTTTGGAGTTAATATGGGTTAATATTGAAATATTGATGTTCATGTAAACATTTCTATTGTGTGGTAAAGATTTAAAATGTAAGTGTGTGTGTGTGTGAGAGAGAAAGAGAGTGCATTTCCCTTGTCTCACATGTATTTATTTAAAGCCTGTTTGTGTTTCTGTGCATGCATATGTATGTGTCACAGATGGGGAAGACATGTGCATGCTGACAGTTCCTTTTAATGTTTCATAACCCGCTGACTGATAACGTGGCTCTGAGCTCTACAGGCTCATTTCAATACGGTAATCCCTGACGTGCCTTTGTCTCGAGACCTTAGAGGCAAAAAGGAGAGAAATACCTGCAGTTAAATCATATTGTCAGCTCAGCTCAGGGCTCGAGGAGAAGAGGCAGACGTCTCTGGTTCCCTCACAGAGACTTAACTGGGCAAACGTGATTCCATATTTCAGTTTTCGAGCCAGTATTTTACTGATTCACAGCTTGTTGTGTTTTAAAATGTGGAGTATCTATGTGTGTTTCCTGAGAAGCAGATAAGACAACCTGAGGGCTGTTCTTTGAAAGACAGTCCCTTCTTACCCACAACAGATACAGACTCTGTGAGAGATGTTGTTTCTGATGAGAGAGGCTAAGTTGAAAACTGATGATCAGGATGTTTATGGTTCTCACATTATTGTTTCTATGTGGACTTTTATTATTATAGAAAATGACTTGGCAAATTCATCAAAATAAAGTGCAATGTGTTGTTCAGGCATAACCACAGCACCGTGTAGCCCACACACCCTGTGAATGGTCAGTGAGTCTCTCAAACTTTTCCTGCTGTTCAAATAAATGATGAGGTGGGGCGCCGAGGGGAATCTATACAATCGGATTCTGAAAAAGACCTGCAGCAGCTCCAGGCAGCCAGAGGAGAGAAGAGGGTAGCGAGTCTGCAGAAAGGTTTGTGTACCTCTGTGTCAGAGCCGAATGTTCTGAATGAACGTCTGGATCAGAGTTGACCATAATGACGTGCGATGGATTTACTTCACCTGTGAGGGTCTTACCTTTATATCCTCTCAACTTATTGCACTTATAGGGATGATAATTTATCAGTACTGCAATCTATTGTGTGTTAGTAACGTCATCAACAAGCCCATCTGATCGCCTTGAATTTTCCAGATTTTTACATTCTGGAAAATGTGTGGGGTTCAGTCTGAAAGCAGCCAACACCAATCGATCATGACCTTTCCATGCTGTGCCCCACCTTTTGTCCAATGTCAGCTGGGATTGGCTCCACCTGCCCTGCGACCCTCAAAGAATAGACACTATAGATAACGGATATAGCACAAGGAAAAGAGCCCAGGGAAGATGAGTCCGGGGAGCGACTCCAACTCTCCAGGGAAAAGCTAAAGAGGCTGAAGCTAGTAGAAGAACACAAAGTGAGATCCAGAAGAGTTGGCACAAAACAACAAGATGACGTCAAGAAGTAGATAAGGGCGAAGGGACGTAAAAGGTCACCTTGAAGAAACTGGAAAGTTGAATCCCTCAGGAAGATGCTCCAGAAGCTGGTGGTACACGATGTTCTGCTTCCACACCCATTAAACAGCCATCTGCTGAGGCAAGGTGAGGGCTCCAGCATCTGTGTGCAGAGTGAGAGCACTCCATCACCGCCAAGCACAAGCATGTGCACATCAACTGTTACTAAAGTGCATGTTAACAGGTTTCAGTATATTGGTATTGAGTTTTTTTTTCCTCTGGTCCCTGCAGCCTCAGGCCCAGTTCAAGTAGTTTTATATGGACAACAAATACTCACTGTATTGTTATAAATATTTTGAAACAATCATTTTAATTCAATCTATTACAATCTACACTGAAACTAGAGTGGATACCTATGCCTGTCTTTAGATTTCTGTGTTTAAGAAAGTGGAAAAAAAGGAACTGCCCCTTGATCCAGATCTACACAGAATAGTTTTGGTATTGTGTTTGTACAATATTTGTTACAACAAAATAAAACATGCATACCAAGCAACAAAAGAGCAACTGTTGGACCTAAAAATAAAAAAAAGTTACATTCCATATTTTTTGACATATTTCTCTGTCACAACAAAAAGTCCATTTGCCGGTGGATAGCATGTGGTATGATGTATGCTGTGGCTCAGGAGGTAGAGCGGGTCATCCACTAACCAGTATTTCAGTGGCTTGATCCCAGGCTCCCCAACTCCGGGTGCCAAAGTAAACTGCTAAGCGCCCCTGAGGGCTTTGTATGAGTTTTGTATAATAGAGAAAGTGCCATACTGTACTGTAAAGCACTTTTAAGGCTCATCAAGACAAGAGAGGTGCTTTACTAAAACAGACCATTGATCCTATTGGATGTTGTTGTAAAAAAATAGAGAGAATGAAGGATATTCAGAGGTCTGGAACCAGGCCTTAATGATAGAGGAATACTAAGACTTTAATTTAATGTACAAATTTGATTTAGATTTGATCTGGAAACATAAGCTCACTAGAAACAGAGCATACACCTCAGATATAACCTCTCACGTTTAGCTTGTGTATGTGACATGAACATGCTACATGGACATGGACATGGGACATGAAAATGTGACTTCACTGTCACGAACATATCCAACAAAACCAGGCCGTGCACTGACAGTTTCCTTTCACAATAAGAGCAGATAAACAGCCTGTCGTGTATTTAAGTGTGAGCTCGTGTGCAGCAAGCAGTACACGTCCACGTGTTATCACTGGGGATCGTGCACCTGCGATACAACAAAGTGATTTCAGTCAACCGAGCCATCTCCCTCACACTCTTTTGTTCTCTCCAGCTTTAACAAGCTGCCCATTTCTCTCTCTCCCTTCACTCCGTTCTATTCCCCCCTTACTGGAAAAGTAAACAAGCCGTCGTTGAGCGGCCCCCACTCCTTAGCCTGATTGGCTAAACAGCTCTCTTATAAAATCGCAGCGGTGTGTTATGGCAACTCACGATTCAGGGACTGTGGTGCACAAGGTAGATTGTTCTCAAAAAGAGAGAAAGACAAGTCAAAGTAGTGAAGAATGCATTAGGTGGAGAGAAAATATTTGAGAATCACACTGAAGTGAAGCTATCGGGCAGATTTGTGTGAGGGAAATACTTGATTTGTCTGCTGGAGGACGACGGGAAAACAAATCTCGCCCTCACATCACTGGTACTCTTCATCACAGCTGCCTGCACTCCATTTATTGCGTTTGCTTTGTGAAGAAAGGACATATTGTGCTGTCACACATGCGTGCAGGCTCTCGTCCGCCCGGCCGCTCACACGCCCGCGCACACGGTGTTGTTGCATTCGGTGCTGTTGTGGGGACAGGAAATGAAAGGAGCAGTATCAGGCAGTAATAACGGCGTGCTGATGATGAGGCTCTGGCCATGGACAGAGGCTGAGATGGAAACACAATGAATCAGAAGACAGAACGCTCTCACAACCTAATCAATACACACCAGTGCATCGACGGCCAGAATAGCATGCAATCCCACTCTGTTTGTAGCCCACACATGCAGTCATCGCTCATGTCAATCTAATCATGAGCAATGAAAACAGAGCATTGTGGAACCGACTTAAAAAAGTACTTCAGGAAGTAACAAATAAAATGAAATGAGTTTGTTCAAGCTAATATAATTCCTAATTTTCATTTGATAGAACTTAATTACGTCAGCCAAGGAGGTTATGCTTTCGCCTGTTATTCAGCAGGATTATGCAAAAAAACACTTGACGGATTACTATGTTAAACTTGTTAGGATGTGTTGTCGGTCAGGGAAGAACCCATCACATTTTGCTGCAGATACAGAATTTGTTATAACTTTCTTTCCAGAAAGGAAGTTTTTGGACAACTCCAATGATTTCCCAAATAAATATTTATGGATCTTGAAAAAATGTGTGCTATGCGCGTATACTGAGTGCAGCTCATCTTCATCATGTCTAGTTCATTTGTGTGTTGTCGATGGAAAGTTTTTTTCTTTCGAGTGTTCTGTTTTTCACACACTAGTTTTAATTCCTGGAGGAGGCGATGGAGAAATTCAACCAGAATCATAATCTCATAAAGCATCATATTGGTGGTTTATGTTTTCACCCAGTTTTATTAAAAAAACATAATCACATTTTGTCTTGGATTTTTGTCAATGTTACATTTTCATTGCTGCAGTTTTCTCCAATAATTTTCCTACAAACTCCTAAAAACAAACACCCAGAAGGAAGAGTTACTCCCTGATGGAAGACGTATTGATGTGCTTGTGTTCACCTGCCTGGAGATAAATGAAAACTAAATCAGGAGAAGGAAATGTCAATTAAACAAAAAAAAGAGTACAACACTGCCACCATATGGGCTGACTCAGATACTACTACAACACAAATGGATGTGGAAAATAATACCCAGAGAAAGTCAATCACAACCAATTGCGGTGTTCTCCATGGAATAGCTGAAGGTCAATCAGCTGAAGGCGCAAAATAAATGTAATCACATTTGAAGAAATTGAAAATGGATTTGTGAATCATGGCTTCAGCTCTGGGAGACTGGATGGTTCCTGAATGTCTGGGGAAATCAAGAAACTGGCCAATTTGAGGTCCCGGGTCTGATCTATGACGTTAATCCTGCCTTGTGCATATCCTGACTGGATTAATGGTTACAGACCCCTGCTGGAAAAATGACCTGCATATGCTGGTGAGCAGAATCACCCACGTGGGGGGAGAGGTACTGTACTGTATGTTTGAGTGGGGGTTACCATATTTTCACTTATGAGCAGTGAAACCTGCTGGAAATAAACACAAGGACTAGCTTCAAAGTTATACCAGGATAAAGATTGTTTTTTCACACATGTAATCAGAGCGTTTGGTATCTGTGTTACAGTCGCTCAGGGCCGCTGTCACTGCTGTGGAGCTTTTAGTCCCATCAGTCATTGATATTCATTGTAAAATCAATCAATCCTCTTGTTGAGCGTTCCCTGCCATGTATCCACACTCTGTGGAGAATGGTTCAGTGACCTCTGGGAGTCAGCCACTGCACCTCTGACACTAGCACCAGTGAACAACCCCTGATCAGAGAGGGAGACAATTCAGTCCACGCTCCGCCCAGGCACATGTACATATATGTTGATTATCATACTGCTCACTCCCAAACTTGCATCCACCATTTGTGTGCCTGTAAGCAATTGTGTGTAGAGCTTAAATGTGGCATGACATCTCCCTGCAAAATTTGTAACCGCGGTTATTAGATATACAAAGTCAATTTATTCGTTGAACAAATTTTAAAACAATTGGCGTTGACCAAAGTGCTAAAATAGGGGAGATAGGCTACCTAAAATAGATAAAACAATAACTCATATAGTAAATTAAAAAAAATCTAAACATTGAAAAATAACATTCAACTGCATAAATGATTATTCTTGTTCTAAAAGCCAGAAAGTAAAAATGGGTGTCCGATATGGATCTTGCAGCTCTGGAGTCAAAGATACCTGCAAAATTAGAAATGTTGTCTTGTTTGCATGTGCCTTCTTCTTCTTCTTCTTCTTCTTCTTCTTCTTCTTCTTCTTCTTCTTCTTCTTGTTATTATCATCACTCAACCAGTCATCATCACCACGTGTCAACAAGCTAAGTCCAGACCCTGATGAACCCACCACCTCTACAGCGCTCTTTTTTCCAGTCACATTACTGACCTCCTGCGGCGGTTACCAAACATTACAGTGTGCGTGTGTGTGTGTGCGTGTGTGTGTGTCCGTGTGTGTGTGTCCGTGTGACAGTCAGACGTGCTGAGCAGCCCTCTGCTGACAGTGTGTGTGTGCCCACAGGCTCACACTGACCTGCTGACACCGAAGAGAGGAGTTCCATCCCAGCATGCCTCACAAGAGCAAAAAGGACAAGGTACTGTGACCTTTTTAATACACCTGCTTATTTGTGAATTCATCTTTTTTCATAATATTATAATAATATATAAATTTATCTTTGTTGTGTAAAAATCTGGAAGTTAAAATGGGCCCTGCAGATGAAGTAGATTCAATGCTGAGGTGCTTTTTGCTCTGCTTTGTAAAATATATCAAATTGATAATAATGCCAAAATAGGAAAGCTGCACAAAATGCTACAAGTAATATTATTATTATTATTATTTTACATAACCATGAGAATGATCAACACATACCACAAAAAACTGAGAAGATTCACAGCAACAAAAATGCAATATAGATAAATGTATATACATGAAAAACTAAGAAATACATTAGAAACACAAGTAACTATACAAAATAGAAATATGTACAATGTAAACAAAATATAAACAGTAAAACAGTATTGAAATATTGATATTATATGACATTTTAATTACATGGATAGAAATTGAAATTACATGGATAGAAATTGATAATTTCAAGTTAAAAGTTTAAGTATTAACTTATTGAGTAGTATTTGTGGTTTTATAGATTTGAATTGCTTCTGTGCATTTTAGTTGTTCTTTTTGTTTGGTTTGAAATTATCTTTTTGCCTTTCCCTTTATATTCTATACACTGAAACATCACAGCAATTTAAAAAAGAAGACTCAATCTGCAGATGCAGGGATGTTCCTTAGGTGTAAATCCTTGATTTCTACAATTACGTGTTTATGTGACTAATCATCCATTCGTGTTTGACCTTTTGTTCTCATGAAGTTTCTCATGTGATATCGTGGCATGATCTTATGACTTTATTTTCTCTGGAAATTATCCTTCAGGTTCTCCCCCATCATGCCTCGTTTGGCCTCCGAGAATAATACCCGGCTTTGTAGCAGCTATTTTTATCCCCTTATCATTTCTGCCGTACGATGCCGTACATTGCCATTGGAGGAGACCTGATTGATTGACTTACTGGACGTGCTGGTTTGTCCTCGCTGACGGCTTTATCAGCTCTGTCTCCGCTCAATTATTCTGGCCGCCGAGGGCTGTCGCACCCCCTGTCAGCCGGTGCAGTTCTGTACACCAGCGGCTGAGATCAGGTTGCCTCACCCAGAATCACCTGATCTGATTCGGAAGAGACTTGGCCCTAAACCACAACTCCCCTCTCCTCTCCTCTCCTCTCCTCTCCTCTCCTCTCCTCTCCTCTCCTCTCCTCTCCTCTCCTCTCAAACCGTCTGTGACACTTGAGTAAAACGATTCCTGTGTCATTTCCTTCGGGACAGGAACCACCTGACCCTACCCCTGCTCTGGTAACGGGAGACCTTCCTCTGCCCCTCTTTTGTTTCCGCAGGGCTCCAATAAGAAAGTGCCTCCTGCAACTCAGCTGATGAGGGTGAAGCAGCCGGGGTCCCACTCGGCCGTGAGGAAGGAGAAAAGGTTCAGCACTTCCTCTTTCCCCCTCAGTACTAACAGAGAACTACAGAAGCTTCCTGCACTGGCAGGTATGCCTCTTCAGTACCTCTATATGAGCTGTCACTCTTTTCTTTTACATGTTTGTACACTTCCTCCTGGAAGACGCCAGACGACCTTTAGCCACGATTGCTTGTTTGGCCTATATGTATGAAGGGAATCTTATTAACTATTCATAGCCTCAGTGGATCCTTATAACTTCCTTTTTAACCTGTAAGACTTTCCTCACTACATAATTTATCGCTAAGCAGACTTTATCTTGAATGCCAATGCTGTGCAATCACCTGCATCTCCAGCCGTGACTGGAGGAAACAGATATGACCCTAACTCAGACTGCCTGGAGCAGAACATGGAAGAATCTGGGCCAATCCGTTAATAACTCAAAACATTAGTGCAATTTGGAGTAGGAGACGTCCCTGATTCCTAAAGCAGCTCATTATGTGCTGCTCTCTGTCATCAACTGTGTCAACACAGTTATAATTGTTAAATAATACTCTCTCAACAATGAATAACTGCAACAAAAGATTTGCACTCACCACTAAAATAACAATCAGGTCATACCGGATTTTTTATTTACCGTAATGATTGATTCTACAACACTCACGGCAAATTCTTCAGCGAGATAGTGAGGTTGCGGTTCACATCAATGTTTCATGGCTTCTTTGTTTACACACAGCGTTACAGACAGGATCAGGCCTAAGTGGTTTCCTGTAAAGTACACCGAGCCTTGCTTTGTTCACGTACCTGCATGAGCCGGGTGACACGACGGAGCAACAATGGAGGTGCACGGTCCGAGGATTTGCAAGTTTGATGGCGGCCACCGTGTGTCTCACAAGTTTTAATTTTTCACTTGTGTATTTACAAACATGCTCTAAAATGGGTCATTTTTTAGAGGAAGCCGAGGGGCACTGTAGAGAGATCAATGCACTGCAATTTGCTAGTACAATGATTTGACAACACAGACAAACACACACACACACTGCAAATAATCACAATAGAACTCAATTCAGAAACAAGTAGCGTAAAAGGAGAACAGTAGGGTTTCCAGGGGACACAAATAAGTGATGGAACCGACTGGGACAGGCATAGTGCCAAGATAGATTAAGAGCAGATACGTGCATGTGGTGCTTGTGTGCCTGTGCAGCTTTTTTGTGTATCTGCATGTGTTTTCTCGAGGTCATAGACTGTATATAAAGATGACTACATGACAGCTCCCCAAAAGTGAAGCCAAAGCACGTACAGATCGTTTCTCAAAGAGGGCTTCTGTCACTTTTGGTAGTTTTTATCACACTGATGTTTGTTCATGTGTTAGTTTGGTTTCAGTTACATGTTTGATTTGATCAAAACAGTGTGAAGCGTCATCGCAGAGACCGACTCGGGATTCATCCTCCTGAGTGCTACTGAGCAGGCTCTGGCTCCAAATGCCCAAGATGGCATCTAGGATATTTAACCTCATTTCTGCGTAGTGGGAGGAAGTGGACATGCGTCGTCGATCTTTATATACCGGGTATGGTGAAGGTTTGTAGAGCTCCGAGTGTAGAGAGATAAGAACATGGTCTCCCTCGGTTGAAGTTGACCTGTAGAAACGTGAATGAACAAGCAGCCTTGAATCTGATCATAAATTACTCTCCTGACAGTCTCTGGAATGACCTGTAGATATTTCAGACTCTAAAGTTCAGATACAGTGAAGTTAACTACCTGCTAAGTCATCCACTTACATAGGACGTTATAGTGTATAGTGTGTAGTATGTTGTGTAGTGTATTATAGTTATCTGTTTTAGTTACTATTTTAAGAATTGATTAATGCCAAATTTCACCGAGTGGCAGCTTCTCCTGTTATTGCTCTTTAACAAATATGTTTTCTGACGTTTTATACACCAAACAGTTGATTGACTACTGGACAAATAACCGTCTGGACTAATTGATAGCAAAAAAAAAAATCGTTAACGTCACTGAACTGGAGAGAACTTTATTCTGTGTGATCGTTCTTTCTCAAAAACAGATATTTGCACTGTTACAAACAGTTATATTGAGTTGCAGGACCTTCAGTTTACATAAACTTAAATCATCTCAAAGAAAGAATCCGTTTGTTCTGTGATTTATGTGACGCGGAAGAGATGATATTATTTACTGGCTGTTCTTTTTAGTGAAAGTTGTTTGGATGATTATAAAGGGGGAGTTGTGTTAAATGGAGCATGTTTTGAGGCAGATTTTATTTGTAGAGACTTCTGTTTGCAATATTATGTCACATGCGAGATGTTACGTTGTCTTATCCTCACAACTGCAGTTCATCAAAATACAGCTACAGGGGGAAAACGACCAAAACCCAATATATAGAGCATCTCATTGACTAGACCAGGATCAGAGTTCAGAGAGACGTTTATTTGTAGTATAAGAGTTTTATTTTGTGGAGAATTTACAAAATGGCTGTTCAGTAGCACAGGATTTCAAGTTATCTTTTATTGTGTGTGTGTGTGTGTGTTTGTTTTCTTGTGTGTCTGTGTGTGTGTGTTTGTGTGTGTGTGTTTGTTTGTTTGTGTGTTTGTGTGTGTGTAGGAGAGAGAGAGAGAAAGAGAGAAAAGGAAACATGGCTTTGGTTGACAAAAGTAATTAATATTTTAATTGGGGAACAAATAGGACAAATTTAATCTAAGTTTTAATCTTTAACTAGAATAACACTCAGTGGAGCACATGTCTCCACCATGGCTGAACAATCCTACTCACGATGGTCTAGTTCTTATCAGAGAAATATGAAATAAAAAATAGATCTGTACGTTATCCCCTGAAAAATTTACGAAATGTTGAAACATTCCTTACGTTGCGATGTTAAAGAAAGTGAAAAAAAATTCGGTGATCCGTCCAGTTAACCTGAATTCTGTCTTTCTCTGCCCAGGCTCCATCCGTCCAGCGAGCTTTATGAAAGCTGGTTTGGTATTTATTCCCTAATCTTGCTAAATAAACAAAATAAATAAACAAACAAATAAACAGGCCCAGTTGAAAACATGGCCACAGAACGTCATTGTTTACTTGACGTTGACAGCAGAGCTACACTGTGTGTCTGCTGAAGAAGAATAAACAGTGGGTTGTTGCCATGAAACCTTTAGTGAAGAGCGTCGCTGAGGGCACTTGACTGCGCTGCCATCTTCTGGTTTAAGATGGGAGTGGTGCAGTATCCTCAGTCATCTCAGTCAGCATTAAAAAAAAATCTAATATATAAGATGTAATGCTTTCATATGTGTCAGACTATTAAAAGAGTAAAGCTTAATTTATTGGATTAAAAAAATAGGAATTTTCATGAAAAGATGAAACCCAGCAGGGGGTTGTCTGACATCTGTAACACTAAGTCCCAAGTTCATCCATCACTACTAAAGATCTTTAAAAAAAACCTGCAGCCAAAAGTTTAATTCTATGTTTTTAAGAAAGGCTGAATAAAACCATTTAACAGCGGAGTTCGGTGGTTTTCAAGAAACATTTTCTTAGTTGGGACAAAATAGTATTTGTTTGGGACTAAATTCAGCCACAGGAAAACACATGATTTCTGAACTAGTGAGTTTCTACTGCAGCAGAACAGTGTGTGTGTGTGTGTGTGTGTGTGTGTGTGTATAGTTACATGGGGCAATTTTATTTCAATACTAAGACATTTAGACTTTGTGAGGACATTTTGGCTGATCCTCACAAAGTCAAAGGGTTGTTTGAAGGTTAAGACTTATTGGTTTCAGGGTTAGAATTGGGTTATGGTTAGGGGCTAGGGAATGAATTATGTCACAATAACCACAGTGTCCTCACAACTATGGAGAGACAAGTGTGTGTGTTTGTGTGTGGGTCACTTAAAATAAACGACGGTTCATGGTGATGAAGGAGCGTGTCAGCTTGTGTGTTTTTTTTTTAATAGTTCTTGGACAACAATGTGAGCTCTGTGTCACAGAGGAAGAACTCTCTCTAACTGACGGATGGACTCTGTGGCATCAAACATAGACTTCGTTGGGGGTCTTTTACCTCTGAGCACTGTACTGCTGTGACAGGTCCGGCTGCACAGATAATACAGGATTGGTTCATTCTCAGATTTGGTATTTTCATTAGCGTTAACAATTAATAAATGTAGAATATTGGCCATGATTTAAGTTTTTTTCTGTCTGCCCGTCTGTTCCGCTTGTAGGAAGTAAGTGGCTACTTTCTGCAAATACAGCCACCAGTTGTCATGGTTGTGGAATGTAAAGGTTGAGACTAACAGAGAATTGCCCGACCTTCCTCTTCTCCTCTTCTCCTCTTCTCTCTTTTTCTCTCTAGATCAATTATTAACACATAGACTAACAAGTCTAAAGTTACCAACTAAGAAAATGTTTACTTGTACATGTATGAAATACATTTTTGCATAACTGTACCTATTTTGTGCACCGGGATGATCGTTTCATTTAATCAGAATAGTCCGCCCTCCACAAGTTCCCTTAGATGTGATGTTTATTAGGTAATTCCAGACTGTAACAAGACATACTGTACATCACAGCCTCCCTGGTGAACTCTGTTAATTAAATTGTATTTAATTGTCTGGCTGTGTCCGTTGCTGGAGGACAGCCTGCTCCCTCTGTTTATTAAAAGACTGTGGAGGGCCTGTGATGAAATGATGAGGTCCACTCCACTCGGCCTTGTGGCGTGAATGTGGTTTCTCTCAGCGTGTCCTCTGATAAATTACATGAAACACGGAGAAGCTACTTTGTTATGTAAAGATTAAAATGCTGATTCACTTTGTCGTTTCGGAGGGTTAGAGACATTATTTCCAAAATAACCTATATCATTTAAAGTGTAATTTACAGCACCATACATACATGTAACCTAACTTTACGACTAATCTGCTTTACAAAACACAGAGTGGGCTTCATCAGATAAACCTTCAAACAGGCCGTGGACAGGCCATGTGTCCACGCGTTTAATGTTCCAGCCTTTCGCTTTCATTTCCTGTTTGCAGCTAATTTAGCGAAGCACATGTACGTCTCTCAGAAAAATACAACGCAGCAAGCTCTGCCTTCGCCCCGAAACGTATTTGACTCACAAATCAGAAGAGGAGAAGACCAGAGATGATGGACTGTCGTTTGATTTTGTTCTTATTGATGAAAGCACAGTCATCTATTAAAACTGTCTTACGAGACCTAATCAACACAATGGATTGATGAGATATTTCATATTGTGTAGTGAATAATCATACACTTGTATTCTCTATTGTATTTTCTCTACTATATATATCTCAATAGAATAGAGTTTAATTCCATGATCATGTCTGCTGTGCACGGCCACTGCTTACAGTAACATTCTACTTAACATACTTGCTGACCCACTGCTACTTTCCACATCACTGTGTCACTTTGAGATGGTTTTACAGCACATTGCCAGTGGCTGTACTGCTACTGCGGTTACTTTTTGTGTACTGCCTCTAATCGTTCTTCCGTGCATCCATCCATCCAGCCAGCCATCTATTATGCTTATCCAATCCCAGCTGATATTGGGCAATCGGTGGGGTACACCCTGAACAGGTCACCAGCTAATCGCAGGGGATCAACATACAGAGACAGTCACTCCACCTCCACACAGAGAGGCGTCGGCCAAGCCCTCCTTGTTTTTATATAGTTCTTTCTTTCATTACCTCTGCCAAGGAGGTTATGTCTTCATCTACCTGTGTTTATCTGTAGGCAGTATTTCTGAATAACTGTTGGATGGATTATCACAAAACTTGGTGAAAGGACACAATATGGGTCTGAGAAAAACCCATTAAATATGGATCATATCGGAGGGCAGATCCAGGAATTATCTTTCTTTTTTTTCAAATTGTACCTGATTTCCCAGGGTATAATGAATGTCTCTTGTTGAAAAAATCTGGCACATTAAGTCGACTGATATCTATGAGTGTTTGCAACTTGATGCAGCAAGAATGCATTGAAGGGGACTGTTGGCAGAGGTGTGCACTTTACTAAGTGCCGTTGTTCTACTCTGTTTTTTAATCTAGTCTTCTTATCTGTATGTATTCTGTGTACCTGGGCTGATGAATTAACTAAAGTTCTCCCACAGCGATCAATAAAGAATTATCTGATATGATCTAAGCCCACTGGAGCTTCCACTGGAACTTTTCGGGGGCTATTCTTTTTGGATGTCGTCCCATCCTTTGCTCTTCGTGTGGTTTCTTCTCATCTCCTTCCCTTCCTCGCTGAATCAGAGGATTCGCGGCCCCTCATGACCCTGGCCTCCACCTCCTTCTCATAAAGACCCAGGCAGAGACGACAGGAGGGGCCTCTGAAGATTCATCCAGGAACTGACACCCATCCTGAATCAGATTCTCTTATGAACCCTGCTGATGGTTCCACTGTACAGCTGATCTGGGTGAATCTGATCTCAGGTCTGTATCAGATGTGCACAGCGTCACCAGAGGAGGAGGAGCCGGGGGCCAAAATTCCAACACACGTCCCGCCCCCTGTGCGCCCCCTCAGCAAATCCCCGTCCCTCTTCCACAGCCCGTCACACCCTGATTGCGTCGAAGCTGCCCGCGCTCAGCCAATCAGCCGCCTCGCCCGCTGCCTACGTCACCGAGCAGCCAGTTCCCTCCAGCGGCGGAGAGCTTCATTTTCTGATCCGCTTTTGTGCTAAAATGGAGGCTGGCCTCTCGCCCTGAGTCGATGCGCCTTCCTGGTTGAGGTTTAGATGTTGACATGCAATAAACCCGGAGACAGGATGGTCGTGGACGCGCCTAATTCCAACGGGCCCTTTCCGCCGCTGGCTCTTATGCACTTCAGAGGTACGTAAGGACGAATTATTCCGCCTGCATTGTCCCGGGGAATTACGGGGAGAGGTAGCCGTGTGTGTGTGTCGCTGTGCCCCGGTTCTCCTCCGCCGACCGACCGCTCGGTTCACACCGCGTCCAGACGCCGAAAGACGGGTTCGCCGTCTCGGCTCGCTGGAGGAATCCACCGGGGTGGGTGGGTGTGGGGGGGACGGTTCGTGTGCTTCGCTGCGAGACGCTGTGTTAAAAAAAAAAATCTGGTTTTACTAGCTAGCTGGTCGCTGCCCATCCCCCCGCCGAGCTAGTGATGTCAAAGGAAGTGAGGTCATAGCCCAGGGAAGGGTCCTGTCCTCGGCTTTACATTTACGTTTCGTTGGGAATTGCGCGTTTCGGCATTCGCCTATGTATGTGCATTAATTAGCCGTGGCCCCCGGAGCTAAAGGCTAATGCTAGAAGCTGTCTCCAACATGGCCAGTCCTGCTCACCCTCCCACCCCCTGCTGCTCTGCTCGGTCCCAGCTTTTTTTTTTGCCACACTCCAGTTCCTCTGGGTGCAAACTGGTCACAGAAAACGGACACAGCTCTGCAGCAGCCCCCCCCCCCCTCCCCTCGTCCTTCTCCCCCCTCCTTGTTACCCCACCACCACCACCCCTCATGTTCGTGAAGTCTTGAATGAACGTCTCTCCTCTTCAAGTGCAGCGGATCTGTGTCAACACAGCGTCGATATGACCCCCAGCCGGCCGTGTCACAGCAGCAGCAATGTTTCAGGATTACAACAAGCGGGACTCGGCCTATTTAATATGTGCACAATGCATTCAGTCATGTTTGAAAGGCCCCAGCCTGTTACCACTGTACTCGGGTGCAGCCCAGCGTTAGATGAAGCCTCGGGCGATTATTGATCACACTCTGTTAAACTACAGAGGCGACTGCCGAGAGTGACAACTCAGTGCTGGGGGAGAACAAGCTGGACACTCGGTCTCTTTCCCTCCTCCCATTGGGCTTCTCTGTTGTTTACATCGAATGTCCTGCATCCGGATTCACTCGAGATCAAGTTGAGACAGATTGCGCTTCATGCCCATGTCTTGAGTCAGTGTTGTGTGTTTCCTTGTTGGGGGAAACTAAACTGCTACTATGCAGATTAATGGACATTGTGTGCATGGATGTGTACAGGACAGTGGTGGCTCACTACATATGTAAACCTGAAAACAATCACAGTCAATGGCTGTTTAGTTCATGAAGATTAACTGTCAACCAATCACAGACTTGGATTGTGTTTTGAGGTTTGTATCTGGAGGGAGACGCCTTACTCAAAAGTCCATAATGTTGTTTAATTCAGGCAAATCCATTCCTTAGAACACTATCATCTATTTGTTGTAGTGCATTTGAAGTCTACTCTGCACTAATGTTACTGTATGTGATATTGTCCTGTCCGGATATTGTCTACTCGTGTGCATAAACTATACAAAATATTGTACATTTGTGCGCGTATGTTTGCAGGACTGTGTTTATTTCATGCAAATTTGCTTAGTTTCGGTTAATGTTTTTACATCTTCACAAAAGTGACTAGATTTTGGTGTCCTAGCATGAACTCCCAGAAATCCTGGATCGTCTCTAAATCGGGCTCAACATCTTCTCATGATCTAATGTTCAATTCCTGCCCTTATTGAAGTAAGCTTCACATTCATCAGCTTTTTCAGGAGATAATCTTTCTTCAAGACACAAGACTTCAGTTAAATTTTAAGCCTGGCAAAGCATTTTCTTGCCATTATCAGTATCATGGCATCCTCCAAAGTGCAACTAGGAGTGTGTCTCATTTGTGTCAATGATGTAGAACTTTATATAGGCAGGAAGTGTTATCTGCTGATGCTTACAATGCAGCCCGATCAGTTATAATTGATCAATGTAGCCAGAGTCATACCTCTCATACCAAACTGTAACACACTGTTCCGCTACATATCGAAGTATGTCAGTGTTTACATTGAGTATAATATGCTGGTGATAAAGCAGATTGCCAAACCAGTTCAAACCTCAGACCTGCAGCGGCTGCAGTGCTGACGGTTTTTCCAATGTGACCCCAGTTTATTATTTTTGTTTTGAATAGGGGGCATTAAGATAAATCGCGTTTTGTTCTCCATAAGACATGATACCCGGGAGTGTGAGTGCGTGCGCATACTTGCTCTCCTCCGGCGTCTGTTTGCAGCATTAATAGAAGTCACATTGTGCTTAACATCGGTTTTGGGATCACAACACTAGGCCTTTCTCTGTTACACAACAACCTGCTGGGTATTTTGGGAGTGCACAGAAACTTTATGACACGGGCAGACAAACTTATGTAATAGCAGCGAGATAAGTCTGACACGGTCAGGGGTGCAAGGCGAGGTAACACGTTATGGGCCAGCTTCATGTCCCAGACAGGGTCAACCAATTGCAAATTAGAAAGTAAACAACCTAATAAATTACTTTTAGTTTAATCCTTGCTGCTGTTTCTCACCGTTGTTGCCCCACTGAGCCTCTTTCTGGCAATGAAAAATACTGCTAAGCTGATTTTGACCACGTAATAACAATGATGATAACCTTATGTGTTTTTAATCAGGAGTTAAGGGAATTCATTTTCCTGTTGTGACAGCCCAGTTGGGTGCCAAATCATTTATGGAAATGTCTGCTATAATGGCACCTTACACACTTACCCTCTCTCCTCTGGAATTCCCAACCTCTCACTGTCATCAAGATAAATTGGCCAACTTGAAACTGACACTCCAGAAGAGTGTGTGTGTCTATGTGTGTGCACCGTCCTCTCCTCCGTGCTATGGCCTCTGTAACTGTCTAAGTACATTCACTGAAATTAAGGCATGGCCAAATAGTTTTAGCTGCCTGTTACTTCCTTCTTTGTGTCTATACCAAGCTTTTCCTCTAGTGCTTTCCTTCCGTTCGAACTTCTGCACGATTCAATCGTCAGAATTGGATGCCTGTTTATTTCCTCATTACTTTCAGTCTAATTTAAACCAGATGGAATACAGCAGGAAATATTCAATCAATTTATCCTAGAATCATGTGAATAATATTTCTGCATTCACATATCTTGTTTTCGTTGCCCTTACCGATTGGTTATTATTTATCGTTTCTCTATTAGAACCCTCTGCCAAATTCTTAAATCACAATTTGTCTCCCGACATAATTTGCTTATCTCAGTAATTGGAAGCATTCAGCCCAAAGGTTACAGTAGAAGCATTGAGGATGAGTGGGATCCATCCTTCTCCCTCTGTCCTTCTAATGTTTACACAATGTACTGTCTACATCTGATCTAATTTATCTCACCCATGGCATCAGGATCCTCCTTGGTTGCAGACAGCTTCGAGCCTCAGTGCCAGCCTATTGTTAAAGCCACACCCTTCACTGACAAGTAATTATGAGGCAGAGGTCTTTACTGTACAGACGTGACTTGCAGAGGTTTATAAACCTGTGATTTAGGATTTGCTGTATTCTTTATGGTTTTGATGTAAGGATGATTTACTTTCTCTCACTGCCTTGCCCGCCACATTTTATTGTAACTGCATCGAGCATGCACAACTTTGTAGAGAATAAAGATTCTTAGATCCGTCCCCGATCCAAATCCAAACCAAGATTTAATGAGTTATTCTGACTCACACAGCATCATTCCACTAAATTTCCTGGGAATCCATCATGTAATTTCAGCCTAATCCTGTTTATAAACAAACAAACAAAAGGACCGGGGGGAAAGCGTAACCTCCATGGCAGAAATACTTCCTGCTTAAACAGTTTTTATAACTGTGCAAATGCAATCACATAGTTGACCGTTTTAGTTCGATCATTATTGCAGTCACTCATTCGTATGCCTCTTAAATGCAACTTTCTTTTACATCAAGATCAATGAGTTATTTCAGAGAAATCTGGGGGAAATCACAAAAAAATGCCATATCTCATAATGTTAAGGTAAATGTGAAGTTGAATTCCTGGATTAATGGGTTGTTTTTCCGCCCATGTTCCATCCTTCCACCCAGTTTCATGGAAATCCGTTAAGTTGTTTCTCCGTAATCGGTCTGACAAAGAAAGAAAAGTAATGGACACGGTTGCAAACACCTATCTAACAGTGATTATTTCGGGTAGCTGAGGGACAGTGAAGATTTCTAAGCAAAGATAAAATCACACATCATCAGACATCAAGTCAAACGAGCAACATCAAAGTTGTGTCACATAACAACAACACTTTGGAATCACTCTGCTATTTCGTTCATCAGCCTTTATCAGGAGAATAAGGAAATCCTAAAAACCACCATGGTCAAATACAATGACAGGCTTAAATAGCTCGGTTTTATTTATGAATAGATCTGTGACCGTTCACCTAGTTCCCAAATCCTTCATCCTTCATTCCCCCCCTGTTCGGCGCTCTCTCCTCCTCTCCGCTCTGTCGTTATCCTCCCCCTGGGCTCTCACCATCTCTGCCTCTCTCTCAATGCACTTCAGTCTTCATGACTCATTTGCCGCTCCTCATCATTCTCCTGCTACCTTCTGTTTCCATGGCTGTTTAAACTGTTATCCTTCACAGCTGAACCGACATTCTCTTTGTGACCCATCAGGCTTGGGCCATGGCTCCTTTATCGGATAATCTCTGGCGTATCTTTTCATTACCACTGTTTAGCCTTGTTACAACTGAAACTCTAATTTTGCCACTGGACTTTGTCTCACTTGCCCACTTAACTTGTTTTCCCCTTTTCTGTCCGTCTTAAGATGTGGCCCCCGCTGAGCAGGAGAAGCTCTTCATCCAGAAGCTACGGCAGTGCTGTGTTCTATTCGACTTCCTGTCCGACCCGCTGAGCGACCTAAAATGGAAGGAAGTGAAGCGGGCGGCGCTGAGCGAAATGGTGGAGTACATCACCCACAACAGGAATGTCATCACAGAGCCCATCTACCCAGAGGTGGTGCACGTGGTGAGTGGAGTCGGAGGGATTTAAGGTTACGATGAAAGCTGGAGATGAGAGTGAAACTCTGGCTGAGAGCAGGGGCCAGCTGTAGCTGCGGGGCAGAGCTGTTTGGAGGGTTAATAAGAAAACATTTGATTTTATGATTCAACTATTGGTTCATGTCCCAGCTGAGGATTGTGATCAGGTTTCATCACACCCGTCACTTTTTGGAGAGAAGCTGGTTAGAGTCATAGATACGAAGGATCAAACTAGATTTCAAATTAAAGAAACGATTACTTGATTGTTTCTGACTTTTTTGTGAAGGGAAAAAGTATATTCTGGATGTAGCTTCACATATAAGCAGATTTTTCATACATTTTCTCTGAGTTTTGATCTGATAGTTGGACAAAAATATGTGAAGTTCTTGCCCTGAGCTTTGGAAAAATGTTATGGGTGTTTTTCTTGCCTCTATCTGGTAATTGAAATACAAATAAGCCCAAAGGTAAAAAAAGGTCCACTAGAGCTATTACAATCAAAACAATGACAAAACACCTTTTTGATGATGTCATGAAGCAGCTTGGAATCAGGGGAGTTGTTGTCTTCACTACCATTGTTTGCCCCATAATCTCTCTGAGTTGCTTGGTTTTCTTTTGTGTTTGGGCTTTACTGGAAGAGCTTAAGTGACAGAACACATGGCAAATTAATAATAAGTATCCATTACGATAGACCAATACAAACAGTGGAATCAAAAACAGTCAACTGGTGTTGGCCTAAGTTTTTTTCCTCATCATTACGTTGTTTGACCTGTAATTCTAGCAGAGATGCAAAACACCACGGGTATAACAGATATGATGAATATGCCATTCTTCTCAGCAGTTCCTCTGTCATGTTGGATGGACACTCTGGGAGGTCAGCTATTATTACTTCTAGTCAGGACTGTGACTCTCTGTATCATTCAGAGTTGTCCCTATCCCTCCTGCTTTGTATTGGCTGTGCGCTCAGGGTCATTTGAAGGTGAACATTTGGTCTGAGGTGCGGTGTGCCCTGAGAGAGACTTTCATCAAGGGATTCTCTGTTAGGCTTTTGCCCAGCCATAACCTGTCTTCCTTCCGCCTGCTGCTGAAAAACACCACCACAGCTTGATGCTTTCACCACCACGCTTCACTGTCGGGATGGTGACGAGCAGGTGACGAGCTGTGTCTGGTTTCCTCCAAACATGGAGATTAGAATGTAGACCAAACAATTTAATCTTGGTTTCATCAGACCAAAGAATAATTTTTCTCACAGTCTGGAAGTCCTGTTGGTGCTTTCACGTGTCTTTCACTTGGGAGGCTTCTGTCTCTGCCATAAAGCCGACCTCAGTGGAGTTCTAGAGCAATGGTCGCCCCTCTGGTAGTTTCTTCCATCTCCACACAACAAGAATGATCAAGTTCTTGGTCACTTTCTCCCTTCACATCTCTAGAAAAAGACCTGGTTGTTTCAAATTTCCTCAAAACTTGTCATTACAGGATATTTAGTTTAGATAAGTGAGAGAAATTGATTTGAACAGTTGTAGAATAAGCTAGGAACACGACAACATGGGTGAAATGTGAAGCTGTATTAACTATTTCTAATGGATGGATGGATCAAGAAAATAATCACTAGATTAATCACTGATCAAAATAGTTGGTTCTAGCTGTAAACTTGAACCAATCCACTTTTTTAAAATAATATTTTAGGGATTCAGAAAGAATACAAACACACAATCATCCAAACTTGATAAACATAAGGGGCCGGACAGAAGTGAGCAGTCGTTGCTCCCATAAACTTCATCATTTACTTTTTACCCGGAAATTATTATAAATAAGTTTATGGGAGCATCAACTGATGTGTGGACGTTCTCGTTTTCTGATTGAAACCACTGGGGGGGGGGGGGGGGGGGGCTATGAAAAAGGTTATTTATTTCAGAAGCTCTTAAAAAGAAGCTGTCAGGTTTTATGTGAAAAAATTATTTTAAACATTCCTTCTTAACACTGTAAAATGAAAGCTAGTACTTTTTTTCCCCCCAGAGCGAAGAACTTTGACTATGGCACAATTTTCACCACAGGCTACATTGTTTTGTTTGGAATTAATGAAAGAATTGCTTTCATTTTAATTACAGACACTAAACAAGGAGATTATAAAGATTAAGAAGATCAGGATACAGAAGCGTTGCCGTAAAAATGAAAACACAGGAGTTTTAGAAAGATTCTCTCCCTCCATTGTAATTATCTTCTCATCCTCGGAAGCCTAGAGCAGAATTGTCCTAATCACTGTTATGACTTTTCCTCTTGCAGCCTGTTCTGTGATGAAGTGCGGGTCGGCCCTGACAGTCTTATCTCGGTCTACCTTGTAGCTTGTCTTTTCAAACAAGGCCCTTGCTGTTTTAGTAGGCCACCTGCAGTGTCCCATGATCTGCCTAGCATGAAGCAGCAGCCCACAGGGGTGTCAGTTGACACTGTGAGAGACCATTAACGCAACACACTCGGATTATTGTGGGCCATTCGCTCTGAGGCTAGTTTGCAAACCTAACACTAACCTATAAAGAAAACTGATTTTAGAATAACCAAGATAGGACATTTCTTATGCATTTTGAGTTGTGATGAAGCTTTTTTAATTTATTCTAGACTTCTAGAGTTTTAGGGACCTTTTTTAATGATGGTTGTCTTTCTTTTAATTTCCTTGCTGATTCTTGAGCACGGACCATTTAAATAGTGGCAGAAAAACTAAATTGTGTAATGTGAAACTAACACGGCTCCTAATCATTTAACACGAGGCCCAGGATATGAATACATTCTGTTCTCCTCATATGATGTCAGCATTTCTAACAACCTCTTCAGGCAAACTCTCCACAAGCAAGTGCATCTGCAAAATGTTGGCATCTGGCACTGAACTCGCTCTGTGTGCTGAACTGGTTGCAGAGATGCTGCTGTTGCTTTTATTATAGTTTTAGAATACTGCATTGTTCTTAGAAACAATCACCAAATCAAAGAAGCAGCCCTAACCCCAGTTTGATGTGGTTAAACTGTTGGTTTAACCTCATTTCATGACGGTTAACATTCATTCACGAGTGGGGAGAGATCAGGCCTGGTTGTTTGATGAAAGAGTCTTTTGTAGCGTATCCTAACGCAACCTGGCCAGAGCCGCTGTATTGTTTCTCAAACTTAAATGGATATTTTCTCTGATTTGAAGCACGAACTGTGGCTTTTGGTTATTGAAACAAAAAGAAGTTGACTTGAATGATTTTCTGTCCTGGGTCGTAAACATTCAGCGACTCATTTTTCATTTCCCCTCTTCCAGTTTGCGGTGAATATGTTCAGAACATTGCCTCCATCATCCAACCCCACCGGAGCGGAGTTTGATCCAGAAGAGGACGAGCCAACACTTGAAGCAGCGTGGCCACACCTCCAGGTTGACATTTCTTTTTAATGATTTAATCGTCTGCCAAACTGAGAGGTTTATAAATTATTCTCAGTTTAGAAAAGCCTCCAAGTATGAATTCATTTAATGTACGTGTAAAAATAAGAGAATTAAACAGACAGTTATAACCACGTTAATACACACCTAGAACTGAAAGAACAGAACAGCTTGATATAGCTGATTTCATAGTATTCGTAGAGCATTCACTCATTTGTTGTTTTGTCTTGTTTGTTTCTATTGCAGCTCGTCTATGAGTTTTTCCTTAGATTTTTAGAATCGCCCGACTTTCAGCCCAACATAGCAAAGAAATACATCGACCAGAAATTTGTTATGCAGGTAAGGTAACAATATTTTGGAAAAATTGAATTAGAAATTGCATTTTCACCGTGACATTTCATTGAGGTAACATTTCACATCTTTGACGTCGCAGCTCCTAGATCTATTTGACAGCGAGGATCCCAGAGAGCGAGACTTCCTCAAAACAACCCTCCACCGGATCTATGGAAAGTTCCTGGGGCTGAGAGCGTATATCAGAAAACAGATCAATAACATTTTCTATAGGTCAGTGCAGCCCTCCCACTGCTGTTTGTCTTAATCATGTATACCAAGATGAATGGTCGACCAATGAATCATCAAATATAGAATCTGCGTATAGCCACTGAATCCAGTTCCTGTTTGATCCCACAGGTTTATCTATGAGACGGAGCACCACAATGGTATAGCTGAACTACTGGAAATACTTGGAAGGTATGAGCCTTAAAAAAAGTTGAACGTACTACGAATCGCACCAGTTTCGATACTGCACTTTCTTGACCCGTTTACAATTCACATGTGAAGTGTGAAGCCGATGAGATGAACATTTAACTAGATATATACGAGCCACATAGAGACAGAGATTTCTGGAATTAATAGAAAGATGTTATGATGTTAGATGTTCATGTTCAACACAGACAAGGATTCAAATAACAAAGTCAACATATGTGACAGTAATTATCCCTGTGAGACCAGCTCTGGTGTCACACTACTCAGAACGTTTTCCTGTTTTAGCAACAGGGCAGAGTGATGGACGTAGTAGTCAGCAGGTTTGCTTTGCAGGATGTTGCAGCGCAGCACAATGAGATGTATTTTTAAGAATTGATTGAGCTAACCGATCAAGCCTTCACATCGTTAAGAGGATGAGATGGTGCTTACATGTGCTGGGTGTACTGTTTCAGTCAGAGGATCCACTGAGAAGATGCTAAAGGGATAAATAAGCAGTTTTTTTTATTAAATCAAATGTAAAAATTAGCACAGAGTCTTCTTTAAGTGAATAAAAGTCCGAAAGATTGTTTGTTTTTATTGTTTTTCAAGTTTGCTGATAATTCTTGTCTTTTTTATGTTCCAGCATAATCAATGGATTTGCCTTACCACTAAAAGAAGAGCACAAAATATTCCTGTTGAAGGTTCTATTGCCTCTGCACAAAGTTAAATCACTTAGTGTCTACCATCCACAGGTAAGTTGAGAAGAAAACAAACCCTGAAAAGCATGATTTAACATTCTTATTTAAAGCAGTTTTGACATTGATATATTATTTACAGGGGAAACTCTTTTTAAAATGTATTTGATTATTCGTGCCCAAACCTGCTTTAAGAACACACCTCTTTTTCTTCACGAGAGCAGCAGGACATTCTGTAGCTTTTGTAAAAAAAAAACAACCTGTGATTGCATGTTTCAGCCAGTCGCAGCCTCGGGCCTGTCGGTTGCTCTCTCGTGTTACCTTAAGCTTGCTTGTGGATAAATTCAGATGCTTTCACAGTGAAATGATTTGTACTTCTTTGTGTTTTGTAGCTGGCTTACTGTGTGGTGCAGTTTTTGGAAAAGGACAGCACTCTAACTGAGCCGGTACGTCCCATTCTAATACTTGCTGAAACTTCAAATTTGAAGCTTAAAATTGATGTAAAAATGTGAAGCTCGTGTTTAATCCTTCATTGTTTTTTTTCTTGCAAGGTCACAAGTTCATGAATTAATCATTTGGCTCATTCTTTGTCGGATATTAAACTTTTCTTTTCAGCCCTAAAGCCGCTCTCCCCCTTTTCTCCTACCAGGACAGTTATTCAGCACAATGTTATCTCTCTTTTCCATCACAACAGGTGGTAATGGCTCTACTAAAGTACTGGCCAAAGACTCACAGTCCCAAGGAAGTGATGTTCCTCAACGAGCTGGAGGAGATCCTGGACGTCATCGAGCCGTCTGAGTTTGTGAAGGTGCAGGAGCCTCTGTTCCGACAGCTCGCCAAGTGTGTGTCCAGTCCGCACTTCCAGGTAACTGATGGGTTTTGACAACATTTCCTTCATAACTCAGACCATTGGATACACCTATCGTCCACACTCCCCAGGAGTTTTATAGCCGCTATAACGGAGACGTTTGGAAACGCTGCTAATCCCGTTTTAGTTTGAAAACTCCAGGGAAGTGTTTTAGTCCAGACTCACATCCGCTTGCTGATTAGTTCTGTTCGATCCTGAATTAGCCTTCACTGATCCGTCAGGCTCATATCACATGACCCCCTTCCAGAAGAGAAAAACTGGCATAAGCCTCGACTACCGAAGTAATACCTAACATGAATAATCTGATCCAAGTATTGCTGACCCTGTTGTCTTTGCCAACAGCTGTTGTCCTGGTAAATTTCACATTTTACATTTATACAACTGCTTACATGCGTAGGAGTTGCAGATTGCTCTTCAGTACACGTATGCCCCGTGTATGTGAGAGGTCATGTGTTAAATGCGTTTTCCGGCGTTTCAGTCTTGATGGGAATTAAAATTGATACGGAGCCAAAACGCTGTTGACAGAGGTTGTTTTTGTTTGAGAACACTGTTTCTACCAAAGAGTTATTCAAATGTCTGACTGAGGTGTTTGATTCCTGTAGGTGGCCGAGAGAGCTCTGTACTACTGGAACAACGAGTACATCATGAGTCTGATCAGTGACAACGCAGCCAAGATTCTGCCCATCATGTTCCCGGCTCTGTACCGCAACTCGAAAACCCACTGGAACAAGTAAGACACTCGAGTTGTCAAGCTCCACGTGCACTCGTGTCCTCAAACGCCCTGTATGTACCTTACAGTGCATGTAACACCCGTCTGACACAACTGCTGACTAAATGGCTCACATACCGATCTCTGAAGTGAGCATGTGTACATTTATATATAGATGGGGTTTGGTCACAGAATGTACACGTGCATATCACTTAAGTCATCTGTGATTCCTTTTACTATTGCACCTATTGCTCCAGATAAACCTTTAATGTGTGATTTAAAGTTGGTTGTTTTTGGTGACTAAAAAATTGACTTCATGGCTCTACGTGTATACTTCCATTAAGGGCCTTTTCTCATAGTGGTAAAGAGCGTGATACCATTTCCTCTTTTTCTGGATCCATGCCAGATATATTAACATACAGCAACTGACAAACACTTGCCCCTTCTGAAACTACTATTAAATCTGCTGGGTATGGATTTTTTATTTCCATCCGTACCATATTACAAACATTTATTGATACTGTGTATGTATATTATATAGATTAAAAAATGTAAATAAAGGTCTGGCCTGTTAAGGAGAGTGTTTAATTTATCCAATGCAAATCTGGATCTATTTAATTAACATGTGGTTTCATAAGGGGACTTTCCACCTCTTTTTCCTCATCTGTCCCAAAATATTATAGGATCTTTCATCTTTAGTTAAAATTGTATGTGAATCCAACCAGTAGTTTTTGCCAAGTAAACTGCCAAGTGAACCAAAAAATGGTCATGGGTGAAGACATGACCTCCTCGGTGGAAGTAAATATGTGGCTCAATGAATAGTTGAAAGCTTTAGTCATAGTTTGGTCAGTGATTTAACTGTGAATCATCTTTTTTTTTACTTTGTCTGTGATTATTTGTGATAATCCTGACTGTGTGTGTGTGTCTGCTCACAGGACCATCCACGGCCTCATCTACAACGCTCTGAAGCTCTTCATGGAGATGAATCAGAAGCTCTTTGACGACTGCACGCAGCAGTTCAGGGCTGAGAAAAACAAGTAGGCAGCAGCACAGACAGACTCTTCTCCCACTCGATAAATCCTTTTCTTACACACAACATCTGAGTGACCCATTGTTTCAATCGGCCGTAAGACTGCGACTGAATAGTTGTGTTGGTTTTCACGTTCATCAGTGTAGCAGACTAATGAGTGGAGGTCTGGTGCTTCGTTTAACAGAGAGAAGGCAAAGTCAAAAGAACGCGAGGAGGCTTGGATCAAGATTGAGAACCTCGCCAAGTCAAATCCACAGGTGAGCAGTGTGTGTGGTCTCTGGAACACACCTGTTTTTCCCCTTCCTACCAATGCGCATGGCTCTCTCTCTCTCTGTCTGTGTGTGTGTAGGACTATAGATGAAATGCATGAAGTGCCTTGTGTTTCCTGTAATCCAGTTGTGTTGCTGAATTGTGGCTCCCTTTCCATCTTATCCCATGTAGGTTTTGCTCACACTGTTTGTCCCTAGTTCAGGTGGAATGAAGTGCTTTAAATCTGTGCTTAGTTGTGGTGAAAGGAATCATTGATGTGACGACATCCCTCAGGACAAGCAACACACGGGTTCAAATCCTGCTGTGATGGTTCTGTCCCCTCACATCCTAATTCTGGGTCAAACATTGTTTAAGGTACTAGTTTAACATTTTAAGAAGTACCCTTAATCACATCCTTGTTCACAGTTTGATGACAAGCTTCAAGTCACCGTCATTACAGAAAATATGAAGCTTCAGCAAAGGAAACGATTGACCCGACCCAGTCCAAAATGTCAAACACTTTTTTAAAATATATTTTCAACCCAAACAAAATCTCAATGGCACTTCTAAAAAGTTTTGGTGAAATCGACCGATGCCGGTGTTGTGCTGTGAAAAAAAAGAGCGTAACTTCCGCAGTAGAAATCAAACAACATTTCCTGCCCCCTGCGTGCTCCCCCCCCCCCCCCCCCCCCCCCCCCCCCCCCCCTCCCGACCCCTGCCTGAATGTTCTGGAAATGTTGAGGACAATATTCTACTGAGGAAAATGACATTTTCAAAAGTGAATGTCTGAAATCAGCTCTAATGTCCCAGCAATTGACAACCACTTTATATAATTAAACACAAGTTGTGTGTTTCACAATCAATAAATCCAAATAATGTCATACAGTGTCTTAATCGTTTCTATTTCTACACCACAACTAAAGCACATCACGCTTACAACTGCCATAGATTAGAGCTGCTTGATTTAATTCATCCAGAGCCTCTAGATTCATTCTTCTTGCATGCGACTGAAAGTCTTTTCTCCATCCTTTTGTGTTTTTTTTGTTTTTGTTTTCCCTTTCTTTTCAACATAGTTCTCTATGTATGTTGATTCCTCTGACCTCAATAGTCCTGTAGCAATGGAGACGGATGTCCCTTTGATAGAAGATGTTCAGAGGTTAAAAGAGACAGTTGAGGAGGGCGCGACTCAGGTAAACCTGACTTTCTCTGTCTCTGATATCTTTCCTCTTCTAATGAAATCCTTTACATTGATAGATCTGTTATTGACCAAAACTCAAAGTCTATTTGTACAACAATAGTTATCACTCTTCACTGTGTGTATAACATATAGACTTTGTTATAGATTTTTTACCAAAAGCAAGTGTAAAATAAACTAGACTGAACATTGGAATCAAGAGCTTTCTGTTTTATGTCCCCAGCCTGATGTCTCAGTGGTCAGAGCCCCAACGTGTTCAGTATTATACATAAATAAGAATTTATGAAAAACGATAATACATTTGACAAACTATATATTTCAATAACTTTTTCCCATCCAGATACGAATACCAGTGCATTTAAAATACATTGCCACTTATATGGCATATATTAACAGCTGTAAGTTACTGACCCTGTATGGAAGTAATGATCGATATCATTGTTGTATGTCCACGCTCAGGTTAAACAAATTCAAACACATTGGTCACGACTTGGTGAACTCCTCGTGGTTCTTCACATGCTTGATGGGATAACTAGTGCACTAATTGTAAGACCCTCAAAGTTGAAGTCTAGTATACAGCACATGAAGCCGTCGTACTTCTGGGACTTTCCAGCCGGACATTTTGCCAAATTGCTGACATTTTAGCAAACTCTGGCTGATGCACTACTGCAAATCACTTCTTCTCCGCAGCTCTAAAAACAGTACTTGCCAGTGGCAGTATGGCACAACTGCTGTTTTGGAATGGCGAAGAGAAAATGTCAGTTTTACACAAGTGAAACGATTTACTTGAGACACGATCTCAGATCTGTAAATCAATTTGCATTCTCGCAATGGCTGCTACGTCATTTCAGATGCTGTAACCTTGTCTGCATTTCTTTAAATGATCTCAGCTATTACTGGTGACATCATTGACAGGAAAACTGTGAAATCAATGTTACATTGTCTTCAAAGTTTTATTGGAGTACATTTCTTAATCAATACAATAGTAAAAATTTGATAATCAGTTGAGTTTCAATAATTTCCTGGATTATTAAAGATACATGGTTCATATGTATCACACAGTCATTAATTAGATTGTTTATCTCATTAAGTCATTTATTTAATATTGAACACATGGAGGCTCAACACATGTAGCACAGGTCTGATGTGTTAATTTGATTTAATCTTGTTTTAATGTTATGTTATCTTTTGATTTACTGACTTAGACCTTCCCGTTTTTCTGTTTATTACATTTTGTTGGATTGTGACTAAGTTGTTGTTGTGCTTGACCACAAATATGTGAAATAGATAAATGAATGAAACGTCCTTCTCTCGTCTTCCTTCTCCGACAGTTGCAGCATGAACAGCGGAAAGAGCGACCCATGGTGCGACGTAAATCTGAGTTGCCTCAGGATCTTTACACCACAAAAGCCTTGGAGTCCCACCGCAGAGCTGAAGACATGTTGACCACCCACGATGGACTCTAGGTCCCGCCACCTTCCGGCTCTTGGTTCAACTGCCCCTTCTACCCTCGACAGCCATGGACATCCACTCGGCCCGTTCGCCAGAACTACACTTATGATCCCCGCGCTGGGCTCTCATCCCCGTCCCCACCATCTGTTTACCCAGAATCCTTAGTTCTCCTTCATTCCCTGCTGCCCCAGTGCAGAAGCTGTATATTCACCTCCTTCAGAGTTCTGCTTTCTCAGGTTTTTGTTTTTCAGTTTAGGAAGAGGAGCGGGTGTGTGTTTGTGTGTCTTTAAGCCCTCGCCACAATCTGCGTGTTCTACTTTTGTTTTCCCTTTTCTGTTCCTCTCACCTGGTTCCTTCATTCCTTTTTGCAAACGTGTTCACTGAGGATGAGACGTGGTTTAATAATAAGCGACTGACTCACTGTCTAAGGATCGTCTCTTGCTCTCTGCTTGGTTTTCTTTTCTGTCAAAGGGAACAAAAACAGAACCTGTTGGTCAAATGAAAGACAAGACTTTCCTGCCACCTGTTGTACGTTTTCTGTTGTGTTTTTTTTGCTCAATCTGATGGACATCTTATCAGTGCCAAGACGTTTGTATTTTTTGTTGGTTTTGTTTCATGTTTTTATCTGGGACACCTGCCTTTGTTTCTGGTCACTGGTGTTTGAAAGTTTGTTTTTTTAGTTTAGCACATTTAAGACCAAACTGAGGCCTGTCCTTAGCCTTGCAACGTCCAGGAAAGATGGCGTGGAAATGGGGAAGTTGTCCTGTGGACATCTGACACTTTTCCACTTTATTGTTTTGTGCCATACGCCGCTCTTTTTATATGCTTGCTTCCTTACGTTCACTGGCGATGTTTGAGAAAACCAGATCATAGTGATGCCGAGACGGTTCAAACAATGGTACTCGCTGGGTTTGAGTTGAGCTGATGAGGGTAAGCCTGGATGAAAAGCTGCATTTGCTACCTAAGTTGCAGTGATAATGTTCTGGTTTTATAAAACATGCACATGAGCAGAAAGACTGAGAGCATGGCCGTGTTTAAGGTGAGTGTTGGGTTTTATAAAAAAATAAGTTTCCTGTAAAACGAATAGAGATGATTGTCTGTGTAAAGGAGATATAATCTTGATGTTGGGTGGGAGAGGGGCACAGATCTGTACTGTCACACAGCGTCGTGTGTTTTTTCACTAACCGATGGTTTTAAGCAGCCGTTACCGAGTTAGAACCTCTGCTCACCGTCTCCTTCTACAGAGCATGAAGGTATATTAGTATTGTATGGGATAAAGATTTTAATATCCTCATTATTAATTAAAAATAACTTAATTTATTAACAAACATAAGAGCAGATAGTAGCTGTGAACATACTGACGTTAGAGGATCAGTGAAATTCCTTGCTGAGAGCAACCAATATAAAAGACGTGTGGCATGTTTGTGTTGCTACCATTCATGAATTCAGTTGCCTGGTTCGTGGGCTCCATGTTTCGGACACTTCTCAGTGAGGAGCTTGTTTGAAAGTATCTTCCAGTCAGTACCATTGTTTAAACTGAGGAGGTCTGCTAGATTTCTTCATATTTGACGTGGTGTATTTCCTTGTCTTGTCTCTGGAGGTTAGTAGCGTGGATGTCAGGTGTTGGATTCTTCTTCTTTTTGTTCTGTTTTCCTTCCTCTGGCCATTCAGAATGCCCGACGCTGACACAGACTGGTATCAAATATGGCCACAAAATGCCAGATAGATGCTGAAAATAAACTGACATTGTGACTTGGCTTGTTAACTGTATTAATACTGTATTTGCTTGAATGCAAAAATATGTAAATTAAAACTACCATGTTAAACATGTACCTTTTACCCTGGAGGAATGCCATTCACCAAACGGATTTCTGTCATTGCGTTTATGAAACAGTCCTGCTTGCTGGGAGAAGATGTTTTATGGATTTTATGAGTTTAAGATGTTAGAGGTTTATTTAAAAAAATGACAATTCGTCCACAAATAACGAGATGATTTCAAGATGATTTGGTGGCTTGTTGTCACTCTGCAGGATCTTTGCAGATCTTTTAATTTTAACACATTATTTCCAAAACATGATAACTTAAAGTGTCCTTTTGTATGTGACCTGTACTATATGATTCATTTAATATTGTATATATGATTTACCTTGTTTCATGTAGTGTTATATATAAATATATATATCTAGATTAATTTTGTACAAATTGTCCCTCTGTACAGAATAAAAAACATCAATAGCAAGTTAAAGAAGTAAATCTGGCACATACTGTCTGATTTCTCCTGTTTCGGCCGGATACTCAGTGACACAGTTTAGAAAATGTTCTTATTTTTCTTAAAAATAAAAATCTGCAAAGTTTCCTCCATCCTCAAAGTAACTGACACATGTTCAAGCCCGTTGTGTGCTCCTATCACTGTCTTTAGTGGTGTACAACTATGTAGAACGAATAAAGAGACTATTTGAATATATATTTTCAACCATGCATCCATTTTGGCTTTAATTAACGGAAAGGGCAGACATCTGAAATGACACGGCCAATAAAGGAACAAGGCCAAAGATGCTGGTGGTGCCAACTCATGATTGATCTCCTGGAAACCATGTTCTTGTTAACAGATAAGAAGATGGTTTTATCTACCCTAACATGTGGGCTTTATTACTTCTCCTACCTTATGATCTTCTGTGTGTGGCCTCTGGGGGCCTGGTACAAAGTAATACATCCAGTCGTGGTTACATGGGCGGTATGTCGTTGAATGCTGTAGAATTGACTTGTGCACCAGGACATTCACAAACAGCAAACATGTCCATTAGCATATCTGTTATAAGGGTGGGGAGGAGGGACTCCGGCAAAAGGGACCCGGAGGCCGTACATCAAACCAAACTCAACCCCTACTTTCACCAAACCACATTATTCTCATCTTAAAATCTATTATCAAAACTACTAGGTACAAACATGTATTAAAACTACATATTTGGGGGTAAGTAAGAATAAAGGCAATGATTTATCTGAAGGGAAAAGTAAACATTTTCAAATTTTATTTATAAACATTGTGTTTGTGAAGTTAAGCCCTGAAATGAGGTAAAGCCAATTTGAATCAAACACGCGGTAGAATTCAGAGTTCTGTGTTAAACTAATTTGGTTTTCGATTCAGTGGCGAGCAGTAGGGGTGTACTGTTTTCAACACAAGGGGGAGCCAGATAGTTGTGAATAGACATTTACTAACAGTCGTGTGTTAGGACAGGCAGAAAAAAAAACGTCTGAAGCTTTAACTGTTAATGCAGATCTACAGGAAATGTCCATTCCCCAGGTTTCCCCAGCAGCCAACTGATGTTTCATCTGTGATGTGTAGTTACAGTGAAATGATTTGAACTAATCCAGTATGGTGAGATTCTTCTCTGGATCAAAACACATGTTTATCATCAGTGACTATTGATTTCCTACCAGAAACGGGGACAGGTCGATATGTCTATACACTATATCAAGATACATTTTCATTCAGTCAAAATCAATAATTATCACAAATAATAATAATAAATGTCTCTGTTTTTAAAATGATTTTTACTCCTGAGTGAAGGTTGGGGTTTTTAACAATCATTTTATCAATATATACTGTAGTAAGTTTCATAAACATTCGATAACCAAATATATACTTTTCTAACTTGGCCTATGAGTCGTTAACCAGATGATCCCTCCTGTATTTGTAACGTTCAACAAAATCAAAACCAGCAAAACTGTTCATACATGTACTGCAGAATAGAGTAGAAACGCATTAACACATTAACACGTGTAAGGCACAATGTTGCACATTTTATTTTTCATATCATCACAAACTTCTTTATACAACAAATACCAATATTATGATTAATGTTATGACTATTCTTATAAAAAGATGACTTTTTCTTTTAATATTATGACTTAATTTTTGTAAATGTATGACTTTCTTTCTCATTATATTACAACGTTATTCTCATAAATTTACAACTTTATTCTAATAATATTAAGACCTAGTTTCGAAATCTTTTTTTTTTTTTTACCTTTAGATGGCCCTCACACAATTTTTTATAGGATATTTGGGGATTAGGAAACACATACTGATGAACTGACAATGTTAATAATAATCAAAACCCCTGAGACTGAATATATTTGGATTGAAAAATTGAGTTTCAATCCAAAACTAATTCTTCACAATTGTCTTGTATTTCATAAAAAAAATGTATTATCATTTAATCAAGATACCGACCAACAGTCAGTTAGTAAATAGTAAACAAATGAGAGTATTCTGTCCTTAAATCTGTTGTAAAAACTCTTATTAACTACTGAAAGTAAACTGCTGCTTCCTCTGAACATGTTTAGACACCGGAAGGGAGCTGTGTGCTGTATATCAAGAATATCATGGAGTCTTATTTCATTAAACGACCTGATGGGTGTAGAATACTTACAATAATACAATTATAATTACATGTCACATTACATAAATTTTTTTGGCAGAGTGGGAATTGTTGGCGAACGACCACTCTACCCACTAGGCCACATCACCCACACGGTACATTTAGGATCGATTAAACACTTTAGCACTAACTGTCAATGTAAAAGTACTTTTAAACCTGCTTGAATTAAACATATGTTTATACAGTCACGATATATATGCTTATACATATACTTTAGAGCCCATTAATTAATTGGAAATTCTATATAATTATTATATAGATACATAATTCTATATAGAATTATATAGAATTTCATTATAATTATTATATTGATATATAATTCTATATATATATATAATTCTATAGAATTTCCAATTAATTAATGGGCTGAAATGTATCACACTGGACTAGAAAGGATTAAAATTATTCTATCTCAGGTTAGATAATAGCCTTTTTATTTCAATTGAATAAACAACATTATTAGATTGTTGTTGTTACCTTTGTTATAATTTACCACCCGTATGTTGAATGGCTGTATTTTTAGTTGTTGGTGCACATAGAGAGACCAACAACTATAAGATTATTTTATAAGTCCCGCAGTAAAGACTGCACTGGACAGATGTCAGCCTAGTTTAGAGTTTATTATGAACTCATGTGTCACCTCCTCATTCCAAACACTAGATGGCAGACATGACTTATTCAGAAACAAGATTCCCAGTTGATTCTCAATCTCCTGATTCACATTCAGGTAATTATCACAGGTAATAAAGTCACAAAGTTACTTTCGAACAGCTGCTGAATTCACCATTTGTGTCAGAGTTGTTATGCTAATTATCAATCATATGAAAGTATTAAAGTTGAGAGTTATCTCTGCAAAAAGGATGTACATCTAATTGTCATGTTCCACAAAACCGTCTCTGGAAAGAAGAAGGCCTGTGATATTTCTCGACCTGTCCACGTTGCATACCACCTCGTACACACACACACACACACACACACACATACACACACACAAACACACACCCCTGGGACCCTCAAAGGATAAGCAGTGTAAAGGACGGGTTGATGGAGTATTGGCACAACTCTCACTAAGCAGTAAGTTTTCAACAGCCAACAACATGCAGTCCACTTGTTTAAGTTTTCAAATCTCAACCTCTATATCTTTTAATGCTATAGGCTCTTCAAAGAATGATCTTAACACTGGAAAAAATGCATTTTAAATAAACTCCCATCACTGTCAAATGGTTAGAGATACGATGTTGAAGTCAATGAGCTGCACAGCTTTATGGCAGCAGTTATTATATCTGTCCCTCCTCTGTGATGAAGACATTGTAAAACAGCAACATGGAGGAGCTGGCAGAGAGTGTGAGCGTGAACCTGGAACTTGATGGCTCTGTCTTGGGTTTCACTTGCTTGCATGTTACACCACAGCCGCCCAGCTACTCCTGTCTCTCCTCCATGCGACTTGTCAAGCTCGTGCATATTTAATTGTTGTTTGTCCACTGGGCTGCTATCAGATGAACCTAAGTAGGTGAAGGGGTGGTGCTGCATGGGGAGGTGATGATGAGGATGATGATGACGAAAAAGATGATGATGTGTTGGGTGAGGGGCTGGGTTTTTGAAAACCAGCTCCACCTGCCTCTCCTCACCAGTGATGGATGAGTTATGAGATGGAGAGGAGATCTGAGCGGAGCCTTCAGTTCAGCTGCAGACAACGGGGTCTCATAATGCCCAGACATTAAAAAGTGGATGCTACCAATTTGAAATCTCGCCTAGGGCGCCAACATTGCCAGGGCCGGGCCTGCTACCGCTGCTACTGACATCAACAGTCAATATTTGGGGGCGTGGCTTGTTGGAAAGCCTGGTGTCAGCCTGTGATGTCAGCTGTCCTGGATGCCTCTGTTCTATTTAGTGAGGGCGTTCTCCCTTTAGTGTGTTCTCTTTGGTGTGTGTTCTCTTTGGTGTGTGTTCTTCCTCTAGTTGATAGGTGAATGTTTGAAGAGAGCGCACTTACTATACCCAGGAATCAACCTGATTTTTAAAAGCTAAGCCAATAACAGAAGTATTGAAAAACAATATCAGAAACAGGAATATGGACATCGACAGCATTTTACCCATTGTGACGTCCTATTTCGAAGGCATGACATCAAAACAATGGAATCTTTCGAAAGCAGGCCAACCTGATGTGGCCACAATAACCGTACTGGGAGAGAAACTGCTGGAAATTGTCTTTTTAGTGACACAATCCACCCTAAAGGGTCATGTGAGCACCGCTGGGCCTGTGTCTCTGAATGGTGTGATTTGCTCTTTGGGCAACACACTTCCCCAGATTTTTGCTCAGGCTCTTGACGTTCCAGATGAGGTCAAGCTGGTCAGCTCAGAGAAGTTGACAAGGTTGATTGCTAAAGAGATTGCAGAGTGTGTCAACTCTGTCCTTTCCATGAGCGTGGACACTGTGAAGGAAACTATTCCTCATAGCACACCTCCAAAAAGACTACAATGTCTGATTCAACAGGCCGGCAAAATGATCGAAGGACTCATGAGGAATCTGAAAAACCAACAACTGATCAATAAAGAAGACAGTCAGGCATCATCCTCATCCCGGAAGAAAATCTTAGACAACAGAGAAAGTCTTCTGTCTGCAACATCCAAAACTGTCCAGGAGATCATTAAGGATGAGGTCTCTCAATTCACAGAATCTTCTTCTGATGGAATTTCCGACTTTGATTATGAGCAGTTGGAATCTGGCTCAACTCTGGAGATTAAGAATGTTGCAGATGACGTTGCTGAGGTGATTGTGGATGAAATCATGTCGCAAAACCAAGTTGATCTAGAATCAGCCCAAAGCACACCCTCTCTGAAGAAAATGTGTGGAAGGATTAAGAAATGCACTGCAAAGCAGTTTGCCCAAGTGTCCATTTGTCATATTGTGGAGCGACTGAATATCAAGTACTTTGACAGCCCTGACAACCCAGCCTTTGACAAGGTTTTAAGTAGGCAGTCAATGCAGTCTGTCATGAGTGATATTGACGCTCTGCTTCCAACAGTAGTTGGTGAGATACAGCAGGGGCAGAATGCGTCTCAATGGATTGATGATATTTACAGTGGTGAAACCCTCGAGTTAACCGAAGAGCTGAAAAATATCCTCATCAATCACATTGATAGGATGAGACCTAAGACCACCTCAGGACCAAAGCGCATAAGCTTAATGGTTTTACCGCCACGTGCTATCCTATCAGCTGACATCCTTGCCATGGCGTGGTGTTTCCTTGGAGTAATGAGGTGGTGGCTTCACACACAGTCAGAAACTCTCACTTCCAGGGTGATAACACATACTTTAGAAAAAGCTGTGTCAGAGGTCCCGATCGGTGGGGCCAGTCTGCCTTCGGCAGATAGTCAAGGGTCTGGCTCAGAGAGCAAGGTGACCACTTCTGAATTCGAGGAAGAATACAGCGAAGAGCAAGAGGACGGAAGGAAATCCCTCATCAGGATAATTGTTATGAAGCTGGTTTGGAGGATCTTTGATAAAGCAAAGGTGTTCGTAGAGCTCAGATCACCAAACACCATCATCGAGCGTCTGGTCGAAAACTTATGGATCGAAATCGAGGATGAGGATTTTGAGATCACCCCCAAAATGACGAAACACCTTGACAAAGTCATTTTCAAAAAAATCTGCAAAAAGTGGCGCGGTGTTGGAAGTATGCTTTTGGAATTAGAAATGAAAGACCCAGCACTGGAAAAATATATTGTTTCTTCCTTCAAAGATCAGCTTATGTCGCCAAGTTCCTGTGGATTTTTCTCCTTTTTTAGCTTCTCCAAATGCTTTTCATTAAAAACTATTTTCTCTTAACAACAGTGTTGTTTCTCTTGTGTTTGGGCTTTTTAGACAGATTGCTCCTCCGACCCGGTGTAAGTCTCTGGGTTTCCTCCTACTTTGCCTCCCACTTACTTAACACAACACAGAATCTCCCAACTGAGAGTGTGCTTATGTGCATGTGTGAGAGTGAGAGAGGGAAACTGTAGGAAAAAAAATAAAAGGAGGGTTGTTTGTGAACAGCGAGGTGTAGCGAGATGTGAGTTGTAAACTGGTAGGTGACTAGCTTGTTGGTCTAACCTTGCAACTTCAATCCAAACAACTGAAGCAAGCACTTGAGTGCTGACATTTAAATCATTTATTTGAATCCACCAATCAAATTCATACAAAAAGGATTCAAACATTTCTCAGAGCTTGAATACAGCTTAGTGACTCATGGGTACAAGAAACATCTCCTATGCCAAACAGCCAGACTACCTATAGCAGCTGATACAGAGCAGAACTTTGCTAGTTGTTTAGATCGTGTCTTACTAAGTCCTGCCAGTCGTAGTCCACTGACCGAAAGCTTATGGACATGCCCCAGACTTCTAAATATCAATACTACCAGCTTACATGTATAGCCTAGGTCTCTTATTTTAGCAACAATGGGCTGGTATTTGGTCAACTTGTCAAGGAAGGCTATGTCCATATAGAGGTCATAGACACAGGCTACCTTAAGGACTACTACCTCCCTTTTAACCTTGTCCAAGAAAACAACATCAGGGGTGTTAGGGATGTTACAGAACACATCATCAGAACTGTTAAACCAATCTGGCATTATACGGGAGTGTTTTTACATTGACACATTTGGGGGGAATACTCCCTTAACAGTACTTGAAATGAGGTCGACAATGCGGTCATGGCGTGCAATATAGAGTCCTTTGTACTTATTACAGCCATTAACAATGTGAGCAATGGATTCTAAATGTTGGTTGGGATTAGAATGCATTATACAGTGTGGGTGATGATTATTAGGGTACCACAATGCAAGATTGTATTTAGTTGGCAACACCTGTAGTCTGGCTTTAACAGTAAAGCAGAGGATGTCCTCTACTACAGAGGCGTTCTTGTACATTGTATGAGAGACAGAGTGGTCAGCAAAGTCAAGGCATGCCACCTTTCCCTGCAGTCTCAGTCCAGTCCAGTGTTGTTTTGTCTCTGCTTGTTTAATGTTCAGGAGGGACTCTCTTGCTGTTGTGTTGTGGAGTGTTTTTTGTGTCCCATTGTGGTAGACAGTAGCCTCCACATTGACCGCTGGTTCTGTGACAACTGCTGACACACACACACACACACACACACACAAACACACACACACACACACACACACACACACACACACACACACACACACACACACACACACACACACACACAGATAAGTGTGACACGAGCTGCAAATGGGAGCACAATGTTTATCAGACCCCAAAGATTTGCACAGTAATAATTTACTTTCTCCCGTGTGTGTGTGTTTTGGTGAAGGCAGCGGTGAACTCTTGTGTGAAACCATCTCTCTTTCCACCTCCCTACCTCCTTCCCTCTTTCTCGATCACCCCTCCATCTCACAAACTAACACCTCCTTCATCTCATTGACACCCTCTTCTCTCACATTGTCAATAATATAACTGTGAGAGGATACTTCACGAAGTACAAAGGGATTTATTTTATATTAACAACAACTTGGATTAACAAGAGCTCTTTTGATTTGCCACCTATCATTTCCATGGCGATCCACCGTTAACTTGAAATCTATCCACAGCCCTGGCTGCAGCAGGAATGGTTTCTGTTTACACCGTGTGACTCAGTCTGCTGCTGGCAGCTGGAAAATGGCAAAAAAATTAATCTAAAAAAGACACAAAACTACAACTTAATCACTTTTATGAGAAAGTATAGAGACTACACAGCATCAGTGGTCACGTCTCCATAATAACGCTTCTCTTGTTGGAATGTCAGGGACATCTAAAAAAATTAATTAAAAGGAACAACGCATTTTGCGATTTTTAAGACATTAAAAATGTGTGTATTTATTAATGATCAAGTTTTATTTAAATTTTTACTTTAATTTACTTTTTTAAATTTTTTTTTAATTATACATATCTTTTTTTTAATGTTGAACTTTATGTTGAGTTATTGTGAGTTACCCTTATTTTCCCTGTGTTAACCCTTGTATGGTGTTCTGTGGGACCCATTTTCAATGTTTGCTAAAGGAAAAATGATGTGATAAATATTTTTTTCAACCTGAGACTCATTGGCCTTGGCTCATTTTCTGTGATGAACATATAAAGGAACATATATTCAGTGACTTAACACTTTACACCCCCCCCCCTACACATTTATATTACATATGTGATGTTCGGGTCCACTGGACCCAGGACTACATAAAGTGTTAAATTGTATATTTCAATCACCTCTGCTCCCACATTCCTGCACATTTACGTAAAAGTTCTCTGCCAGTTACTGTATCCCACAAGGATTCTGTTGATTCCCCTTTGGATTTGAAAACTCCAGCACGGATAATAACCCCAAAGTATGCAAATAAATTGGTTTGGTCCATCTCATTCTAGCTTTCTACAAAAACATGCTGTCCCTCCAAATTAGTGCAATCCAGAAAATGTTCGTAATGAAAAGTTCGTAAGAAGGCTTGATGTCCTGAACATGAGTCACTGCTATCTGTGTTGGCCCTGATTGCACCTTATTACATTGGTAGCCATGCGGGATGGCTAAAGTGCCAAAAGACCGTTAAATTGTCATAATTTTTTGTCATCCATATGGTGGCTGCTGATGGCCTGGCCTGGATTTGGGACTGGCTGCAGATTAACTTTTTTACGTAGCTGGCTGATGGTCAATCTCATCCTCTTCTAACCCAAACTCACTGTCAGACTTTGAATTGACAGAAACATGATCTTCATATTCTCTAAACTCTTCCCCTTCATTGTCTTCCAAAGATTTTCTCTCTTCAAAAATAATTTCTAGATACTGTATCTGTTCATTGGAGCTCGTGTGTAGACTGACATGAGTGTGTTCAATTTCTAATTAAGTTCAATAAATAAACGTCAATACTGATGAAAAACCTTGTTTCATATTCCAAAAACGAAAAGCACTTTTATTCATGAATGTGATTTAACAGGGGTAAATGACAAATATTAACCATATATGCTGTTTATATTGCTTGTTATTGGGATAAAGTTAACATCTGTTAAGTATTTTTACATATATTGTTGTAGCTGTATTGATTGAAAGACCGAATAATGCGGTGGGTCCACCACACCCACGAACATTGGCTGGGTGACCAAAACATGAACACCACACAAAGGTTAATTGTGACTTTATTCTCATTATTCTGCATTGAGCCGATTACATCTGAGAAAGTGATACGAGAGTGCAAAGCTCCTTTGTGGGAAGAGACGCAGAATTAAATTGTTCTTCGACGGGCAGGAAAAAAGGGTCAACCTAAAAAAATACACGTGCTTTATGGATTACTTCCTGTTTGAGTGATGAGTGCTTTTGTTTTGATGTGGTTGGCCTCGTACTCCTAGTAACAGTTGGCTGTAGTAGCTTATCTCCCGGTGCGCAGAGAGTATTAAATCTTGATGTTACACAAGGTGAAGGCGGAGCCGTGAGTCACCAAGGACTGTAAACAAGTGTTTGATTTGGAAAGGTGGAACGATTTCAGCGAAACCAGACATTGGTTGTTTGGAGATTTCAGCGAGATCTGTTGCTCTGTCCTGAGCTGACACTGCTGAGGGAAATCAAGCGTGGAATCCACAGTTGGCTCGAAGTTCCAGTGTAGTAAACTTCAATCCAATAAAAAAAAAAAAAAAGTACACTATGTACAAAGAGGACAAGACTGTGGAGGTATGCAAACAAGTTTTTTTTTGAGAACTCAGCTCTAGAGATGTCTACACCCCCTGCAACATCAACAACGGATAATTCAACGTTTCGCCCTCAATGATGTTGTGAAGGAGTGTGGGATCAGGGGAGGTGTTGTCTTCACCTCCATTGTTGATGCAAAGCTACCTGGCACGAACCATGCTCATGGATGAGCTCATGTATTAACGTTTTTTTTAACATTGCACAGCTAAACGGTTACAATAATGATAATAATCTTGATCTATTATGACTACCGGCTAACTGGCTAACAGGCTAACAGGCCAGAAGTGTGAGTTTCCTTAGTCCGAAATCATTTTACCAGAGTTAAGCAGAAATGATGCAATTCATAGGCGACCCTAACAAAGCATCCCCTTTCCTTTCTGTGGATTTGAACATTGTTGGAAACATTTTGAATAACTTAAATTAAATTGTCAACAAAATACACAACATAGATCTTGTCGTTCTTAGACATTTTAATGAATAATTGCCACATGATATATCTTTAAGTCCCATTCAGGTTGCAAGAGAGAACCGAAACAAGCAACAACAGAAAGTAAGACAAATTCAGATTAGTGTACAATCGGAATATGTATACAAATAAATTAAGACCAGATGCAACATGTATGTTTAAACAGGAAGAACGATGTATGTATGAAAACACCCACAGCAGTGAAACAATTACGCAAAAATAATGCAAAGAGATTATAACCAGATCACACACAAGTTGAGAGCCTAAATGTGAGGATTTAAAGTGCTGTGAGATACATACACTGTATGTACACCAACATAATGCCATGACATGAAATAAAAGCTAGTGTGACAATGACTGTTTATAGAGCAGCTGTCAATCTGCTCCCAGTAGAATGCTTTAATGTGCCGTGACCTCGGTAATATTGAAAGATTATCACAGCGATTTCTGCCTCTCTCGCTTTATGCACATTATCCCTGACCTGGAGTGAACCACGGTGCCGCAATGTGCGCTCATCAGGACGTGACAGGCGGAACTGTTGATGTTCTTGGAGATCTGCCAGCACGAGCGTTCAGGCCCAGGTGTTCACTTTACCAGCGAGGAAAGGTCTATAATTTGAAGCACTAAAGGAGTCAAAAAAACGGAAGACATCACTTTTTGTGACACCTAAATCCTCCTGCAGAGTGAAGGGATTTAAAGTAGGAGAAAGTGTCCTAAATGTGTACTTACTATATGCTGGAAGGACACACGCAGGAGGGACACAAATAAAGATGCTGGTATACAACCTTACATCTACACTGTTACATTACACAAACTGACGATACCGACGTTAATTCTCGCTGATCCATGTCAGAGATCAGCCTGCTAGCTCAGATCGCACAGCTTCACCAGGGCTTGTGTGCCGCAGTCAGTGTTTGGTTGCCAAGCTGTCCTCACCTGCCCTACCTGACTCACAGGTGGCGGAGAGCCAAGGCCGGCAGGCAGGCTACTGGAGGGGAAACCTGTCACCATCTGGAGCATGGCAGGCTGCCGGTAACAGCCAGGGCCGACTCACTGACAAAATGCTACGTCCCGGCCTACTGTCTGGAGACCGTGTAGATATCCTGTCTGCTGCAAAAAATGACATTTCCCACCTTCCCAACAAAGAGCAAAAAAGATTTTGATTTGTGGTTCACGGGAGAGATTACAACAACTCCAGATTAACATCTTTATGTGGTCTATCAATCAATCATATCTATCTTTTTCTCCCTCTCCCTCTCTCTATAATTGTATATCCTCAGCACTGTACTAGATGCCCTTTCCTCACAAGCCTGGAGGCACAGTTTGCCTGCATCTGAAGCCGTCAATATGGAGGTACAGTATGAATTTAATTCAGTTCCATTGACTGTTGGATTGACTGTGATATTTATTGTAAGGTTTACAATAAGGTTTAGGGTTCCAGCTAATTACTTTTTTCATCATCAACTCCTGCAAATGTCGATATCCATCCTGCCAACCAGACCCAAACCCAGAGATTCTGTATTAACTTAAAGATAAGACAAGAAAAAGTTAAGTTTGATAAATTGGTGGTTAGTTAATATTCTGATGAGTAAATGGGGATAAGGTTCAAGAGAAATGTAGTGGAGAAAAAAGTTAATGCATAGTTAATACGAACATCGATAACTGATGTTCAGAGAAAAGGGATTTAAATAATATAAATGTAAATTTATAGGAAACACAGCGGGAATGAGGAGAATCAGGTCGCAGGCCAATGGCAAATGGAATTGCATTCATAAAGTACTTCTCTGGTCCTAACAGTGCTTTACATTACATTCTCCTTTCAATACAAAGCTCTAAACAGAACTACCACCTTAATGTCTATCATTCACACACTGGCATCACACCGGCCTTCTGATTACTTGAAGATCCCCTCTACTACCTCCTGATCTCCAGCTGCCTGAAGTATGAAATTAAGCTTTTTATTTTATATAGGTCATGATGGTTTAGATTCGGTTTACGACTTTTTTTTTTTATTTTTTTTTTATATTATTATCTTGTTCAATCTCTGTTCTTGGTTCTATGGAAGAACTCTCCTGTGCACAGGTATTTGGCTGCATTTTGTCAGGGAGCATTTTCATTGGATATGTTATTTTAAACTATTTTCTCCTGAGAGGGGGTGAGACACTTTATTTCAAAAGGGTGACAGCAGAGGGGAAAAGTGGTTTAAGGGACAACGCGGCCCGATGAGGCGAAATGTGCCCCACATCACTGGTCTACCACTGCTCTTAAAGTCTCATACTAAGTTTATAATGTAAATTGAGACAGGAGCTGTATTGTCTTTGTCATTCTCTTTGATTTAAGGAGACCATCTGCTAAATCTATGACAGTGCCAGGAAAGATTTAAAGTGTTATGGCCCTGTTAAATCGCAGGAACTTTCACCATGAACTAAACAAACCTTTATAGGAACCTGTACTGTTCTCTGTACCGACTTTATAGAGCTATAGTAAGTTCTTAATGGAGGATGGTTTTAAGTTTAGATAACATCACATTTGGAGGATTGACACATTTAGATTTTTCAATTCACAGTCCTCTCTGTCTGAGGATGTGTTGAACTCTATATTTTTTAGTAGAGCCAGTGATGTATGCACCTCAAATTTCTTTAGATTTTTTGAATAATTTACCTTTAAACATCCATCTAGTTTAGTTTAGAAGCGAGTAACCATCTCTGGATTCCACTGACATATTTGGACTGTGTTCTGACATATGTAATTAGACTGTGAGTCTGTCTGGAAGACTTTTTGAGATCGTGGCATAATTCTAAAGTAACTTTAACCTGATCAGGCAGACACACACACACACACACACACACACACACACGCACACACACACACACACACACACACACACACACTCCCTGTCATTCAATCTTTTCAAATTTCTTGTCCTGACAGCAATTGACAGGCAGACTTTTGGAACCCCCTGTCAAACTTCTTCTGAATTGCAGAGTAGAATTAGATAAACTCTCAAACGGGACAATATCGTCAACGAGGTGCTTGTACCACATATAAAACTTGGCAATCAGTAGAGTGTATGTCTCCACCAAGGCCAAACAGACTTCATCTTCAATCGAGACACCAAATTAGACATCTGTCACCTAAATAAGCTGGATTTCAAGAATGAAAACTGTGCAAATGTAACGAAAATCTAAAATCAATATAAACGTTGAGCTTTGATATGTCCAAAAAATATATGGGTTCTTCCCTGAAGAATACCACATCATCAACCAAGTTTTATGGTAATCCATCAAGTAGTTTTTATACAATCCTCCCTCAAACAAATATACAAATAAACCAAAAAACGAATGGAAAGGGGTGAAAACATAACCTCCATGGTTGAGGTACAAGGTGGAAAAAGCAACTTTCCTACATATGAATGTTGGCATCAGAGACGTCACCAGTAAAACGGCTCCCTGAGGTGGAGGACATGCATCATCTCCCTCAGGATTTGTCTTCAACCCACTGCAGAAACCACAATTATTTCTCTCCTGGTGAAATCTTCACTCCAGATATTTGAGGCTTCGGAAATCCTTGCTTGCTCCTACAGGGGGAAGTGTTACTCTGCTGACTCTGCTGCTCGAGCCTGGGCCAGAGGGAGGATGAGAGCTGAGGGAAGAGGGCAGCTGAGGTGAGTGACTGGGTGGCAGCCGCAGAGTAAAGCCTCACCACAGCCCCAGCAGGGTAATCTAATCAGCTGTTTCTGGGCCCTGCATCTCTCTCTGGCTCACTTTCTTGGAATGGAGAGGAAGCTCATGCCTCATTTTGGAGTGATGTGCCTCGTCTCATTATCTTCAATCAGGTATGAAGAAGTTTGAAAACAACTGATGAACACAGGTGGGTTTTTTCCCTGTGCGTTGATGTGGTTTTGTTGCATTTAGTTTGTGGTTGAATTCAATCTTTGTTTGCCTTGTGGGCATTCTTGCTCCTTCAGATGTTTTTATCACACAGCTGTTTTCTAATAAAAGGACTCCTCTTGCTTATGAACCACTTTAGAGCAAAGTGAATGACTTTAGTGTTCATGTGCATTTTGTTTTGAAGTTGCACTTCTTTCTGACGAGATTTACTTTGAATGCATTCTCTTTTGCACCTTACTTGATTTTCAGGCAATATCTTTGGCTCCAGTCTTTCAGTTACGATGCACAGCGGGGGCTACATTATAAAAAATTGAAACACACACACAAGGTTAAATCCTCGATACTTTCAGAAATGCCAGTTACACACTTACGGTTGACATAATATCATCCTCTCATCAAAAGAGGAGAGTAAACCAGAGGAAAAACGTTGCAGAGCCACCGGAAATCCACTATAGATGAACAATAATGCAGCCAGAGAAGCAAGCTTAAGAGTGGATAAAAGATGGGTTTTTTTTTATAAGCAGCTTTGACTTGCCAACACTGAGGCAATTAAATAGCAAAATCTCAAATATTTACCACAAATGTCTCGGTTTAACTCAGTTTATTTTAGAAGCATCTGTACAGACTAAGCTGCACGGCAACAAAAAGACAGCTTATGTCCTCTGGTCATGCAACTCTCCAAACGAGTCACTTGATAACTCCATCACACAGGAAAGGATTAGGATTTGTGTTCAGCAAAGAACACACAATCTGTTAAATTATCTACACACGGAGGATTTTATTTGACACGTGAAGGGTGAAATATTTCAAGAAAGGATCGACTTCCTGCTTCAGCTAAGGTTGAGGCAGAATTGACACTGGTAAACGTGTCAGAGGAAAATCTTGCATGAGTTATGAAGTGACACAAAAACTTGGAGATACCTGGAGTCAGAAGCAATAACTAAATGGAAGGGGGAGTCGATAAAATGGCAAGAAACTGGACCTGAACTTAAACCTCTGGACCGGAAGTGGGTCAGAGGTCACCATCCAGGAGTTGGTTGACAATGCCAACCGGCCAATTTGAGCCTTTTACAGACATATCAGTGTCACAGTTTGCTCATATGTGACATTATAAAAACTTTTATTTTACAGAATAAACAATGTGGTTAAGATATGCATTTATCCTTAAATTCAACGCAAAAATAAAATAGTTTTCCTCATTATAAGTTCTACATATTTGGTTGTTTGTGTTTTCTCGTTTTTATAATAAGGTTTATGGTTAAACTGTAAAATCCTCAAATACATGTCTGTGTCATAATGACTGATAACAACATCCTAACACCGGCATTGGCCCACAATAATCCATAGTGGTCGGGCTGTGGTTATAATTTAGTTTTTATTGTTCTGGTCAAACATTATTTATGATGCTTGAGCAAAAACCTCTGAATATGTGGAGCCAGCACAAACTACAGCCTCTAAACTGACCAGTGGACAGTGAACTCCTCTCTGCAAAAACCCACAACGCACTGCAAATAGCGGAATGGGCATCAGAAATGTTTCCAGAGTACCCAAGAAATGTAATGAACCTGGCTGTAGTTCAATGCTTGAACTTCACAAAGCATAGAACTACAGCGAGGTTCATCACCTTGTTGGGTCCCCTGGAAACCTTTCGTCGTTATCGTTTGCAGTGCGTTGAGCTCTCTTGGCCACCGTAGAAATTGACATTTTTCGTGTTGTTACTAAGCTGATATTATCCTGTGTGTTCTCATCCAGCTAATGTAATTCTTGGAAAGCAGCTTGAGGATATATATTTTTTTGTTTTGGAAAATGTTATTAAAATCGCATGCTCTTATTTTGAATTATAGGCTAGCTGAGCATAATGTTAAAACCCTGATTTGTTTATATCAGGTGCAAAACATGCAGGTGTATTGGGAAACCTCTCAGAGTGCAATGAGACTTTGATGTTAGGACATGTCTTACACCACAAGGTCAATAAATCTTTCTAAAAGCATATTTTCATTGCATCAACTACTTTCAGACATGTCAAGTCTGCAGTTAATCTTTGAATTTGTAGTCTTTTAAGTTTGTCTTTATTCTCCGTCTCTCAAACCACAATGGGTTCTTCTTAGTAATTTTAATTAGACTTTCTCTTCGCAATGACAATTTAATTATGATGCCGATTGATCATGGTTATTTTATAAAAATATTCAGGCTATTCTCATCTAAAAGCCATACTTATTTCTACATGCTTCCACTATAAATCTGAGAAATTAATGATGAACAATTAGCAGTATTAGTGTATAGGGTTCTTCCTGGAACGTTTTGGTCCTGATCCATCTGCTGCCCTTTGGCACTTTTGTGTTAAAGTGTTATTTGGGATTTTATCCACATAGTGACAAACCAGGCCCTGATCAGTCACAGATGTTTCCAAGGATGTTTCACTCTGTTGTGGACGCCCAGCAGTGCATGTGTGCCACCGCAACCTGAGGCGAGTGCTCTGAAAAGCCCTCATAACCAGAGGGCTAGAAGTGACGGCACTGAGAATGTTTGGTTAAGATAAGTAAAAATAAATGAGATGAGATGTGTTTTAAAAAATCTTTTTTCAGTTTACACAGAATGGATGAACTCAACAGGGCTGCATGAAATGAACGCCGTGATGAATAAGGTTTAGCAAAACTAGATCCTCAATGAATAATTTGATTTACAGGCTGCTTCATGGGTTCATGTACTGTAGCAGCAAAGCAGGATATCCAGCATTCAATTCTATGCGGAACAAATAAGAAGCATAATTGTAAATGTCTTCGTATTGTGTTTAAAAGCGTCTTGAGTGTACATTTGTTTTAACTCACTAGAATGTGACACACACCACGAAATCCTCAACAGAAGCAGTCAAGAGTAGTCAAGTAAATCAAGTTCGGCCGAGATGTTTCACCCAATGTCAGGAGGAGACCTCAGCAATCTACAATTCTCGGTACATCTTGTTAGTGAGAGTTAAAGAATGGACCTTTTACTTTTGAGACTTTTCGATTAGCTGGAATCAGTCATTATCTTGCACTCAGCTGCTTCCCGAATTAGGTCTGAACTGAACCTATACCAGTGTTTTCTTTTTGGATCCATCTTTGAAAAGAGACTGAACTCTCCCCTCTTGTATTATTCACAGCTTTGGAATTTAGGAAACGTTGAGTCCACGAGCTGTAACATGTTCACTGACATTTCTACGAATGGCAGAGTCCTATAAAAGTAATTCTTCATTTGAAGATAAGTTATTTGAATTTGTGGTCTTGTATATTTTTCTGGGAATTTTAAATTACATGATATTCCTTCTGACCTCATTTCCCCCTCAGCCTTGTATTTCCTTTATTATGTTAACCTCTGGTTTACTTACTAAACTGACAGTAACGTTAAGCTGCTGTGCCTTAGCTGGTAGGGATGACCACAAAGTGTAGGAGTCTTATGTTGTTGGTGTTATGGTTATAAAACCGTGTGTTCTCATGACATAATTCTAACGTACCGGATACACAGTATGTTTGATGTTCACAAAATTCTCTTGGGAATGTTGTGAACACCAGTTTTGAAGTTTGTATGTTTTGTTCATCATCATGGCGTACTGCTCAAAATACAACCTCCCCATGAGTCTTGTCCACTGTTATTGGGGGAAAAAAGCAGGTCAGAGGTGCGTATCAAAGTGAATTCAAAAGTCTTTGCTGTTGCAGTTGAGAACGAAAGTTCATCCATAATTCACCCAGAATCTAATATTGAATGCACCTGTACTCTGTGCTTGTACAGTTGTTCGTCTTTTGGTAAAACAGTAATTATTTGGACCATTATCATTATGAAATTTATAAAAACACAATATAGGCCTAAGACAATACAGTGCCCACTGATGAGGTGAAATATAATAATATCTTCATCAAATTGTTCTTGGGGCAAATAAGTTGTCCTTTCTCCAGAGTGGTAGAGAACTCTTGATGTAGTCCCCCCCCACACACTGTTCATTCAGCTTAGGTTCCACGCAAAAATGCTCTGGCACTGTGCCTCAGACTTATAATGGTCAGGAAAACCCTGCCTTAATGGAACTTAACCTCTTTGTGCCTTTTGCAGTCTTTCAATTATTCTTGATTTACAACCTGGAAGAGTAAACTGAATGGATGAAGGATGAGGTGGAGCCTCATGAAATGCACATGAGCTGTCTTTAGATTATTTCAATGCTGTTTTTCCTTTAATGGATGATGTGTGTAACCATTCGGCTGAATCATTAGGTGTGGGGTGCTGTGATGGTGTACTTTAACATATATGCCATTGTATGGACATTCCTTTTGATTATGAGTTTAAATGTCTCTTACTGACGATCTACCTACATCTTTAACATATTATTCAACACGATTTAAATGAATACTCAGGGCAGAGACTGCTTCTTGTTGAGAGGCCCTGACAACCATTCAGGCGATTGATTTAAAGTGAATGAGGCAAAGCCTAATAGGAAATAGCACTTTCTTTAACTTTGCAGTCAGTTCAAATACTTTTATCATTAAAATGTGACTGGAAAAGGCAGAAAAGATAAGGAGCTTGTTGCAAATTGTTTGCAGACCACATTCCATTCAGCCATGTCCACAGTGTTTGATCTATTATGATGCTGATGAAGCTTTTTGCATGAGTTTGATCAACTGCACGACAAAAGCTCATCGTAGTTTTGATCAACATTGGCAGAGATTAGAAACCTATTTGTGAGCAGTTTCTTTAGCTGCAGAAGCAGGGATTGAAAAAAATGTCCAACATGCTGACTAATGATTGTCTGGTATGCTAACCTACCCCATGCAAGCTGCTTTTCTTTCTCCCGACATTTCCTCTTTTATAGCCTGTATGTCTCCCACCGATCTCTCCATATGGTTCATATATGGTTTATGTGAGTACCTGCACATGTTATGTTACTCAGCCTGTCAAATATCCCACACATCTCCATCTCCATCAATATTGTTTAAATATGGAAGCTTCATGGCGCAAGCTTTACTTTTCATTTTAATGACAGAGCTTGATGCTCTCACTGCCACTTCAATTATGACCATGTTTATATAATTATAACCATACACTTCCTGCATAGTTTGGCTTCCTGACAACTTTGATTGAGTGTGAAAGCTTCACTTTCTCCTGGAATATGAGAATGTGGGTGAATTTGTGCCTTTTTATTAGGTGTAATAGGGTACCATTTTCCTTTATGAGCCAAATATCCTGGAGACTTGAATCACATTTGAGGGAGCTGATGATGAGAAGGAGGGAAATATCTAACTTCACCAGCCGTCTTTAGTGCTGCGTGAAGTTATTAAATGTTTATGAATCTTTTAAAAGAATTCCAAAGTTAACATACACACATTCTTTACTGTAACTGCTGCAACTTTTGCAATGAACTTTCATATCCATAATAACAGAGAATGTACAGTTTATCTGCAGTTTGTTGCGACACCAACAGGAACATGCAGAAAGGTATAAGGAGTACTTATGTATGACTGCAGGTAATAGACAAACAAACATCATGGCTGGTGCTGGGAGTATTAATGACTCCGCTCTGCAGCACGTAGTTATTGGTGTTTCGTATATCGATGTCAGGGTAATGAGAACGAATGGCAGTAATCTCCTTATAAAAAGTCCAGCACGTTCTTGGACAGCTGTTGAACATGATGCTTCAATCAAATACTCGCAGACTCACAGATGAGGATGTTTAAGGTTCACACCATCATCTGGTGTAGTCATTGAAACCGTATGAATGTGCAAGTTGAATGCAGTTGTAAATAAAAGCATCATCAAGCATAAGATCTTAAATGTTGTAGATCTGGTTTGTTAAATTGTAATGTTTGTATATATTGGTATTATTCTAACATACAGTACATGTTGGTCATTACACTTGTTCCAACCATACTAAAACATTGTCTTTGGTGACATGAGTATGTTTCTAGTGGTGCACAGGGTTATTAACTCAGATATCTAAGTCTCATTTAACCTTATTTTTGTAGCTCTACAGTGAAAATGTCTTCGATAGACCATAAAGTCATAATAAACACACAGGCAAATAAAAAAGATGACATCAGCATTCCAAACAGGTGTGACCTGTCTTACATTTCTCTACAGCAGAGCATGTCTGATAATAATCTAAAGTCCGCCACACAGATGATAACTGCATAGTACACTGTATGCCTTTGGTTTTTGACTGGATCAGTCACATTTATTTTTTAAAGTCTTCATCCCAGACATGCAAATGTATCTGTAAATTCTGAAAGATGCGTGGTGCTTCAGAATTCAAATTAATTTCACAGCAGCAAAGCGGCCTCTCTAAGCAATGGAGCCATCACCAGAACAGCAGGGGTATTGAACAGACATTCACTCTAATTATAAATCAACCTCTTGCTGCTCAGCCTGCTCTGGTGTCTCCCTCTCTCTCTGTCTCTCTCTCTCTGTCTCGCTCGCTCGCTCACTCGCCCACATCTACCCGCAGCCAAATAGACTTTGGTTCATCCAAGGTAAATCTGCACTGGATAAACTATCACCATCATAGGGGATACATTTTAGACAAATATTCTAAAAAGTATTTCAGACTGAACAATTGTCATCCTATCAAATATGGATATGATATCAAATATTTAATACATGTAACCTTTAAGGTAAAATACAGCTGTCTATGTTCATCAAACCGACTCCCTGTCAGTCCATGTATTACAAAAGATATTGACACCAAACATTCTGGAGTTGGTTTCAAGTTGTACTCATTTAACCTGAGCAGGAAGTACTTTAAACTGCGGTTCTATTTATGTTATTCAGGAGAAATGTTTGAACACCCAATTTATGTGGTATTCAGAAGTCACTCTGTCAATTTAATATACTATTCTAGTGTATAAGTTCAAGGTTCTGGAATTGAAATATTTATTTTAGTTTCCTGAACCCTTTTGTTGCTTACCTAACTTTTTTGACCCGTTGGTGATGCTGGATAAATCTTGAGGGCTTGATCCTTTAGAGATTTTCTATGTCTGCACCAAATTTCACAGTTATCCATCTAATAATACAAATATTTCAGTCTGGACCAGATTGTTGGACCAAACAAGCCAGTGGCTGGCATTGGTTAGACTGCTGCTAGCTTTAAAAAAATGTGCACAAAACATTGTGTGTCATAGAATAATTCCTGCTCGTAGGACTATTATTCTATTGATTACATTTATTATGAGATGTTTTTGCAGCGCTTTACTACTGACTCATCTCCTGCAGCTGTGATAGTATTAACAGGGCACTATGTCACGTCCCCAAGTGATTCACTAATGCACTGTGACGCCGTGTCCTCAGACCTGAAGGCACAGATCCGTGACCAGGTCACTATCCTCACTACCTCCGTGATCATGCCCATTTGGCCGGTGCCAAATGTCTGATGAGATTTGCATCTCTAGTGAATCTGCCCAGAATTACGACAAACATCTGTTGTGTTATGTGGCACCCCGTTCTAATTATGAATAACAAACAGACATTAGTTAGCTTGTGTTTTTAGGACTGGTAATGTTCTAGATCTGGAACAATGGCAACAGTAGTTCAGCTATTGTTGCCAAACAGTTGGATTGTAGATAGAAAAATAGATGCAGAAATAGTTGTAGGCCAGAGAATCTTGGTGATTTTTGGTTGTGCGAGGCAAAGAAAAGAAAAGAAAACATCGAATGTGGCAATATCTTTGGTCATGGTTTCAAAATGGTAGCTCTACTTCACTCTGTGAGGGGTTTGAAGAATCCATTGTCAAGTTAGCCGGTATAAAAATTCTGATGGTATTAGAAATGTGTAGGCCACTATCCAACCAATGGAATGTAGCATGAAAAGATGCATTGTTTGCTTAGCCACGACCAGGTCTAGCACCTTCTACCATTATTGCAAGCATCCTCGATTAGCCTCATTGTTTACCAATGCAGATGCACTAAATTGATTACACATGCTGACGATGATATCTTCTTGCATATTGTCTTTTGCTACGATTCATTCAGTGTACAGACATCACATTTATTGTCATACTCAAGTTTATTAGATCCCGTACTGACGAGATTTCTGACAGTGTGTCAGGCCCCTTAAATCAAGATGACCCTTGGAACCAAGCTCCTATAAACAAGCTTGGCTACACAACAAAGCCAAAACCAAAGCACTCAGGATGACACGGTGTGGTTTCCCACCAGATGATGACAGCAGCGGTTACCGATTACACTGGACATTTTACAAGGAAAGAAGAAAAGATGTGTCTGGTCAATATCTGAAGAGCACTCACTTTGATCTGTATTGTTAGATTTTTCTGCGGGCACCTTTATTCTTGTGGTGCACTCGAAGGTTCCTTTGCATGTCCGAAGTGCTACTTTTGGACGCCTCTGCCTTTATCACACACAATTCACAGATAGGCTCATTGTGTTCCCAGTTTGGCATTTTGGTTGAATCTGAAATGTTGCCAAATATTCTCCACCAAAGCACCAATACCAAACCAACCACCCTCAATGGTGGATGTGGTTAATATGTCGTGTAATGGGTACAGGAAATCCTAAAGGAAATATGGGCTTCCACCGCTTGCATTTGCCGTAAAACCTTCCCTTCATCAAATCACACTCTGAGGTGAAATGAGTCCAGAGGGGTGTGGGGGGCCCTGCATTGTCATAGCAGAGCTTAGGAGGGGTTTAAACACTACTACTTAGCAGCTCTTAACCCCACTGACCCCTTTGGAACTAATACAGATCCTGTTGTGCTAGAGAATTACATTAAGCTGTAAGCCCTTTGAACTCAGGCCCCACTGAGCACATGGTACGCAGCATTTACGGTAGATTTTTCAGCTCCCTAACTTGGTAGTTGAGCTACCAGTCACTAAATCACACCCTGATGCCATATGTGCTGCTGGGGCTGGTTTGGGATTAATTGAGGACAATGCGCCAGAGATTACAATTGTGTTTTTAATGTATTGATTTTGATTAAGCTTTTCGGGTCAACATTTATTGCCAGTGATCAATCAATGAAATTCTAATTCCAGCGAAAACAAATCAGACAAGAGTAAAATAATTTGTGCAAATCATTCTAGTGCCTCTGCAGGTGCTGGACGTCTTTTGTTTCTTTTAGTTTGTTTTCTTTTCCGTTCTTTGGCTTGTATCAAAAATGATCTGGAGCTCATGTTGGTTTGTAGGGGGGAAATCCCAACGTGATACTGGATAAGTTTCAAATTATCAAACACAACAGTTTATTTTACTCTGAAACGTGACACATTTATGTCATTTTTCACAGCTTTTAGATTTCCTACAAATTCAGTATTTTGCTTTACCCCTTACAAATTTAAAATATCACTTTCAATTAAAGGCCTTAATGCCGTCTTGGCTTGGGTTAGACTGGCAGTAAAAAGGGGGAAATTACAGAACCATTTGATAGCTCTCGTCTGAAGGTACATTTGTCCCACAACTATAGACAGACTTGGCCCCCGATAATTTTTCAAACAATATGATTCTTATTTGCAATAAAGTTGAGGAAAGTAGGACATCAACAGGCCAATGTTGGTACAACCACAAACTCTCACTTTATGGATCCTGAGATTAACGGGTCTCCCTCCTTTAAAAAATGTTGTGCTTCATTTAAACATTCTCTCTGCATGTTCATAGTTTGCTATTGAGAATTGGTTCTTGTGCCACAAGGGAAACGTTTCTTTGTAGTTACTTTGAATCAGTAAAGACATGTAAGTGTAAGCATGATTTTGTGAAATCACAACTAGTTAAACTTGAAGCCTCCAGTGCACAATCATTGAGAGTGGACTTTTCCGTAGAGGTGATCTTGTGTCTTGAATATTTGCATTTATCTTTTCAAATGGGCAGAATGAGTAAATGTAAATTGACGAATTTACTCACACACTGGTGTAATTCATCTGTTAGTGGCTAGGAATAGAAATGGATACCTCACCAAAGATGAATGGGACCATAAAGATTAAGTAAAGTAAATTCCAGAGTATAAGTGAAATACAGATCTCCAGCCTTGTTTCCTCAGGCAAGTCATTCAGCTCATATGGAACTATAACGGTTCATTATACAGAACGGAGCTATAGACTACAGTACTAACTGTGATCAATAAGATCTTGCACTCCCATACTGGAGCCAAGTTAAGGAGCTGACTATCAAAAGATGATAATCAGCATTTGATTTATTTGGTGAATCTCCCCTCAGATTATTCAATCTCAACTCTGACTTTACCCATGTGCCTCTCAAATAGATTGTTACTGACAGAGCTGCGTTCTCGAAGTTTTCTGCTTGTCCTCTTCCATCAAAGTGGAGAAGAAGAAACGTGTAGTTGATAGAAATTGAAATACCATCACTGGAAGAGAAAAATACCACAATTCCACTCCTTTTTTGTCCGTGTTAATCCTGCACCCAGAAAGCGAATGACTGACGAGCATGTTACATGAACCGACGTCCGTTTTCAGTAACATAACTAATTGCTTTTCAGTAAAGAAATTACAATTTAATGAATAGCATGTTGCCAATTTTCCTTTCTGGCATGAAAATAAAAGGGCTTTCATATTTTATTTCAATAAGGTTATATTTTGTTAAAGCGTTGAATGGTAAGAACTGAATCAGTTGTCAGATAGTCACACACCATGGAAATTAAGAAGGATTAATGCAAATTGAAAAAGCCCAAAGCAAAGGAAGTAAAAAGGTTAGACTGGGCTGTAACATACCTCTTCAGGGGAGACTTGGCTGTGAAACAGACGTTGTATTATACCAGACCCAGTGTTACTTCAGCTGAACTTCTGTGAGTCATTGTGTTGTCAACCATTCTTTGATTCTTCCAGTAAAAGAATCTTGACTGGTCCCAAGCCTCTACTGGAAATGCATCACTTCTTCTACATTGTAAGCTGAGACATGGCTGATGCAATAGCAAATCACAAAAGCATGCCCATTTTCAAAAAAAACTTGTCTTCTTGAAAATCCAGACAATTTCCTCTAGACAGTTAAAACGATTAGTCATGAGTTTGCCTTGTATTTGAATATTACTGTAAGTGCCTCACAAAGCCAGATGAAAGAGACCTATGACACACAAGTGAACTGTTCATATGAAAGAAAGATGTCCATTCAGCTTTTTTACCAACAAATGGTTAACATCTCTGTACATTTTTTTTATCAAGTAGGTCAGTGTATTCTTGGCTCACGCTGACTGTTGCAAATTGATTAGTATCGTTCTTTGTTTGTACTTCCTCTCATTTGACAGCATCTAACTCCTTCTGGAGAGCCATCAAAACACATTCACACAAGTGATTCTGCAGCGGCGACCATTCGACACTGTTGTCGTTTTCTAAACTCAACAAATGAAATCCTGAACATTTTTTTGGGCGAAAGGCTAATGTGGAAATCAACCGTGGACTCTCATTCACTCCGGCTTCGCTGGGCTGACATTCAAAAGTTCTCTTTTGGCAAACGAAAGCTGTTTTAGGTTAACATCCCCCCCGCACACACACACACACACACACACACACACACACACACACACACACATGCACCCCCTGCGGGATTCTTGGAGGGGTCCATACTGTAGGCTATAGAAAGAGGGCCTCACTGCATACTTTATGGAAACCTCAGGGAACAGGTCATGGTAAATGTAAAGGACATGAGAGAGGACATTGGCTGGCGCAAAGATGGAAAACTTTTCAGTCAATTTGTATTAAATTTCAACATTTGGGAGGATGAGCCACATCTAGTGAGCAAAATATGAGCAAACACAATCAGCAGGAGGAGAGCGGGGTCCAACATAAGCAACTTAACAAATATGCTGGGCCTCACACATGCAGAGCACGTAGGTACCCTCCACATACATTCTGCTTCTCATTATGCTCCCTTACATGCTTTTCACTATGTCCAGGCCATCCTTCCCCCAGTCCTATAGCCTTTTAGCCATTTATGTGTCAACAGAATTACCACGGAGAAGCGTCTCTGTCTCCCATGAACGTATACTCCCTCTGTAGCCCTTTCTTCTGCTCTGATTTGTATGGATCTATATGTGATCCTTGGAGAGCCCTGAAGGTCTCCCTTGTGGTGCTTACCTATTAATTGTGAGTCTTAAATAAATTATACAGAATTGTGAGCAAGTTCTTAAGCTGTAGTTTTTTAGTTATTTTTTATCAAGCAAATTTGATTTCATATTAAAAAAGGGGGGACATTTTGTCCGGTGAAAATTCACCCTCCTCTCCTGTCTGCTGCCTCCTAAAAAACTGTGGCTAATCTCAAGGCAGCGAGTGCACGAGTCTGTCCTCGGCTGAACTTTGGGTGGATGAAATGGCAAATCACACAGCTGAGTCCTGCTGCTGCGTAGCCTCCCTCTCTCCCCGTCTCCTTCTCTCCCCCTGTATCTCTCTGCTCAGCATTAGCTTGCTCTGCTCCGTTGCCTCCCGCCTGCTCACAGCATGTCAACAAGTAAGATCTGAGATGCGGCTGAGTCAAGTTGGACTCGTATCAGGTCTAAATATGTGAGAGAAATGCCATTTGGAATTCACAGGAGGAGGACGGAGAGAGGCCGGTCTGCAGACAGAGATGCACAGGGACACGGCTAATCAAGAGACACACATGCATGCAGATGCATACACACACAAACCCTGACGCACACCCCATGTTGTATAAACAGTAGGCAGTCGCTAGTTATCCGGTCATCTCACTCCTAATGAAAAGTGCACTGATGACATGGATGTAAAAAAGGGGCTTTATTTCCGTGGCAACCCGTGCAACAGAAGGAGCAGGAAAAACCAAAAATACTGCATTGCGTCATAGCGTTAAATCACAGTGACTTGTGTTTGCATGGCCACAGCCGTTCTTCACAATGCTCCTGAAGGAAGTGCAAAGCCAGGATGCTGATGACCCCAGTGATCCCCTAAAGTAGCTTTGTCTGCAGCTGTATAAGGCTGGAGCAAAGTCATAATAACCTGTTCAACACCCTTTCAATGCAAAAGGCCATAGGCACCAGAAGCGTAATGTGACTACATGCAATCAGCTGGGTCACGTGATGTAATTAGCTCAAGATGGAAAGTCACCATGAGATTGTGACTGTGGGTACATTGGTTCCCCCCCAGATATTTTTTGATCAAGACACTTAGGGGTACGGCCAGGGTGAGAATATAATAAACTAAATGGCAGGTGATTCAAATGTCTTATTCACATAATTACATCATGGAAACCACAAAATTGACTTTAAGTGTATGTTGTCTGGATAGACAGATAGTCCAAATGAAAAGAGTTTATATAATCAGCAGTGTTGAACTGACAGTTGTGATGACTAATATTGTTAAATACAGCATCAGACACTCATCAGGACTTCAAAGTACCTGTTATCTGATTGTTGCAAACAGGAGGAGTCACTACAATAAGGCAAACACTCTAAACAGTGGAATATACTGTTAGTGAAATATTCCATGGAAGTGGCTTTCTGTTTTTTTTCCCCCTTTTGTTCTCCATTTGTTTGTGGACACTATGCAAAGAAGACACGGGTGACACTGCTTATAACAATAAACATTGGCCGTGTCCAAGAAATACGTCCTTGGTCCCTCTTTTCAAGACCTTTTTAAAAGAGCTCTTTTCTGTGTCATTTCTGTACTGTATCTGAATTAGGCAGCTAACATTATTGATTTGTCCTGATTAGTTGCTTGTAGTTATAGTGATTTAGAACGGGGCTCAGCAAAACGCATATCTCTGCCAAGGCTGAACAATCCTACACATTGTCTTTTTCTAGGAGAAGAAATATAAAAGAACCAAAAGGAGGTGGGCTGAAAACCTAAATGAGTTATATGTCCTTAGAAAATATCTAAGGGGGGAAAAATTACATTGAACCTTCCCTTAATCTAAATCCGCACCAAAATGTAAAAATGCTTTTTCACGGATCCAGGCCAAATCCATAAAGGAAGTTTGATGAAGATTAGTTTTTCAGTTTTTGCTTAATCCTGCAGATGAACCAACACTAAGACATGCTTGAAAATATAACCAAGTACGTACATGCATCAGTTCCTATGCAATTTGCCAAATATTGGAGCCATAATGAGCCATCTCACATTTGCTTGCCAATCCACCGACTCTACACTGCCACCATCAAACAGGTTCTCTGGCAGCCTCGGCGACCCCAGGAGGTGATTGGGCCTTTTATTGTATAGCTTGTATTTGCATGTATTTGCTCTCCATGAGAGGAAAGGAGGTTGACTCTCGCATGAGGCAACAGAAGTGATGAAAAATAATTTGGTGACACAGCAGTGTTTGTACCTGCAGCTCCTTCAAGAAATGCAAAGTCTGAGGGGATTACAAAAGCTTCAAAATGAGTTACTGTAAAACCTATCTCCTTGCTTTGTTACAAATCTGAGAAAAACATTGAATGGATTGCATTAAATAACACCTGGCAGACTCTGGGTGAGATCAAGTCAGTGTGAGCCAGACTACCTCTGGAGGTCTGGCAGGTCTGATCACACTCGGATCACACTTTTAATCTGTCTTCAGACAGCACTTTAATACCAGGTGTAACTGTGGTTTTTATTTTTATTTTCCTTCTTCTCATCCGTCGTTTGATTTACCATGTAAGGGTTAGTTTGTGGCAAGACCATATGTGGCTTACTCTTTGCTTTGTTTTGTCTTGTCTTTTGAAAACCAGATTTACTATAAAATCTGTTTTGGTTTTTATGTTTCAGAAGAAACATTCAATACATTGTCAATGTGCTTGGGGCAAAACGGTGGATACATGTATTTTTTTTTTCAGATGTTGAAATGTGATACATTATCAGTCCATTGACGCACAATAACAACACACAGTCCACTGTGGAAATGTACAATATGCATGAGTATGAAATGTATAATCACACACAAAGAAACTTAATACTCTTCCCACCACTGACCTTACAACTTTCTGACACAATAGACTTGTATACCGGTAACCACATTCAAATTGTTGCCATGTTTAGCTGTGACAGTGAGCCAAGGCAAATAAATTCAATAAAGCTGCACCAAATTGTGCATGTTATTAGATATCAGTACTCTAAATCTTTATTTTCTCATGGAAATCTGTTTTAAAAAATTTGCATAATCTTGCTGAAAAACTACTACCTCCTTAGCGGAGGGAATCAAGTTTTGATAGCTGGGTTGCTGCTTTAAACTTAATTGCCTCGATGAGTGCTGTAAAAACGTGATTGATCGTCGTCCCTTTACTGTGAATTCACAAGTCTCAGTTGATCAATCGTCTGCAGTTCAAACTTCTTAGTTTGCATGTTTTCTTATGGCGCTCTCTTCCTCCCAGACAACTCTAACACATTGGTTGGTACGTAGGTGGGTGTTTACTCCTTAAAAAAAACTCTCACCTCCCCCACAAACACATTAAATATGGAACCACAAATTGAAAGTGGACTCGTCTTGACTCCTTATGCAACCAGACTGTCAGGATGTGACGGTTTGAACAAAAAGTTTCTGTGTAGACTGTGTAGGAGGCAGAGGACATCGACAACATCTTTTGCCAGACTGAAACTCATGTTTGGAGAAGTTCGTTTTCTCGCTCTCTTTTTTGTGAGACATACTTTGAAGGGAAGTCTTGTCAGAGAGATGAATCATACTTTGTGCTCCTAAAATACTGTTGATCCTTGAGTCAGTTGCATATTTACCACTTACGACATGACAGCTTCCCAAAAGTCAAGCTGCAGTATAGGTCATAAACGCTGCCTCCTCCATGTTAGTGGATGGGACATGGGCCAAGAGTAAACAGTCAAGAAACTTAATTAGAGTTCATTTGTTCTGGTAAATTTGGTTAAACTAGTAATTACATGGTATAATAACGGGATAAAACATCAGGATTGGCAGCTGTGAGTTAAACCTTGATTCAGTGGAGCACCTCCGACCCTGTCTCCAAATTATATCATTTGTTTCCATGATATTTTGACTGAAAACACTTCAGCTGTATAACCCCGTAGAAAACCCCTTTTTTTTATTACCTAGGTTTGTAAATAATATTTTCTCTCAAAAGATCAAGTAGTGTGATGTTATTGTGCTGCAAAATCTCAAGCATCTGACTTTGATGCTCACTGTTGCCACTGTTCCAGTACCAGACTACTCCCAGCAGTCACAGTTTCAACCATGTGGTCGCCTTTCACTGAAATGAAATTGAATTAAGTTGTTTTTTTATGCCTAAACTTAATCAAGCCTTAACCCTTAAAGGAGGGAGACTGAAAATGCTCCAATACATCATTTTATCATTAATTGGGAAGGTTCTGAGATATTGTATCAATTTAAATATTTGGATGACCAATAAACAAATGCCTCATGGGTAATCCTGTAAACCTGTGTACTTTAGGTTAGAAAGGTAGTTGAATTTAAATCAAACTCTAATGCGGAGAGAGAGAAAGGGACATACATTTAAAATCAAAGAGACAAAGAGAACTCGTACTTTAGATTTTTTTAAAACTTTTTATTTGTGTAAGGTGGGAGTGGCTTGTACAATGGTTCATAGCATATAGTTTCACAACTTCCCCTCTAATCCTGATCTTTCATAAAAAAAATCTATTATGAAGTGTCAATACTTAATGTCCCTTTCTTTAATCCTTCCTCATGTTTACAATACTTCAATAGACCAACTTACATAACTGTGTCCAGTGATACTATCTTCTTAAGAGCTGCTTGCTAATTTTCTTTGGATGTTGTGAGCACCGTTGGCATCCTTCCCTCCTGCCCATACAAGCATCTTTTTGTAGACTCCTTGCCTGTTTTCTTCCCCAGTTATCTCTACTTTAAAAGCCTCAGCTAGACTTGGCTCCTCTTAACCTTCGTTTTACAGCTCCAAAACCCTTCTTCAAAACACCTTGCCCTTTGCCTTAATGGCAGAGTACTATAAAAACTAAGTATGTTCTCCTGGAGCCCAGTGTCTTAAACCACAGTGTTCTGGGTTGTTGTTTTATTTTATCTGTTTTAATTTTGGATGAATCTCACCTGCATTTTGGATGAAGAGATCTGTCTAAGCTTAGCTGATTAACTTGTTCAGGGCTCCATGCTGAAACGGGGCCTGAGGGTTTTCACCTTCTTTTTTTTTTTCGAGTTCAAGGTTGATGTTGGTCTCATACAGACAACACATTTGTGGCTCATCTCTGGACTCTAACTTTATAAGTTAAAATCAGTGGTAAGGCCTATAAATTCTTGTCTTTTTTTTGAGAGGTGGATTGTGAAGCCTTCACTGCTTCCCAGTAGAGATAGGTGGTGATGAAACTGGGGTTTCTCTTCACACCATTACAATGTGTCTGTCTTCTATTGCCGTTGTCCCTTGTTGTAGCATCTTGTTCTTTCTCGGGATATTTCCAAATTTTGTATTGGCTGTGTCCAATATTTATGTACTAGCTCTCATCAAGTTTCCCTCTTTTCTCAGCTTCAGAATGGCTTTTCTCCCATACAAAGCTCTCTGCTCTTCATGTTGTTTTTTCCAACCATTACAGTCCTCACAGGTGTATCCAAAGTTTACAACCAAGAGTAAACAATCACAACAATTTAATATTTAAACAAAATAACCTGTTAGACACTTACATCTTTGCTCACTTCAAATATGAGTGGATTCAAAGAAAAGGTTGTTAAAAAGATTAAAACTCTGAAGTCTTTTTCTTCTTTTGACTTAAACCCGAATTTCGATTAGACTTGCTTTTCCAATAGTTCTGGAGGGAATTGCCAATGTAGCACTTTGCAAAAAAAAAAACGTTTTGTGTGAACATAATCCAGGCAGGGATTACGATTGTCGTCACAACGTAATTGGGAAAACAAATTAGTTCTGTATTAACCTTAATATTGTTACACTGTAGCTTTATCATGCGCTCGGATGCCCCCACTTCAGTTGGGTGGTCAGTGGATCACACACAGACACCTGGTTATAAAACAGTGTCCTTAGAAAACAAGGACACCAAAGTAACAAACGCAGTGTCCTCAAAAAAACGTGCCACATGGTCTATCTCTCCCCTTCGGTTTCTTTTTAAGTTGTTTCTCTGTCACTCATACTTGCTCTAACTTAATCTCTCTCTCTCTCTCTCCCTCCCTTCCTCGTCTGAATCGGGACCTGAAATGACCAGCACACGTTCCCACTGGGGGGCTTGGACTGATTCATGTGGGAGCTGCTGCAGAGCTTCGCATTTCTTGTCTTAATATGTCCAGGCAGATGAAAGGGGGAACAGAGCAAACTGATGGCACAGACCAGTGCTGCATTTTCATTCCTTTGAAATGGGAGTATAGTGTGATGCCAGGATTCACCAGGGGGTCTTACAAAGCCAAGGCAATAATGAAGAGGAGAGTTATGGGGAGGGAGGAGGTGTGTAGTTGCAGATTGGTGAGAGAGAGAGGGGGAAATAAGGAAAACGAAACGAATGGGGAGGGAGATGGAGAAGAAAATGAAAGGAATCACTCGGAGCCGCAGATGACTGTAAATGAAATAAAGTGCAATAACAGCTAGTAATGTGAAAGTCCTTGTAAGTCCTGGCTTCTTTTTTTTTCTTTTTTTTTTTACCCTTTAAAAGAAATTTAAAATCGTTTGAAGTAACTCTGGAGGAAACAACATCCCCCATCTACTTTTAGGTTAAATGTATTGGTTAAACGATTCAGACAATTCAAAAGCAAGTGGAGTCACAGTTAATCATCTCAGTCCATGTTGCCTTTTAATTACTATTTTGATGTCCTTTTAAATTTAACTCTGGACACACACACACACACACACACACACACACACACACACACACAGACACACCCACACCTACATATCTTATTTCTTTAAAACAAATGATCTCCTGCATGATAACGATTCCACTACAGTCATGTGTTCATGCCTCTGACTATAGTGGAGAACTGAGTCCATCTCAGATATGTCACCGAGGACATCTAAAGAAGTCTTGTTACATAATTGCACATTTAAGAAGTGTTCAAATGTGGCCCAAAAGTTAATAGAAATTGGGGGGCCTATTTTTCATAATGACGTTTTTTTAATAAATGCCCCCAAAAACGTATTGCAATTACAGAACACCAAAAACACATCCATCATCTTACATTGGAAATCATATGCCCAGAGTTTAGAATCTCATGAACCTCAACTTAAGTCATCACTTATGTGGAATTTGTAGTTTTCTGTTTTTTTTTTTATGTACTGTAGAAAATCTGATTAGCATTACTCAAATTCTACGAAAGCCAAGTCAGGGTAAAAAATAAATAATTTCTGGAAATAATTAGTCTTAAAATGTAATTCAGTTCAGTTTCCTTGAAAGATGACAATTTTTGAGGCTAGTCGCAGGCGATTAAGTGTGAAGGGTTTACAAAATAATCTTAATGCCACTGATTGAGTCGGAGTTTCTGTGAGATCCCAAGACTCTGCGATGGTCACTGTGAAATTGTTTCCCACAAAGTGTGTGGTCTTGTGTTCCTGCCAAATCATCTAATGTGTGTTCTGACAATTCTATTATTAAAGATCGGTTAAATCTGTCATTATGTATGTGGTCTCTTTTTTTTAAATCAGTTAAGAGTTGAAAATCCTCTAGTGTGTGGCTGGCCTTCACCAATTTTAATTGAGGAATCAGGGCCTGGGCTGGGGAGGAACCAATTACATTTTTATTACATAAAAAAAATCCAGATATAACTTTTTCCACTTTATTTAATTATCAGATAAAATATACTGGTTGACAGACCACTTTTTTCTATTATATTTCTACCATTAAATTTAGACAATCATGGGTAGGATTGTTGGGCCTTGGTGGAGATGTATGCTCTGAGTGCCATTCTTCAAATTATCCAGATGGTCGGTGTTCAATTTGTCAAATGAAGCACGATGTGAGAAAGGAATCATTCACTCTGCTGATCCAGACATCACCAGGATCCTCAAACCCCTCATTAAAAAAAAAAACTATCCATGCTCATCACGTTTTACATCTTAGTAATGTTGTCTCTCAGTTTGTTAACCTACTCCGCTTGCCCGAAAAGATCTCAGCCTTTAATGTTCTGCTTCACCTTCCTGTCCAGCATCACAAATGCTGCCAGTTGATGTTTGTCCCACTGCTTTAGCAGTGTCCCGCAGAGACAACTCAGGGCAGAAAACACATCCTATTAAACACTGTTGAGTGCACAATGACCTCATGAGGACAGCACTGCCGAGGGATTTCGTTTTTTGGTCAGCAAACAAACCTCATATTAACCTTTTGTGTTCTTTTAAGCACGTGGACACAACGAAACCCAACAAAATCTGAATTATTTAATAAATAAAACTAACTCCCTCTCCCTCACTTCTAACCGGAATACATTACATTACAAACTGGACTGCAGTTTCTCCTATAGGAACAGATCTATAGCAGAGCATCCCTCTAATAGTTAAGGCTTAACATTATCTCCATTAATTTTTATGATGTCCTGTGATGCAAAAAAAACTCATAAAGGCCACAACCAGTTTTATTTATTTTATCAAAATTACAGCACAATAGACACAGTATGAGCAATTTTTAACAGAAATAAGGTGTATGTGTGTGTTTTTCTTTTCATGCACAGTGAAACAAGTTTGTGTATTTGGGTACGTGTGTGAGTGCATGCTCGCCACAGGTTTTCTCACTCACCCTGTCTTGCCACCATCTGTCCTGGGGACTGGCATCAATGACTGTACAGACGGGCGCCGACTAATAAGCTCAAACAGGCAGCAGTGGGAGAAGCCACATGAGGACATCCTCTGACATGCTCGCCATCATCATTACTCGGCGAGTGCAAATAAGGGCAGCGACAATTGGAGACGCTAAGTTGTGTGAAGACTTGCCAGGAACCACACAAACCACAGACGGTGTAGATGTCTTCGAAACGGACATGAAACATTGTTTTTGTGGGGTTTTCTTGGTGAATTATTTTGCACTGTCAATCCATAATATTTTTAAATGCACTACCGGTCAAAAGAGACTTGTCAATCCAGAGAGAATTTTTCGAAAAAAAATTAAACAACAAATCATTCATTCATGCTCACTGTCTTTGATACAGTTTCTCCACAGACATGAATCTAAAGAACCACAAAAAACGACATCCTAAGAATAGAAAAGAAATGCAGTAATGTATGAAGTAACGTCAACACAAATTGATAAATTACACTGATGCAAACAACCAGAAACTAGGCCAAACCAAAATCGTCCCCCTGCAGCCGGAGCTATTATCCAACCAGCGCCACCTATAGGCCGTCTTCACACCATACATTTTGACCCGTCATGACAGGAAAGGTGTCACTAAGAACATAGCTCTGTTCGCTTCAAGTGTCCCAGTGAGTCCTGAGGCGTGACAGTGACTCAGCAGGATCTATAACAGGACCCTGAAACTGAACTAGAATCCAGCCAGCACTCATGTAGAATTTACACCTGTGGCTTCTCTACACTGATATGTCACAAGGTAACTTCAGATGTGGACACAGATGTTGTGCGACCATAAAGTATGAACGATAACAATCCTACAGTTTTGACATCCGTGCTGCGCAGACGGACCAGGAAGCTGATTTTTATCTTGTGCTATTTGAGCATGGAGTCTTTTGTGCAGTCGGGGTTTATTACTCCCCCCCCCCCCCCCCAACAGCCAGCGTGCCGGCTGTGCAGACATTAGCTGCAGCTATTTAGCCATGTGTGCACCAACTGTGTGTGTGTTTGTGCTCAGCTCAGACAGACTGATCTCAGAACTAACTCAATTTCGATCTGTTATTTCCCTCCAGAGTCTTTCCTCTGCCTCTGTATGTTTATGGAATAAATTTATGAAGATCCAAGAGGAGAACAAAGTTACCAAACCGTTCCAAATCACAGGATCTTTTAGCCTCTCTTCACACCACTTAGAGCAAACTTGCTTCTATTAGTGCCCACTTGTGACTCTCCCTGTTTGTAAACACCCCACATCTTGAGATTTGTGAAGTACAGTTTTTGTCAGAGGAATTCTTTCGACGTATTCTCATCCTTTGTGGCCATTTACTAAACAAGTTGTTGTTGCGTTCAAATTGTTTACAAGATGAGATGCGTTTATCAACAACGGATCAGGAGTCAGTGTTTTCGAAGTTTTGGCTCAGACTGGTGTTATTTTGCTGACAGACAGATCTTAACTCCTCCAATGTTTATTTTTGTAACCCTATCATTAACCCTAGAGCTACAGTACAGACATCGCAATGTCTAGTGTGTCAGTATCAGTTACACCTTGTAGTTCTCTCAGTATAGGCAGATATTTGGCAACGTTTGCAGATTCCAAAATCCTTTACGCAATTTTTAAATACACCTTTAAGCAAACGCCTCACCAGGTCAATTGTGTAGTAATCGGGATTTGTTCAGTTTAACAGCTTGTCAGTTTGGTTCAGCTTGTCGTAACCGTTAGCGGTCGGTCTTGCTGGTCTGTCGGGGAAAGGAAAAGTCGTAACTTGGAATAGTTCCTTGAGTGATGTGACTGGCAAAATGAAACGGATTGTTATAACATGTTAGTCCACCCCTTATTGGCCCGCCAGTTGCTGAGATACAAACAGCCCACAGGGCAGGCAACAGCAGTTCATTCAAGTTGAGCATGAACACTAGTGCTCTTTGATTTAGATGGGGTCGTGGAAGGTGAAGCGGAGGATGGGGAAGAGGTAGATTTTTATCCTCTAGTCTATTCTATTCCGCGGCAAGGAGTGAGATATCAGTGACTTGAAAGAGAAGGAGCCAGCATTGAAACTTATCATAAATCTGTTTTCTGGGTTAGTGTTTATGATATTCCATCAGTTGTGGTCTCTGGAACCCCGCCATCTCAATAAGTAAGCAGCCGAAAAAGGGCTGTTTTTTCCCAGTTCTGCATTGTCCTCAGATGAACCTGGCGCTGCTGCCAAGAATCCAGCAACGTTTATAGGAGGTAAAAAGTAAGCAGGTTAGAATGCAACCCTGGTTTTTCAGCCGCAACAACAAAAGAGTAATTCCTCGAAGCAAATTTAGGCACAGCAGGTGAGCCTTTTTCCCATCAAAGCCCATCTGTTTTCTTGCTGTGAGAAAGTAAAGAGGGTTCAGATAATAGAGTGTTAATACTGTTTCTGTGCGGCGGAGAAAAAAAGAAAAAGGAAAAAGGAGGGGTACAGATTGGAGGAGGGAGAAACTGCCTCAAAGTGAAAGAACTGCAGGACACACACACACACACACACACACACACACACACACACACACACACAAGAAAGAAGATAACGCACATGTTAAAATGTCTCCCGAAAAAAGAAAATGGCAGAGCAAGGATTGATGAGTCAGCTGTTGAACTCATTACAGCCACAATGTCCATCTCTCTGCCTCCCAATCTAAATGAGCTGCCCTCATAGAGACACAGCCTGTCATCACATGCACTAATGGTCATAACGAAGCAGACTCACTATTACCAAGCAGCCTCATTTAATGTTGTGTAAAGCCAGTGTGGAACCGTATTTTGGTTGTTAGGTAAACATAATATTAACATTACAGAAATGGTTTAATAAACATAAGCAGATATGAATAAAAAGGCCATAACTTATGTCTTTATTTTTTCGCCTGAGCCGACATCTTGAAATTGCTATGAGTGATAACAGTGTTGTGCAATTTCTCACATTTGATGCTTAATTAGATGATTAGATTAGAAGCTAAATCAAGGGAAAGTTTGACATTTTAGTTTGATTAATGACTTAATAGATTTGCCAATTTGCTGTTTCCAGAGTTTCTGTCTCTCCGTTGACCAGTTGATTAACTGACTAATTTCAGTAATAATTACTAATGAGACTAATGCTACAAAAAGGAATCCTGACAAGTGTAATTTTAATCAATTTAGTGATAGCAGTTCAAAGTTGGATAACTTTTTTGCCTCATTTTAAGTTTATTTTTAAAATGTGTGTGTTTAATAACCAGTGGATAAAAATGCATAATTTTCTAATCCAAATGGAAATCAAAAAACAGAGCATTATAAGAACTGTAAAATAACGCCAACGATTTTTTAGAAATATTAATCTTAAAATAGAATCTAAAAGTACGACTACAATCTTCGTAAAATTGTTTGACCACTGTTGACTTAAACATACATGCTTGTTTGACGGTATTGTATTACTGTGGCACTATGGGTTATCTATTCATAACTTCATCTGCAGGCCGAAGACAACCGAGACAAACCTTTGACTGAGATATAAATTTACTGTGCGTCCCCCCCCCCCCCCCTCCCCCCCCCGTCGTCTGCTCTCTGACTCATTGCATTGTGGGCTGCAGACGAGTGACATCTCCCCTACATGTCTTGCGGCCACCCTGCAGTCAAACATGACAAGCATTTACTGTAACAGGAGATTAGGGCTTAACCAATAAACTACAGTGTATGCACACTAAACCTGGAATGCTTTTGTTGAATAAGCTCGGCAGACCAGTGAATGGCATTTAGCCAGTAATGTGTGGCCAGATGTAGTATCGCTGCGGAGCACAGACACAGACGCTGATCAGAACACTGTGCAATACACTAGACCACCACCACGGATTTATTAACATCAGTCTGTGTGTGCACGTGTGTGATGACGATGTACTATGTGTGCGCTACAGGCAGCAACATCATCATCTAATGTGTAGCTTAGCCCTCTTCAGCATCAATTGAAGTAATGTCTATAATTTTCAGCTTTGGAGTTGTACTGTGATTTGATTATTATCATTTCAATTTGTGGACGTGATTCAGTTTGATTCTTTCTCTTAGGATTCTTCAATTTTCTCACAATTTTTTAAAGTTAATTTTTTCCTGCTGTGCTCTGATTTGATTCCAGGCTGTATCCAATTCAGATCCTAAATCCCCCTGAAGCAAGTTTGAGATATTGAGCTGTATAAATCAAACTAAGCTTAGACGTTCTTAAATTACCCTTGAAAAAGCTTTAATATGTTTTGTTTTCCCAATTATCTTGAGACTATAAATTTTCACACTCAATCTGAAGAATGACACAGTCAAAAGTGTTGACTTTGTAATTATAATCAGAGATGCGTGAAAATCCAAATACAGTCAACACTACGCTAGCAGCTGCCACACAACCGGCCTCAGGAAACCCTAAAGGAATCAGTTGGAGATTAGAAGAATTTAACATGGAACAGAGCCATGATAAATACAATTAATACATTGTGCGTGACGGATCTGATAAAAGTCGAGATTTAATGACTGTGGCGATGCAAGAAATATGGGTTTACCCAGAGAAAGATGTGGCAATACTTAATCTTTTGACTTTCAAGTCCGTGGGCGACAAAATGATTATGACAGTAATCCGTAATTTAGGTACTAAAGTCTTTCTTTTCAGACAGCTCACACAACAATAAAAAAAAATGATTTGATCACCGATCTCAGGAGGCCAACAGCTCAGTGAGTTATTTTTATTATATCTTTATAGACATAAATATATATATATCTATAAAGTTAGTATATACAGTAAATTTAATGCAGCTGACAAATTGAGGTTTTCCTGCCCATACAAACAAGAGCGTTAGTCACTTCCATCAGCCCTGTAGTAATTATGACTGTATGTATAGTGTGTCAGTATCAGTTACGCCTTGTCGTTCTCTCAGTATAGACAGATATTTGGCAACGTTTACAGTTTTCCGAAATCCTTTACTCAATTTATAAACACTCTTTAAGCAAATACCTCACCAGGTCAATTGTGTAGTAATAGGGATTTGTTCAGTTTAAAAGCTAGTTAGTTTGGTTCAGCTTGTCGTTGCCGTTAGCGGTCGTTCTAGCTGGTCTGTCGGGGGGAAAGTATAGTTTATGAACTATAAAGTTAGTTTAGACAGTCAATTTACTACAGCTGAGGAATTGAGGTTTTCCTCCCCAGACAAACTAGAGCGTTAGTCACTTCCATCAGCCCTGTAGTAAATTATGACTCGCCCCCCAGCAAGAAATGACGGAAGTGTTGTTATGATAGAAAGACATGTGGCTTCAACAATCAGAGAGCATTTTTTTTTTTGCTTCTGACAAACATAAACATCTGTTTCTGTTAACCATGATGACAAATGTTTACTATTATCGCAACCGTGACAATGAAGATCCCAAAAAATTCCTTTTAACCCTAAACACGTCTGATCTCTCCGCAGAATTGTTTAGAACGCTCAGACTCAAAGTTATCGAGAGTAATAGACTTTGACGCTTGGACCCCAGCAGGAAGTAGAACACCAGAGAAGCAGTCCTATGAACTAAGCCCCTCAGAGACCTCCCTGATGATGGTGATGAGGAATGGAGCACGAATTTGGGGTGTCTCGTGACGATCTTCTGATTGGACGGTTTGGAGAGAAATAACCAGGTATCCAGAGTTGAGGTGGTGATAGGGAGGAGGTGGGTCACTCATTGATCGCAGCACTGAACTAACAGCTGAGAGTCAGTGGAGAGAACTTTTTTTAATTGACTGCTCAGAGGAGAGAGATTGTTAAAAACATGGGAGGAGAAGAACGTCTTCCTGACTGCAGTTTTGCTTGGGAACTTGATAAAGGGGTTAAGCTGCGACAAGGCAGTTTAACGTTACACAAAAAAAGGGGGGGGTACGTTATTATCTTTACCTAAAATCACCTTGTCAGTGTTATTCCTACAATTGTTGGATTATGTCATATATTTGTGCAGTGATAGTGGATGTCGCTGGCCTTACTGACTGAATAGCCATTTCCAGACATGTCCTGCGGAGGATCTCCAGAGATTTGAGTCTGGTCTCACTCTACCCACACAATGATTCTCTGCTCAGAAAAGTTCACAACAGCAACCAATCCTCCAGAGGATTCAGGTGAGGGATGGTTCAGCAGACAGAGGCAGGATGTAACATATCAATTCAACTGTGGAGATCATGAGATATTTGTTTTTGTTTTACACCACATCGGCGTCGGCTCTCATCACCACCAAACTCCCTTGACACCTTTGTCGGTGTCTTCTACATGTATCGCCCCCCTTTTTCATCCCGATGCGTGTTAGAAAAATCACTAACCGCCCCCTCGCTCAAGGTGATTCTGCAGGGAGCCCCCCCGCTGTGTGCTCCCATCGGAATCTGCAGACTTCATACTAGGGGGCCAGGCGGAAAAAGTCTGCACAAATGCCAGAGTCTCTCGCTCAGTCATTTGGGTTCACACATACACCTCCTCCGGAGAAGCTGCACAGGGTCTCCTGAGTTCATTGCATGTCTGAAAGCAGCTTCACTGATATCATTAGATTGACGTGGTGTTGCATTGGTGTTGGACGTGATCCAAATGGATGAGTTACCAATGTGGTCGGCATTGTCGGCGTTAAATGCTGAGTAATGTTATACTGTTGACTGTATAGCAGCCTTGCATATACCATTTTAATGCATCATTTCTTTCATGCTATAATTATCTACTCGCCCCAATACAATGTCTCATGTCACACATGAGGAAGGCTGTTTAAAGATGTCTTCACCAGTTTCTTGTAGTTCTCAGGTGAAGATCAGGCAAGATTTGATTTTATTAGGATTGAATTTGGCTTTTTTTAAATGAGCTGTTACATGATCAGATTTCAACCAGCCATTGATTATAGAGCACAGGGGCCAACTGAATAAATACAATTTTTAAACATGTCAAAGAAACAAGAAGAGGATTTAACCAGTCTGCATGGTGAAAAATGTTGCAATGGTGTTTGCCTGTGTGTAATTTATCTCACCAATGAAGAAGAGAATGTTGTTATCAAGACCTGAAAAAGCTGAAGAGACGATGTTGCTGATGGTATCCAACTGGATTTTGGGATAAGTCGAAGATTAGAGAAATATGTCGCGCTCATTTTAAATACTGATCATGATCTTGTAGATGGGTGGATTTCCTCAAAGGCTACACTTTATGGAGGGTTCATTCTAGAGAAGAAAGGCCATCTTTCATCCGAGGAGAGAAATTTATCAGAGGCCAATCTTGTCTTTGAAGGAGCCACTTTATCCAGGACTGAAGGGCAGCGCTCATCAAAAGATTGTACTTTAGAATCAAGATCTCTGTTTTGTAAAAGTCGGCAGAAAGGTTTAACTGAGGAGAGACGGTTCAGGATACGAGAGTTGATCTCACAGTTACGAGGAACAATAATCAAAAGAGAAGTCAAATAGAAAATTAGGATCAGATATGAAAAGAAGACCCTCAGACAAACAGTCTCAATATTTCTACCGAGATTTAAAAACAACGCCCAATAATGTATTTAGTGCCGGATTCACTTTCAATAATAGCAGAACAAATGTATAAGAAACATTGTCAATATCTGAATTTTAAAGTCGCCTCCGATCAAAATACTAGGCAACAATATAACCTTGAAATGATTTTAAAAAATTGCTGTTTGGGTGAAGAACGACGTGTCAGACGTTTCAACCAAGTAACGTTCAACACCTCAGTGACGTTCAGCACCTTTGTAGGATGTCCAAGATCTGACCTAAGATCTTACACATGCTAACAGCATAGACTCACAATGGAGACACAGGTGTTGCACACATGACGTACATGTCACGCTGGCCGCGGTTCGTTTCTCACACATGTGGCGTTCACATGAATTGCCAGAGTGTTGTAAAGTATGCTACACATGATTTTAATGGAACAAACGCACACATGTACATGTAATCTTCACACATGTACCACATCAACATACTTCGCCTTACAGTTTGAGTCAGCCGCACCGGGAGTTAGCATCGAATGTATGAGGTGTCAGGCGATTTTATGAGGTGTCTAGCAATTCAGCCAGCGCCAGTGTACCTTCCCTGCGTACCTACTGTACTGCTGAAGTACTCGTGTACATGTACTATGTTCCTCTGTAGCGAAAGCCACATCAACAGACAGTTTGATAGATATTACGGCGAAACCTGGGAGATTTGTATTTCTTTCTGGCCCAAAAAGTTTTTCGTACAGATTCATATCCTGAGGTGCTTGACTGCTACATGAGCCGCTGCAGAGGACCGGTATTCCCTTACCCCAACAGGAAGCTTAGTGTGTCTGTGTGCGTGTTTTGGGGGATTTTTTTGTAAGGTTACTTACATCAGAGCACCTGAGGAAGAGGATTACGGTCACGTGGGGAAAATAAATAGTTTAAAGGCTGAGATTAATTTGTAATCTGAGAACTCCCGATTCTAAGAAAGACAAATTTCTGACGTCATCAGAATTTATCCTTGTCACAGATTTCCTCCTAAAACTTGAAATAATTCCTTTTTAAGTTTAATTAAATGTGGCGTTCATGAGCAGACCACACTGTGATGTAGTATTAATTATAAATGCGTTAATGTAAATCATCAGAGGGATTTAAACACAAGTTTAGGCTTTTGAGGATGTAATAAAATGTGTGTTTTATCTGGCACATTGCTATTGACTAATGTGAAGTGGCATCAGGACAAACAGTCCACGTGTGTTGGTGACTGGATGAGTTGAGGACATTGACACAGGGCAGTTCTTTAATTGGAGTAGATTACAAGTGTAGCCTGGCAGCATCTGCTCAGATGCACTGTGATCATTGTTGTTGCACCAGCACCAACTTTAGACTCCTCTCACACACATGAAGCACAATGGTAGACAACTTCTGCTTTCCCTGATCACACCTCCATCACGAGAAGATTGTTTTAAAAGTACACAATTTAACAGGGTGCTTGTTTATAAAAAAAACTCCTACCCGTCGCTGTCCAAACGACGCACTGCTGTGGCGCACCCTGGGCTTTTGGCTGGGACTCAAAGCTGTGGAGTTGACAGAAGGTAATCCCCACCATGTGAGGCCTCGGCCCCAGTTTGGAGGCGGGGTGTGATTCATTCAAATCTGCCGGTGCTATAAAAAGAGGGGAAGTTGCAAGTATCCCAACTTAAACCCACAAGATCGTGCGCAGCGCAAGACCACTCGGGTTGTCACTGTGCTGATGATGAATACTATCAAAGCTATTAAAAATGCCATAGTCTGCCTGGTGCTGCTGCCCCGGTTCCTGGTGGCAGCGGTCATGTTCTGGCTGCTTGACTTTATCTGCATTAGGAAAAGGGTCTTATTCAGGATGAGGGAGCAGGAGGGCGATGCTATCGATCCTCCTCTCTGCATATCCGACTCCAATCGCCTGTTCAGCCTGGAGTCCCTCAAAGCGGTGTGGCACGGCCACAAGCTGGACTTTCTGAAGGCGGCGCACCTCGGACACGGAGCGCCCAACACCGAAGTTGTTCAGCTGCAGGACCAGCGGCGCAGCCGGATCCTCGACTACGTGAAGGACAAGAGACCGCTCATCCTCAACTTTGGCAGCTGCACCTGACCACCGTTCATGGCGCGGCTCAAGGCTTTCCAGGGAGTTGTGCAGCAGAACGCAGACATCGCAGACTCTGTGGTTGTGTACATTGAGGAAGCGCACCCCTCCGACGGCTGGATGAGCACAGACGCGCCCTACCAGATCCCCAAGCACCGGTGTCTGGAGGACCGGCTGAACGCGGCGCAGCTGATGCGCCTGGAGGTGCCCGGCTGCCTGCTGGTCGTCGACAGCATGGAGAACTCTTCCAACGCCGCGTACGGAGCTTATTTCGACAGACTTTATATTCTACAGGAGGGAAAGATAGTTTACCAGGGCGGCAGAGGACCCGAGGGCTACCGGATCTCAGAGCTCCGAGACTGGCTGGATCAATACAGAGGGAGGCTGGTGAAATCCAATAATCTAGTTATACATGTGTAGATTCATTTCCATCTTTACACAGATGCTGTGGCGAAAACAGCAAGAAACACTGCTGCAGATTTTTCGGTATTATAACTCCAGATAGATAGATTGTGTCCCTCATTAATGGTTTATTATGTGTATTTATTTTTTATATGACTGGATCAAAGTAATTTGTTCAACATTGTCGGATGTGCTAAGGTAGGCTCCTGCATTTCCTATTGGAAATATGCATCCTGTTAGGATCCATTCAGAAAAAAAAGGTTTGTTTAGGCAAATTGTTTGTCTATGAACAAAAAGTGTTTGTGTGTCAAAAGTTCTGTTTTTATTTCCTCTCCGTGTGTAAATGCGCCTTCATTGAATCCGTCAGGAGGATGGTGAGCTTTGCGCATCACTGTGCTCCTCAGTACTGTTGTGAAGTTCGGTTTTTAAACGGGCTGAGTCCAGAGAACCGATACTGATGTTTGTCATACTGCAGATCACAGTGAGGCTGCTGCTCTCAACTGTTTTGTAAATATTATTACGTTTTATGGATATATTTTTCATACAATAAAATGCTTTGATCTACTCCAGCTTTTATTTGATTTTATATAAAATATTCCCACTGTGTAAGTTGCATTTTTTTGTATTATTATTATTGTTTGCGTGCAAGGGAGCTGTTGTGTTCTTTTTCTTGTTGTAACAACAGCAATGCAGTGTATAGATTCCACAGTCTCATACATGGAGCAGACAAACCGGATGAATGTGTAATTTCCTGACCAGTAAAGAACAACCGACCTCCCCTGGATTCCTCCTGAAAAAAAATCCCTTTTAAGATGCAGCCTCTGAAATTTGTGCATGAAGCAGAACAAATGAAATAACTTTACAATGAGAAATCCTCATTGAACCTTAAAACATATCAAAATTATAGCAACATTCTAAGGCTGATTTGTGGCTAAATGAAGGTATTTTCTCAAAGTGAACAAAAGAGCAAGAGAAATCTTTTTTCATCCGGATTTTCTTTTCGTGTGACACTCTTTATTCTGCTCAATTTCTTTCCGAGTCTTTTTCATTCACTCAGGTTTTTCTGAAAGCAAAAATCCGTCCTGGTCTCTTCAATCAGGCTGAAGTGTGTCGTATCTAATTAGTGGTCAGCCTCTTTTTAAACTGTATAGATGGTGATTATAGGTCTTCGGTTAATGCTGCAGCGAAGAAGCCGCGCTTTGTTCTCCACAGCCCCTTCCTAAGCCTTTGACCTCCTACAATTAAGCGAGGATAATCACACTTGATCCTATTATGCTGAGTGATATATCCACCTATAAGGGTCTAAACACACAAATGTTTTCACGGCTTAGCTCTCCAAGTGTTACGAGTGGAGGCATTTAACTTTGTTCAGAACTCCCGTGCAAACTAATGCACATACTGAAATAACACTCAACTCTCTGCAGTGATTTAACGCTGACTGATCGGTCCCATGAGGCTTCATTATATCTGAAAATCCTACAATCGATACCATGAGTCACACCGTGGATATAGGAGTCATGACACAGTGAAGACACAACAGAAACCAGATATCTGACACAAACACTGACACAACCTGTGTGTCCACCCCCCCCCCCCCCCCCCTTCTTGCCTCCCCATGTGCCATTATTGATGGACGACCCTGGAGACTGGAGCAGTTTACCCCAGCAAGGAAGGCACATCCACAAATGGGGCATAAATCTGTGTAGAAAAAAAACACAAGAGGGTTTTAAGACCCTCAAAGGAAGCTCGCTGTCGGTAAAGTGTTTAACTTTTGTTTTTTTTTACCAGGAAAATGTTGGGTATGAATCATAGCTTCGTCTGCAGCAAACTGGACGTCACGTGAGGATTGTGATGTTCGAATGGAAAAGCTTCTCAGATCGGGGGTGTGTGTGTGTGGGGGGGGGGGGGGGGGGGGGGGGTGGAAGGTCCCACATCCTTCCAGTCCCTGATTGTCTGGAAATGTCCTCTTCTGCTTCAGGTTCACACTCAACATTGGTGTTCATTGAGGAAACATGCTGTAGAATAATGTTGTTGAATAGTCATTAACCACTTAGTCAGTCTATAAAAGGTCTTTTAAATATCAATTAACCATTCAGCCTTCACAAAACATCTGATTTATCTTCTCAAATGTGATTATTCTCTTTGTGTTATATTCATACATTTGACACACTGTATTTTGATATTTCACTGTTGCTCAGGTAAGACCACCTCACCTTGTTTCTCATTATTTTCACTATCATCATTTGATAGTTAGTTGCAGCCCCAAGTGAGTCAATTCAAGATTTGAAAGCAGAAAGTGATGATGCTACACAAATGTATATCAATTTTGAGATATTTTCTTCCAAATGAATAAACAGTTTGTCTCTGTAAAACTCAGACCAGGCTCTAACTTTATTCATATAAACAGGAAAAGGGAAAAAGATTCACTTCGATTGACCAGATCATAAACAACAGATCTGCAGAGTGCGATTGGTCACAAGCCAAACAGACAGGGGAACCAGTAGAAGAGGGTGGAAGTCCAGTGTCCTCAGAGCTGTGTGGGTTTTTACAGTGACTTTACTTTACAGCTCATCTGGAACACATCGAGTGTTTGCTGTGTGCGGAGCTGACAGGTTGACAGAGTGGTACCTGCCTCAGTGAAATGTTGTGTAACCTCCAGTTTGTTCAGTGTGCACCCGTGAAAACAAACCGCAACTGGAACCGTCTGGATCTGGATTCATTCCATGTGGGATTTTCCATGGATATAAGGTGTCATCTGTCAGTGCGAGGCACACAGGGACTAAGGGTTAAAGGGTCTCCGGCTGGGGAGATTTAACTTGTTCTGCTGAGGTGTTTTTATTTGTAGCTTCTCTAGTCCGCTTTGAGGGCCCCTTCCCTCCTCGGGCCCATAACTCCACAAATGAACATCTAACCGGTGATGGGAACCCGGGGGCCTCAGCACACAAAAACAGGTTTTTAGTGAAAGCACATTGAGTTTTTGCATGTTAACTTTTAAGAACTGTGCAAACAATCGTCTTTTTACTGGTGTAAACAGACATACAGAGACATGGTACTTAAAACCATGGACATTTTGTCCTGGAATAGAGACAACTGTATGTGTGTGTTTATCTGACATAACACCCTTTATTTGAAGTACTGTTTTCGACCCGGTTGCCCTTTAATGCCCAGTTACAGCATCTACGGAAGACTGATACATGCACAACCCATGCTGATTGAGTGACTAATACGCAGTCTAACATTTTAACTCCTTTTACCCAGGTAACTGATCCCCGTCGTGCAGAGCTCCTCGACCACCGGAGAATTTTAAGGCTGCTTTTGAAGGTCAGTAACGTGCAGTAACGCAGCAGGAGTCCCGGAGACGTTTTCCAACAACATTCAGTCTGGAGTGAGAAACGGTTTTATGTAGTGTGGCAGAAAACAGACAATCAAACACAGAAATGTCCGTCGAACGCTGAACTGAAGTAGCCCAGCAACTAACTGGGAGATGTAACATGGGCTGTGCCTCGTCTCCTGCAACAGTTTTATCATTGGACGGAAGAAAAGCAGCAAACTTGAAAATGATATTGGTTGTTATTATTTGGAACTTTGAATCGAGAATCTAGAAACCACAGCGTTGCTCCAATTGTGTGTGAAAACACTAACTTAGTCACAATCAACCCCAAAATCCAGTGTTTCCGCAGCAGTGACATAATCACACCACAGCATTTCCCCCCGACCTCTTTTAGATGGATGACACCGTGTGGTCAAAGAAAGCTACTACATGCATTTTCTAGATACTTTTTAGATTGAGTCTGAATAACATCGTAATTCAACGTACTGCAGCACTGCTCTCTATTGGCCCATTCGGAGAGTGACAGGAAAGCAGAACAGCTGTCTCACTCGCTTCCTCTTGGAATGTTGAGGAAATGCAGTTAATGGCAAACTGTTTGAATGTAAAGGTTTCAGATTAAATCCAGTTTAATATCTCTATCCAAGCAGTAAAAGCAAACACACACACACACACACACACACACACACACACACACACACACACAAAACATCCAAAACTAGTTATTTCAATATATGCTCGATCAACAGAACTATACATTTGAATCAGTTCAAAAGGTTATTTGCACAAACACAAAATAGTAAATGCATTATGCAGATCAGTGCTTTAGTGTGGTACGTATATCCTACAAGAGCAGCCAGAGCAGACAAATATCCATGTTTTAAAGCCTGTGTGTTCCCGTTATCCACCCACTCAGATGCTCTCACTGACGTTGCCTCATGGAGTTTCTTCTCAGGACAGTGTGGCAGCATACGGAACAAACTTGATTGATATTCCTCCTCAGCATTCTCTTGGATTTGTTGCACTTGTCAGGACAAGTTTAGTTAAAGGTACCGTCACATCACACACGCACCGGAGGTAGAAGCGCGCGGAAAGCGGTCCGCCTCCTTTCCTCGCCCATGTTAAATACTTGGGCTGTTCGCACCGGCAGAGTAATGCCGGGAAGAACCAGGAAGCGCCGCAGCCACACACACAAGCACATAATCTCCTGTGGGGTGGATGGCGGTTACAGGCTTGCGTAGGTCAGTCACCTGTGAAGACCAGCATCATTTACCCCTGAACCAGCGCGGAGAAATGCGCTCCCTGGGCCACAGGGAGGAGCCAGCCCCACACCACTACGCTGCCATGGGCAGAACCAGGACACAGAAGCTGGGTCTGAACTCATGGATGAGGATGAGGGGGATTTTGATTAGGGCGAAAAAACTGTAGCACCAATTGTGTTCCTAACATTTCAAAAGAGAGATTCGCGATCTCGACTGTATTCAGTCGTGCTGTTTGTGACTCATTACGGTAAATACAGCTTTGTAACTTTACTTTTAAAGTTCATCAAACACATTTCACGCAGTATTTTTATTTTTATTTTTATTCATTTATCACCCAACAATTTTCAGCCACTTTTCAACAACTGAATTCAACACTATGTCTCGTCTTCCTGGGGATAACGGTGCATATTTTCAAATGATAGCAGTCTTATAAAGTAATTCATTTTACAGTTTACAAAAAATACGTATTTAAAAAATACACAACTTAAATCAAATAAATATAAAAACAGAAAAAAATGTAATATAGTTAAATGGGGGGAAAAAAATAAAAAACTGCACACGCACATCCTGCGCAGAAGCCCACTGCGCACATCCTGCGCAGAAAGCCATTGCGCACATCCTGTGCAGAAGCCTACTGCGCAGGAATTGCGCAGTAGGCGCAATAATTAAATACATTTTTTTCTATAATTTAAATTGAGTAAGATATTTATGGTGTATGATTTTCTGCCAATTTTTTTAATTTAGAATATTGCCGGCATGAAAATGAGACATGTTGGGGTTCGAACCCAAGTTCGAATTCCGTATTGAAGAACGATCTCTTTACCAACTAGGCCACAACGCCTGCTGATTTGGCTGAGGAACTAAGCACTATAAGTAGATGGACACATTTTCGTGTTTGTGTGTCCGTGTCATTCTATATCAGACATGGGCAAAGAACGGCCCGCCGAACTTGTTCAAATATTATTCAAAAAGTTTATAAAAAAAACATTTTAACATTAGTATCACTTAAATGGCACTTACTTATAGCACTTTGTAGTTTTACTTAATTTTGGAGGAAATAGTGCTTTTTTGCTTCTTGTTGTCCATGTTCTGTACCCTCGGTGTTAAATGCACTTATTGTAAGTCGCTTTGGATAAAAAATTGAATTAAATCATTTTGTATTCTGGAGCCTGACAGATTTATCTGTTGGCTGATAAAACCGGCCAATATGAGCCTTTATCTGAGTTTATTTTTGCTGATATGAACGATGATTATGAAAATCTTTATTCCACAGAATAAAAAATGCAGAAAAGATTTTTATTCATGTCACAAAATTCTTATTTCATTCATTTAAGTTCTACATATGTGTCTGTATTAGTTTTCCCTTTTAATCAATAGTTATTTCCGTAAAGTTAAAGATTAAGCTGTAAAATATCAAGCCTCAATTACAGTTCTTTCGTCAGAAGGGCTTAAAGACGTTATCCTAGGAATTTTTTTCTAAACATATTCATCAGTTTCAGGACCTTTTACTCCCTAACATCAGTATCATCCTGACAAATCTGTATCGGTCGGGGTTCTATTATATCCCTCCACATTTTATCTTCTCAGAAAGGCAAACTTCTAACGACCTGACCTGACATCAATATACAAATCAGCTATCTTTCTCCATAGAGATGTTTGAGTGCTGCAGTTCTTTCAGTAGATAACTCGCACCACAAGGTGGAGACAGAGACTGCGGTCTGAATCTGTAGCTTATGCTTGGGGGCAGTAGATGTGAAGTGATTTCATTCAAGGTCATAAATCAGTGAGTTGGCTCTAGTAGGAATTTATGAGCATGATATGAGCAGATGTTCCACTGATTCCAGAGCAGGTCGGTGGCGGCGTGTATAGGATGTCCCACTGTGAAAACCTCAGGTGTGTTAGCAGTGTCAAATACCTGATCTTGACTTTTGTGTGAAGTTAATGAGTTACCTTCCCAAAAGCATTATTGTCAGGTGGATAGTTTTGTTATACATATATGTATATATAAATATATATGTATACATATATATATATATATATATATATATATATATATATATATTTATTAAAAAGCGTAGAATAAACAATGAAACATTATCTGGCACAACAAGAATCATAGACTGAGAAAAAAATACTGAAAGTTCTGCACAGTCTCCGTCCTCTGTAGAAATGCCATCTGTACATGTGATCATTAGTTTTTGACGTTTGTATATACAGTCTACAGGTTGATGAGCATAATAAAAAAACACAACCTGGAATGTCACTCCGATGTCAACAGCACAAGATAAACAAAGATCATCACATTATTAACAGCTGAACGTATGCATCACAAATCCTAATATCACAGTTCTGAATATTTTACAGTTTGAAACGTGTGGCACTTGTTTAACGATATATTTGCTGGGTAACAGACGTGTTTTTCTTCACAGATGCATGGATGGGTTATCTGTGAAACTAGAGCTGATGAATAGATGGAGGTGCGAAGATTAACAGATTCAAATAAAGACGGGAGGTGGCATTTCTCCAGGAGCTGTGAAATAATTAATAAAACAATACAAAAACAATTCTTGCAATATCATTTTCATCAGCAGCAATATAACAAAAGGTCAGTATATGTATGGATATATTGCTTTGTGTCAGCACAATGAGGAGGTGTCACCCATATTTGATTTACCTCAGATTTGAAACATTTTTTACAGTGTTTGTCGTTCTCTGCTCATAAAGAAGAGTACAAAACCAAAACCTTTAATCAGTGAAAAAAGTCTGTCTTTAAACCTAAAATATATATTTTTGAGAATTATCTATATCAAATTTCTATCTTTGTATCATTTTTGGCCATATTGCTCATTCCTACATCTACAAAGCAAATTCAATGGTATATAGGGTATCTCATTTTTCCGGTGACATAAATACAGTTCAACTGTCACATTCTGGGAAATTAATACTTGCAGCATTTTAAAGTCCAGTGGTTTTTGGTGGAATGTAGCAATAAACGTTTTTTACTACACATATGTACAAACTTACAATGTGTATTAATGAAATGGATAATTCACAGTATGTGGTATGGAGATTTGTTAGGGCTGCAGGAACCTATTATCTTAATTAATTATCGTTTTCTTGATTTTTGATTTTATCTCAGAAACAACAGAAAAAAATCAACATAGTAAGTTCAGTAAAGTATCCTGCAGCCCATTGTTGTGTATTTTCCAGTCCAAAACCAGAAGACATTCAGATTATCATCATAGCAGCAAATGTTTGACATTTTTACACGAAAAAAAAATGATCATAATCAAAATAGTTGCCAGTTAATTTTCCAGAGGTCGACTCTGATTAATCATTGCCGCTCCAGTAATGGTAATAAAATCTGACATTTCATTTGGTAACAAATGAAATGTCAGTGGTATCATTACTTAGTTTGATTACAAATACTGAAAGAAGTGTGATCCAGTTTAAATCCTTTTTGAATACTCAATATTATTCTTTCAATGCCATTATGGTTTCCAGATCAACCAGTAAAAGAGCAGTACAACTAAAATCCCTTTTTTATTAGAATTTTTGTTTTCTAAGAAATATAACAATGTGACATTTTTTGTTTAAACCAACCATCAAGGTGATATTTGTTGGAACATGGTTTATCATTTTATACCTGTGTAAAATGTATATCTTTTTAGATTAAAAGCGCATTTATAATCCAGTGTTATGTTTGTCCACTCCAGTCAGGTCGACTGTACATTCAGTTATATTCCAACGTCGTCCAGAATCTCTAACTTCACAAACAAGACAGGGCAGCAGTCAGGAAGTCGGGAAGAGGAAGAGACGATCTAATCAAATGGATGTGTAGTGTCTCCCAAAGCTGGTGAGTCTAATCTTCTCCGGCAGGATGATGTTCACTGAGTGCTCTGGCTCTTCCTGGTTACAGCCGTTCTCCCTCAGCAGGTGTTCCCTTTGCTGCCGAACAAGCTGGTTGTACTTGGCGTTAGCCAGCCACGTCTCGCAGCGGCCGAAAAACACGATGCCTGTGGTGCCTAGTATGACCAGGCAGGTGAGCAGGGCCAGTATGCCGAAGCAGATGAGCTGACCCTGGGTGACGAGGACACCGGGGGAGTGGACGGTCTCCTTCAGGGTGATCTTCAGCAGGTCTCTCTCCGGCGGTCTGAGGAGCCTGTGGAAGGCGTGAGCAGGAAGGGAGTAATGCTGCGGGGTCAGTGCAAACACCTTGTGTTCCGCAGGCCTGGAACTGGCAGGTTTAGGCTTGGCCTTCGGCCTGTGCTGAAGGGAACATGTGGGACCTGTAAACCATTTCTGGCAAACACACCTGAAGGTTCCATCAGGCTGACCAACACATGTGCTGCCGTTGGCACAGGGCCGGCCGCCGCAGGGCGACAGGTTGCTGGAGTCGTTACAAGTAAAACCAGTGAAGCTGTGCGGACAGAGACAGGTGAAGGCCAGGCCGTGATTTGTACAGTTGCCACCATTGACGCAGGGGTTAGGCTGGCAGCTGTCAACACTTATCTCGCAGAAGTCTCCGGAAAATCCAGGGGGACATGAGCAGGAAGAGGAGGCTGCTGAGCCTCCGGTGTCTGTACATGTGCCTCCGTTCTGACAAGGAGAGCTGAAGGACAGAGCAGCACACTATGAGTATTCAACAGGGAAAATAGAGTTTTAGCAGTTTTAAATACAGCTTTAATACTGAGAATTTTAAAAAGCAGATGGTAGGGACGGAGGTTTTTCAATTTGTGATTTATTGGGTCCCTCAGGGGAGTTTCCTGGGGCCATTATTATTTAAAGTAATCTTCTTTTAATGTGCCCAATCGATAATAACAATCAATAATGTGGCCCTCCAGTGAGAATCTTGAATCTCTAACTATGGTGGTTTGGATCTTTAGGGGTGATGTGCTCATTAATAACTTTAGTAAACAGTTAAGAATCCATTAGATTGTTTTTCAATTGAAAGACTAAAGGACTGAGCTGCAAAAATATTTCAACATGACTCTGACAATAAATTTTTCCCTCATTTAGGAGAAACTGAGGCCAAAATGTATGGATTACTAATCAAGCTCAGAAGATATTCAGTTTTTAAATATTGCCGGTCAGACTTTTATTGCACAAAAAGCTCCTGTTAATTATTCAGATTAAATTTGAGATCTCAGCGGTCACTGTTGGCCATGGCACACACAGCACTTAATTTGTCAAGACTAGATTCATGCCCAGGAAGGCAGCCCTGCTACTGTAGATAGTGCAACATTCATTTTTGTCTGGGACCAAGTTCAATCACACTGACTGCGGTGCCACAATCTGCTTACACAGTCCAAAACTTATCAACATCAGAAGTCAGTATATTTAAAATGAGTTTATAAGTCTTGCACTAAAATGACCTCCGACAAAATAAATCTGCCTTGTAAATATTGCAGGTCCTGAGTACTTTCTTAGTATTGTTCTTTCTCATCTGATGTATGCTCAAAAGCACCATCCATCATTATATACTATCTTATATCATCACATATTTGATCGCTAATACATATATTATAATACTTAACAGTAGGTCACAGTAATTTAATTTAACTTTAATAAGATTAAATAAAGGTTGAGTAGTTTTTGCCATATTTTGATAAAAAGTATATTAATGTTTGAATAATATAGGACTGCATCTAATATTTAATTTAAATATCTATTAATGTGGTGATTATGTTCTTACTTCTTTTACATTTCTCCATTTGGCAGATTCTTTTATCCAAATGGATTTCAAACCAAAGGACAACACTAAACGCTCAGTAAAGTAGGAGACCATGAAGATATGCTCAAAAATTCAGAAATAAAAAGTACGAATGCCAGTTTTAAACTTTAAAAGTGTTCATGGTAATGCCTGTCAAATTACCTATTTAATTAATTATCAAAATACTTACAAAAAATCAATGAATCCTCTGTTTGCGCTTTAGAAACATTCCTTATTCTGCTATTAATTATTTTCACATCACCAAGATCTAATAAAAAAACACTATAGCTCATTTTCTGCATTATGAAACACTCTCCCAGTAATAAGACATCAGTTATTCTGAGCTTTATCTCTGTTATAATCCTCCTGCACCTGCATGTGCAGCTGGTGATCGACATGGTAAAGCTACACGGAGTGAGTGCACTGATAAAAACCAATCCATAACTCTAATACTAGCTGATGTAAATATTCAACTCTGTAACTTCTCATGTCTGAGCAGAAGTCTAAAGAATTATCGCACTGGTATATTTTGTAAGCGTCTCTGTTGGCTGATTGAGGAGCTGAATAATGAAACCTCGAGCAGGCCCTTTTTTTTTAATGGAGATGAATTCTGCTGGCGTACGAGTGAAGCTCCAGTCGTCTCATTGTTAAAATAATAAGACTCAAAAGACTAGGTTTTTTTTCTGTTCAAAAGGAGATCTGTCAGTTCACTGACACTGAGCTGAAGGCTATTGGATTTTAGGTGTGTCGTTCAAGCCAATAACAAGGCTGTCTGACAGAAGGAACATGGTGGGGGTGCGGCGTCTGGAGGGGCTGTGTCAGCTCGCTGCGTCTCCAGAGAGTCGTTCATATTCAACTGATGGGCGGAAGGAGGACGGCTTCATGGATCAGCGCTGTCTGTAACCCACTGGTGGGAAGGGAAACAGGAGGGGAGCCTACTGGAATGAGCCTCTGGATTTGTTGTGGACATTAAGTCAATAGTGAATCTCATCTGAAAGCAAAAATAATAAAATCCAGATGATTTATTGCTCCTTTTAGAAATTTCAGCTTCAGAGAGGTTCCAATGCCGACAACAGCATTGGACATGCCGGGTCAATGTACCAATCTGATTCCAGGACTCTAGAGCATATTAGTTTCATCCAGGTGAAACTTCAATTTTCTTTTCCCAGAAATCACTTGTTCCTCGCCGCTCCAAACCAGCAGCAGCAGCCGCCTATCGAGTGCTGTTTTTAGAGTCGCAAACAAGAAGTGATTTCCAGTAGTGTAGGGTTATCCAGAACTCGTTAAAATGTCTGCGATTCTGCAATACTTCCCGCCGGAGAGTCCAACAAGTAAAACAGCGGAGTGTGCCATATGCAAGACTTCCGTTTCAAGGGCTGTCGCTAGTGTTTCCAGTTACAAAACTAGCAATAGGTTATACAACAATAATAGCAGTCATCACTTCAATACAGTGTTAAAAGATATTATTTCAAATCCCCTGTTTAATGTACGCAAAGTCCAGGTATCGGTTTTGGGAAGGGACAAAATGCTATCGGAAAACATCTCTTTTCATCGTACACTTTTTTAACTGTATTTTCCCGCTTGAGCTTTAAGCTAATTCTGACGAGACACTGTGAAGGTGTGTCCTTTCAGACGACCTGAATTCCTCACTGAGCCTGAGCCTCGTCCCTCCAAATGAGGACAGAGCAACTGGTGCGTTCAGCTTTCCATCATCATCTCGTGAAGTCGAACAGGGCGGTAAAGGCCAACAGACAAACCCGGTTCCCCTTGGGAAAAATAAAAGTGCCATCTCCTGATTACAGGTTTTACATCATGTGCTTCAACCCTTCAATTCAACCCCACAGTGGAGAAACGGCACATGATGATTACCTGGTAATAGGGACTTCTGTTTAGCTCTGACGCTGGTAACAGATCCAGGCTCTTAACACACATCAACAGTGATATTTATACCTTCAATCGTTTCCATCCTCTGACATTTTGCAGTAATTGGTTCTGTTCACGTGATATATTTGTCAGCGAGAGTGATGAGCACCTGGAGGCAAATTCCCACGGAATATCTGGATGTATGATTAAACTACTGCCTTGGGAGCAGAGGATTGTGGCATATGTGAAGCACACATCAGACGTGTCCTACAAACGCCGGCAAAAGACGTTTGATTTTCTTGTCATGCACTTTATTGAGGAGAGTATAAAAATGTGTCAGCCCTGTTGAGTGATTCTGAGGTATCGGGTTTTGAAACGTTGACGTTCGGAGGATGCAGCCTCTGAACCGACACGCAGCTTACAATGCTGCCCAGGTACACGGCGCCGGCAGCCATGCGAAGGTGTCGGCTTGTCAACACAAGCAACACAGCTCCTGCTGTATGTGAGACAAGAGGAAGCTGGGGAATGAATTTTCTGAAATTCATTTTTTCCACATCAGAGGATTCATGTGCTTGATGTGAAAGCAACCAAAATGTAAGCTTGTGTTTGTTTTGGGGACATAAGCACGGTTATGTCCCTCTCTGCTACAGCATAGTTTACTACGGTATGTGTTGTACTGATATATAGAAAATATTGGCCTAAATATGTAGGAAGGTATTCTACATTGTATTGTACGGTCCCACATTACCAATACCTATTCTAACCACTTTAAATGGCGGCACCAACATGCAGTTCACTATCACTTATAACTATTACTCCACTGCTGGGATTCCCTCTAAATGCTCTATTGTCAGCACAAAAATCGCTAAAGCTCAGTGCACACTAGCAGCTCAGCAGACGCACGGTTAATAAGTCACTGGTGAGCGGTACTGGAGCAGTGAGCAGCTGAAGAGGAAGTTATTTCCCTCCGGACTTCGTAGAGGAGGGAATATTAGATTTTCATTTGCCAGGTGGACAGAATCACGACTCCTAATAAGTGCCAATGTTGTTTTCTTATCTGCTGTTTTAATATGCAATCACTAGCAGAGTCCATTTATTATTATCAGACGATGATGGGTAACAGCAAATATTTAGTTACTTCCAGTGTAGACAGTGGACATCCGGGCCGAAAAGTCAAACGTCTACAGTCTCACTGTCTATAGTCCAACGAGTGGAATGTTTCTCCACATGAAACAAAAGCAACAACACAAAATTTAAAAGTGTTTTAGGTCCAAACAACATATTGGATAATCTCTATTAATAGCTATCTGCACATGAATGCAGATAATTTGGTTAAGAGATAGCTGATTCATTTCATGTAATGTGTTCTTCCTCCTTTTGCTCAAATGTTATTGGTCAAAGTACTAGAAACAGAAAGCAGAATGTTCTAGCCCCAAAATACTGTCTCTCACCTACAGATTCTATATTAACTTAAATGATGATAATATTATGCGTCAGTTCACAGTTTGGCTCAGCTGTGATCTCTCAATCGAAGCAGTGACAAAAGACCTAGTTTGATAACGTCCTGAAACAACAAGGATCCTGGGAGTTGTGGTCTTCAACATCATTGCCGATGACAATCTACCTGACGTGACTCAGATACAAACCGGCCAGTAAAAACAGTGGAGGAAATAAGCAGCCAACTGGCTAAAATGTTAGAAGTGTGTTTTTCCTGCGTTAAACATCCTTTATCCTGGAAGTTACAAACCAAAAAGGAAACGTTGTGTTACCTCGAATAAGATTTGGGATTTTTCTGAGTTTGAACGTTGCTGGAAACATTTCGGATGGAGTACGTACACAAGTGAAGAACATATTTAACTTAGTTCCAGTCATTTTTTAATAAGAATTGTTGCATTCTATATCTTAAAGTTTGTGC